>NC_056604.1:0-321147 GCF_018340385.1 Cyprinus carpio
GTTATAGTCTTTGATGTATTCATGTAATTTATGCCTGTTTGTTTTGGACAGTGGCCGGCAGACTCCCCATCAGACCCACAGAACAAGCAGCTGACTTCAGGCTTCACAGTTTGTAGGGCTGGTGGCTGTGTTGGTAGCTCCTTTGCTCTAGTGGGTTGCTGGTGTCTACTTTGAGAAAATCCTTAAAGAGACCAAGCAGCAGTGTTGGGTCCGAAACATCCGGCTTGGGTAAGTGTTTATAAAGAAAATGGCTCGTGTATATTAGTTTACTTAAACATCCGGGCATGACTTGAATTAAAAGAGGGTTCATCCAAAAATTTAAATGTATACCCCCATTGGCCGTCCAAGATATAGATGAGTTTGTTTTCTTTAATCAAAACAAAAGAGATTTGGACAAATTGTAGCATGACAGCGCTTGGTCAACTAATGAATCCTCTGTAGTGAATGGATGCCATCAAAATGAGAATTCTCAATACAGCTGATTAAAAACTCACAAGGATAAGTACAAAGTCCAGTATGTCTGTTGTGATCAACAAAAAAAAAACTCTCTTAAACTGTTGTGCTATCCATCTACGAAAAAAAACTCGAGCTCATCATCTAATCAGGAGAGAAATAGGCAAGATCAAGTGAAATCCTGTCATAAACTGCCATTAAACAAACATGTGTGATGGATTGTGATGTTGAGAAGACAAAAGGGGATGGATTTTTTCAATAGAGAAAGCATTATATTGAAAATATGGACTTTTTCACAACCTCAAGTGACAGTTTGAATTTAAATGCCTTGGAGGAATTTATTTATAACATAACACGCATCTTTTCATTTCACAAGACCTTAATTGGAGTGGGGAGGATTACTTGTGGAATTATTGTGATGATTTTATCAGCTGTTTGGGACTCTCATTTGGCCGGCACCCATTCAGTGCAGAGGAAGGACTACTAACATAACCTGTTTTGTACACTATAAGTCTGTTAACCATCTTTATAATCTGTATTCTTCCAAACTTCTTCAAACAGCTAGGTTGTATATCTTTTGTAGCAAGCAAAAAGCCTTTCACAAAACCGGCACAGTCAGGAACTTGTAAGGCTAATATCTTATGGCGTGTTTGTTGTTCATTCTTGCCATGTGGAACTCTCAGTGTAAGGGTTTATTTATAAATGGCAATGTTGCTTGAAGTGAGCGCCCGGTTAGAGTGATTTTCACCTCCTAATGTGAACTTCTGTTAATCATAATGAGTGAGCCATAAAAATGCCACCTCTGTTGCAGTGGTGCAATGAGGCCAACAGAAGGTGATACAACTATAATTTGACTCTATAGATGTTTGTGGCGGTCCCTCTGCACACACTTTCTGTGTGCAGGCATATTTGGCTTGGTTTTTTGGAATCTTCGGGATTGTTGGCCTATGATGGTAGACAGAGCTCACAGAGCACGGAACTGTGTCAGGGCTACAACACACGACCTGGATTGTGGGCGGCTCTCCAGGTGAAGCTTGAACGCTTTTTAGTACAAGACTCGAGCCTGAGTGCAAAAACAAGTTTACATGTGAGTCACAGTCAAACACTCTCGAGGGGCATATTGCTCTCATCATCAACAGTCTAACAGGAAGCAACACAAGAGCTCTGTCCCCTGCCACACATTAATGTGCATGGCAATGTAAATTGAGGGGTTTGTTTTTAGTTTCCCACCGGCCTCTGGAGGGCTCGTGATAGCTGCTGTCCACCAAGTATGCTGACAACATACTGAAAGGCTGTGCTACAACACTCCTCAATTATCCTCTCAACATTCATTTCATATTTCGGGGCTTGAGGTCTTCTTGACGCCCTAACCAGGTAAAAAGGACATTTTTTTTTATGTCTTGTGATCCCAACTAAAGGCGTTTAAATTAAATGATTTAAAGTAGGGAAAAAAAAAAAAAAAAAGGTAGTTAATTTAAAGAACTGGAAAACCCCCTTGTTCTTCTTTTCTGTCCGTGTGTGTTTGCTTCCTTGGCACAGTATTTGGTCAAAATGGCGACGTTTTCTCTATGGATATGATGAGCACGCCACCGGCACCCAACCCACAGTTACAGGGCATGAAAAGGGGATCGCGCTGCGAGGT
Source organism: Cyprinus carpio (assembly GCF_018340385.1). Taxonomy (NCBI): domain Eukaryota; kingdom Metazoa; phylum Chordata; class Actinopteri; order Cypriniformes; family Cyprinidae; genus Cyprinus; species Cyprinus carpio. The sequence continues at coordinate 2,096 of NC_056604.1, forward strand.
GAAAGAGGGAGTGGAAACAAAAGGATGCTAAATGAGTGGAAGGGCAGAGAATCGAAGTAAGGGGAGAGGAGGGCGTATAGAGAGCAGGAAATAGTCTGCGTCGTGTATACATAGGTTGGATATAACATAGGTGGGCTGGGCCACTGCTGCCCAGGCATTGTGCCGAGCTGAGCACACTGGGAGAAATGCTCCGGGTCTTCTGGGTGTCAGTGAAACTCATTTTTTCCGTGAAAAATATTAATTGGCGCTAATACACATTAATGTGTGGATGGAATTTGAAAAAAAACACTGCACAGTCTGCTGTTTTCAAAGGACTCAGTAAACATTGTTTTGGCTTTTCTTGGTCATTTAATATCCGTTCATCTTCAGGGGCAATGTGGCTGCTTTTGAGTCGCACACAGTGGCCTGCAGTATTTGCCACAATAAAACTTGAAATCTCGCAGAACTCTGCAATGGATGTTTACTGAGGGGTCGTGGCTACTTCACTGGGTGGGGGAGGTTGGGGGTGTGTCATATTTTAACTGCAAAGGTCTAAAAAAAAAATTACTGCGATGCCGTTTAATTCCGCGACTCAGTTTGCTAATCTGTTAGTCAAATATTCTCTGGGGAATAAGTGGATCTTTTGTGAAACGAATGTAAACTGTCTTGATATTATCACATCATGCAAATGATAATGATACTTAAGACTATGCAACGCCGAGTTATTTTACAGGCTCCACCGCTCGTCTCCAGGAAACAAAAGGAATACTTGAGGGTGCTACTCCATTAGTCTATATGCAAGCGAAGTGCTGTTTTAGCACTACTTTGGCACTATCGTTGAAGCTTATATTATGTCTCGTACATTGGGGTCTTCGTGTGGGTCGGAAGCGTGAGTAATAATAAATCAGGTGTATACTTTTTATTTTTATTTTTTAACTATACCACATTTTTACACACAAGGGCAGCACAAAATTTGAAAAGAAACAGGCTTGGTATTTCACAAAGGTGTAAAAACAATGCATGCAGTCACAGCGTGAAAAGGCAATTCAGTTTAAAGGCAAATAGATTTTACAGTCAGGACAACTCTAGCTGCCCCATTCCCTTCAGACACACTGTGACCCTCAAAATCAGATAAACTCTATGGTGACCTCTGAAGACCCAGCATTGGGCCGTCGTTTTAATGTCTGCATATCCCATATGGCATCATGAATTCGTTTTTTATACAAATCCAGTGGTTTTAATGCTTTAAAGTGAACGGGGATTGGGTCCATTTTTGATAATCAAAATAATCACTCCACTGTAATTTGTGCAAGCGCAGGATTCTTTTAGAGGAGTGAAGAGGAGGATACTTCAAAGAAGGCAGCGTTTGTGTGCTTTTGTGTCTGGATGTGTGTGTTTGTTATCTCCGTAGGAAGGTCCGGATGGTTTTCGCGCCTCTCTAATGAGTTGCAGCGGGGAGTTGTGTTTTGCAGCACTGTTTAAATCTCCTTCTTCCCTCCCTCGAGTCCCACGCTCCCAGATGAGCAGAAGAGTGAATTAATAGACAGCTCCAGACATTAAGTTTAGAGCATAGAAATTTAAGCAGCTGAAGTTCTCTCATTTCCACTGCAGACGGTATATTCACAGTCCAGGGGCCTCACAGTCCTCTTTTCATGCCCTAGGGGCCTGATGTATAAAACAGGCATGGAAAACAGTGTATGCACATTCTATAGCCATTTGAGCGTATGCTGTTTTTCCGCACGTATCTGGAGTATTTATAAAAAAACAACTTTGCCGTAAATATAAGGGCACCGTACGGATGCTCTTGACTGTGCGTATGCAGCTCCGCTTTGGAGTGAGAAAAGTTTATGAAGTAAACAAGGATTGTAAACGTGTTTTCATTTCAGCTTTACATTAAAATATTCCACTCCCATTTAATTGAGATAATAACTGAAATTTCATAAAGTCATTACGCAGAAAGTTAAACCAAAATTATATTAATTTGACATATTTGTAGTGGATGCGCTATCACTTTCCTGTGGCATGCAATGCTTTAATGACAGCGAGGAGTGCTGTAATAATTCATATTTAAACTAAATTACAGATCTCATGTTATGAAAATTTCATTGATCAATGATCAGAGAACAATGATCAATGATGCACAAAAAAATCATCCATATATATATATGTGTGTGTGTGTGTGTGTGTGTGTGTGTGTGTGTGTGTGTGTGTGTGTGTGTGTGTGTGTGTTGTGTGTGTGGGTGTGTATAGTCAGGTTCTGGAACGACATGAATGTGAGTAAATTATGACAGGATTTTTCTTTTTTTGGTCCAGTATCAGTTTTATGTAAAGCATGAAGTATTTGTTTATTACTCCTGTACTTGAGTCTGGAGGATTTAAGGCAAAATGTCAGTATCAAATTAAAAGGACAGTTCACCCAAACTATAATTTTTTCCAAACCTGGTCTGACTTTTTTCTTTTGTGGAATGCAAAACATTTCAGTGTATGGGTTTTTCCCCTCTCAGTGCAATGAAAGTCAGTAGGGTCCCATGTTTTGTTCATGGATGGACAAAAACATTTGTTTTATAATATCTTCATGTTTGCTCCGCAGAATCCGAACAAATGTCAGGATCATACAAGTTTGGAGTCGCTCTTGACGTGGGGGGGGGTTAAAGATTATCGAATTTTCATTTTTTTTAATGAACTGTCCCTTTAACATGTCCCCCAAGGCGTGTTGAAGAACCGAGTATATCTTTTAAGGCAGCATTGTCGGTTGTGATTTAAGGCAGATGACTATGTTTGATTAAACAACCCTCAAGTTTTGCCACAACCTGCTAACTTAGAGGGTATCACCACTAATGGTGGTCCTCGCTTGGGCGCCCTTACCACATTAGCACTTGTGCGTCTTTAGCATTGGGTTAACCCAAAGCGTAGGAGGGATCGGCTCCTATGGGTCAACTACCTTGGGGCTGGTCCTTACGGTTCAAACGGCCGGTGTGAGTTCTTGCTCGCGAGCCAGCGGCTTGGATGACGGGTCCTGCAGAGCGATGTCCACTTTCATCCTCCACGGTCACTGTTCTGCAGGGAGGATCTTCTCCTGTGTGGGCCATATTCAAGCCACCAGCCAAGTTGTGTGAAGCTCTGGTCACGTTTTGATTCGTGGTAAGCAAAGGACACATTGCTCTCGCTCACCTCGTACGCGCCCATGTTACGCTGGGGTAGAAAGTTATCGGTGTATATGTAAACATGTGAAGCGTGAACTTTTGGAGTGGGGGCCAGAGAGGGTCACCTTTTCAGTCGGTTTTCGTACCCATGGGTAAAAAACCTTCATTCCATCTCGCGTCGCTGATTGCCTTCACCAGTCCTTCACGTACCTCTGCAGCCTCCAGCTTTACCTGTGGCAAATTATGTTTATGACTTTCAACAAACACCCTACTTGTTGCGTTGAATATCAGTGGTGGCCAAAATGTTAGAACACTAGTATTTCATCCCCAGCTAGAAAAATTTGTAGTTGAAGTTCAGTTATTTGATCTTTTGCTGTCATGAGTGTCAGTTGGTGAAATATCTCAGTCTCTATGATTTGCCAATCATGTAATTTTGTGCCATTATGTGTAATAATCCAGTGAGATTTTTGTCTGACAACAGGCAGTACTCCACACAGAGATCTGATCTGATCAATTCATCAGTCTGTATGGAGTGACATGAAGAAAACAGAACAAACTGACGACAGACTACATCCAGAATGAACTTGTTGCAACGTCTCCAAGATGCTTCAAGACAACCTTCCTGCAAATCTACCTGAAAAAACTATGTGCAAGTGCATCTAGGACAAAAAGCTGCTTTAAAACACAAAGGATGCTTACACCAAATGTTAATATTAATTTAGTTAATAGAAGTTAACTTGATTAAAGAAAATCTATTTATGACATTATTTTTGACAGCATCCTCATGTTTACAGCATTTGTACACAAGTGCCTTAAAACGTTTTTAACAGTACTGTAAACTTTTGCAGGTAGGTTTCTTGAAGCATCTTGGAGACATTGCCACAGTTCTTCTGGATTTAAGTCTGTCTCAGTTTTCGTTCTGTTTCTTCATGTCTACTCAGCCCAGACAGACTCTTTCAGTGATGATGATCAGATCAGATGACAGCTCTTTCTGGATATTTCTCTATTGGAACACACTCACAGCACTGTGCTTTAAAACCGGTTGTCGACAAGATTCCTTCGTACAGTTGCCCACACTGTAGTATAAAAAAAATCTCACTGGATTATTCTAGGGTACAGTAAATAACTCACGTGGCAGAAAACTTTAATGTGGCTGGTGTTTGTGAAATATAAACTGACGCAAATTTCTATTGACAACACACCTACAGCACAGACAGGCCCCCAAGCCAAGATAGCCCCACATCACCGCGGCAAGGGCTCGGGGGTGTGGTGTGAGAACTGACTTAGACTTTAAAACTATAACATATGTTGCTTTTGCGATAACAAACTCTGTCTGGTCAAACGCTGATGTTTCAGAGCAGCAAAATGTTCTAATCCACTGCCTTTGGCCAGGCCGGAACACTGTACATGAATAGTATAAAAAGCAGCACACTGTGACTGTGTAGTCTCTGGTGAATAAATCACTGGGCGCCTGAATTTAGTACACTATTTGAAGACAAGTGACACAAATGATAATTGATGGGGTTAAGGATGACATTCATTTGGATAGTTTGTGAGGGTGCACCCAGCGATGCCAGTGTTAAAATGTAACTTTCAGTGTGATATTCAATGAGGACGAATTACTTTTTATTATTAATGTGGCTGGGTGTTGTTATTAGGTATGGTGACCTCAGTAGGACGCTGGCGCGTGTTTCCTAAGATTTATTTTTGTTTATTTGAGGTGTGAAAGTGAGGTTTGGTTCGTCTGGCCCTCCTCAGTACGGGCATCAGGGTCATCCTGTTTCATGTCACAGTGAAAACCCCACGTCTCATAAGAGTTGTAGAAACCACAACCCCCGTTCAGGCCAGATCGGCGGCATTTGACTACACACCCCCACCACACATGTCCTCTGTCACTTGTTTGGGCTGGTCCTAGTACACAGACAGGGCACAACGATGCACTACTGCAGCGGAGGACGGAACCCATTGCCTTTGAGAAGGTCGAATCAGCTATCAGAAGGTTATTTATTGTTTTCCCTCTAATATAAATATACCTTTAGACATCACGCTCCCTGTCACAGGGCTCGGCAAATAATTAATCTTGGGTGGGTGTGAGAATGTCTCGGATGTCGTTCTAACCTGCGTAAAATCTGATCAATATAAAATATAAGATTTATTTGTAGATTACAGGTTAAATAAAAGGCAGTGCAAGCACATAATTGCAACATTGAACCGCAGATAAAAAAAAGATTTTTGCGATACAAAACTCTGTCTCGCTCGCAACCACGGCTGATGATGTTTCATGGTGAAGCGGTATGAGCAGACCAGCTACTGTCTTGTTTTAATCCATGTGGGCCCTCTCCCTGTCTGATGCCTGAGGCAGAAGAGGGACTGGGGGTAAGTTCGGTGGAGCGAGTAGCTTCCTGACAGCCTATGTGCTGAAGCTGTCCTTCATCGCTGGTGCCTGGCCTGGAGACTCCGCAGTCTCCTCCCTGTATGGCAGCAGACTGAAGAAGCTGTGGTGCGGGGGTGAGATGGGGATCACCTGCAATGCAGAGGGCTTTTTGCGAGTGAGACGGGTTCCATAAATGTGCTGGATGGAGGGGAGAGATACCGCAATATCTTCTCAGCTGCTCTCACTATGGCTCGTTGCCCGAGTCTTCCCGCAGGACGCGTTGCAGGTCGCCATACCACACATGTGATGCAGCTGGTCAGAATGCTCTCGATGGTCGCCTCTTTTATAAGGTGTACATGATGGGGGGGTGGGGCTCTGGCTCTCCTCATTTTGCGGAGGAGTGAGACGCTGCTGTGATTTCTTGCCAGTGGTGCGGTGTGGTCGTCCAGGAGAGTCCTCGGTGCATGTGCACACCCCTGAATCTTGGTTGCTAAGGCTCACCCTCATCCTCCACAGGTCGCGACCGTTTGATCGCTCAGAGACATGCTTGAGTGTGCGCTCTCCTGAAGTTCCACAACACATCTCCTTCGTATCTCCACGTCTCAGTAGAGAGATTGTTGTCCACTGCACAACCCGGGCCAGGCGGCTCACCTCGCTCCTGTAGTTTGTCTCTCTCTGTTGCTATGACCACACACCACATGTCGTGTCATCAGCCATCTTACTGATTAGGTTGGAGTTGTGGTGACGGTGGCCAGTCGTGTGTCCAGCAGAGTGAAGAGGATTGGGGCTCAGACACACTCCTTGGGGGGCCCCATGTGTCAGTTTGATTGGTGCTGGATGTGTTGCTGCCGGACCACGTACTGCCTGAGGTCTTCCAGTCAGAAAGTCCAACAGCCAGATTTTCACAGCGAAGTTGTGAGCCCCAGCTCGACCAGTTTGCTGAATCGAGCTGTTGACGGGCTGATGGTGTTGGCAATGCTGAACTGAAGTCTACTGAACAGCCATTCTGACAGTATTTGAGTCTTTTTTCCTCTAGATGTGTGAGTGCTGAGTGGAGGCGTAACGTTGAGAGGGGCATCATCGGTCGAGCGGTTGGACCGATATGCAAACTGGAATGGGGTCCAGGGAGGGGGGGGAGGGCAGACTTGATGTGGTGCATGACTAGCCGTCGAAGCACTTCATGAGGATGGGAGTAAGTGCAACAGGACGGTAGTCATTGAAGCATGATGGAGATGGCTTCTTCGGGACTGGAATGATGGTGGTTAGCTTTGAAGTAATGTGGGAACAACAGCTTGACTAAGTGAGATGTTGAAAATGTCTGTGAAGACCATCAGTGAGTTCTGCTGCACAGTCTTTCTAACACAGCGCCCAGGAATGTTGTCAGGACCCGAGCTTTTTGCGTGCATTGATCCTGCTGAAGGATCTCCTCACGCTGTTCTGGGGTCGAGCATCATCACCCTGGTCACTGGGAGGAGGTGGAGTCTGTCTGTGCCGTGGAGCTGTTTTGTGCCTCAAAGCGAGCGAAGAAGGTGTTTCAGCTCGTTTCAGGCGCAGAGAGATGTTGCTGTCACAGGTTCGCTGTGGGGGCTTGTAGTCCGTAATGGTCCTGTAATCCCCTGCCCACAGGCTCCGAGTGTCTCTGCATGGTCGCTGAATTGATGGGGGGCTATTCCTCCTGGGGTACTGTCTCTTAGCTTCTCTGATGCCGCGGGATAGGTTTGCCCTGGCTGTTCTCAGGCCCCCCCTCGGCTTCCAGCTCTGAAGGCAGCGTTCCGCGTCTCCAGGAGTCTGTAGACCCCTTCCCTGTCATCCACGGCTTCTGGTTGGCCCGGACAGTAATGGTTTTTTTGTGACTGTTACAAACATCCTCAATACCACTTGGTGATGTAGGCAGTGAACAGTCTCGCGAGTACTTCCTGGAGGTCCAGTGGAGTTATTATAGTGGCAGCCTGCTTAAACATATTCCAGTCAGTTGTATCAAAAGCAGTCCTGAAGAGCCTCAGACGATCCTTCTGGCCACTCTTGAATCTGTTTCTGAAACTGGTTTGGCGACTTTAACGAGCGACGATTCTGTATGCGGGCATTAGCATGGACAGGGATGTGTCTGAGGCACCGAGGTGGGGGAGGGGGAGGGCTTTGTAAGCTCCTCTCTGTGTGGTGTAAACAAGTCCTAAATGGTTGTTTACCTTTCTTGTTGGAAAGTTAATGTGTTTGGTGTATTTTTTATGAAATACACTCTTTAAGTCAGCATGGTTGAAACCCCCAGCTATGATGAGAAAAGCATCGGGTGGTGTGCGTTCTGCTGCTCACTGATGTGCTGGTACAGTTCATTTAGTGCATCGTTCCGGGTTGCTGTTTGCTGTTGATGGTTGTTCGGGAGGGAATGTAAACCGAAAAAACGAGCACTATAGATGGCAGTATATTCCCTCGTCAGATAGCTAACGGCCCGGCACTTAATAATCATAAAACTCCACCAGGTGCTGAGCAGTGTGTTTGCAGATCACAACAGCATCGCGCAAACAAAACACACGTCGTTTGATATATGTGATGTAAACACAAAGCCCGCTCCGCCATTCCGCGGGTTGTGTTCGGGTTCCATTTCCCTCCCGCGACGCGAGCTCATGTCGTTCTCGATATCGATGCAACGTCAGCTGGTCGAGGCTGAAATGGCGCAGAGTTTCGAACGCTGTCGCTGAGCCGCATGTTTCCGCCGTGAATAACAAAACACCACAAAACAGTCTCTCTTACAGTCCTCTGAGTTGAACGTAGGTAACGGAATGTAGTCCACATTTCCCACAAATTGTCCAAAAGAGCTGTACGTTAGCCAGTACACTGAGGTTGAAAGTAGGGATGGATGGCTTGTGTGGGGATTAGGCCGTTAGCCTAGCCAGGATACCTCCGCGCTTACCCCTCTTCTGCTTCCTCTCACGCGCGCTTGTGGCGCCTCCGCTGTGGGCGAGATGCAGTAGAGGGGGGTCGGTGATGATGTAGGCCTCCGGAGCAGTTTCGAGATCTCGCAGCAGTTCCGCGTGAGCGGAGTTTAACTCTAAAAATGCGGCTCTGCCGACATCCAGCAGAAACTCACGACTGTATGCGCGCTTAAAGACAGATAGACGCGATGACGACGTACAAAAAACACTGCGCGACTCACAAGACAAAAAAAACACGAAAACACCGTTCTGTCGGGACAGAGAGAAGCCGCTGCGTGTGGACGCGCCGCCATCTTGGACAATTAAATGTGTTTGAGTTGTTATGTAGGGATAGAGAGAAGAGGCTGATTGTTGAATCGATGAAATCTTGGACAATCCCCAAGTCATTTGCTATTTAGATACAATCAACATCAAATCTCTGTCTACTCGGGATCAACAACAGGTTGCAAGACCGACCATCTCTTGATCTTTGGTGTCCCCATGCCTGTGATTGTCAGTCGCGATCGGACTTGTGGATTGTTCCGGGCTTCCACCTCAATCTGATATGTTCCCTTTCAAATCCACATGGCCTTTTGCAGCTCTTCGTCCTTTCATCCGTTTCTTTTCTGGTCCGAGTTTTCATGTCACAACCGGAGGCAGAAAAAACAGTCAGGTGTGGCGGACCGCTCGCCTCGACAAGAGGTGGTCGCGATTCCGTTTTTCTCGATTGATGTTTGCGCTTTTGGAACAACAAACAGTTTCAAAGTACTTCATTATTTACGACAGGAACCGCGAGAAAAAGTATGTTACTCAGCGGAGCGTTGCTCTCGTTCAAATCACATGACGTTCCGTTATAGCGTATATCCTTTCAATAAACAGGCGTCCACATATTAACACGCGAGGCGTCCATATGAGAGTGGATAAAACCGCAATGATGTGCGCTAAAAAAAACCCCAAACAAACAAAAACGACTGCTGTACAGCTTTTAAAATAAACCGTTCCCATGCACACCGCTGTCGCTGTTCGGTTGCTGTGGTGCTGAATGAACGATCAGAGGCGCGTGGGAGTACCAGTGAACGTTATAGTCCTCCTCACGTAGCTACACTCCGTTCATCATCTTGGGTTCTCCGTTAATCAAAACCAGAAATAACTTTACAATAATAGCATAATGACTGCATGACTCAAGATTGATACCCAGATATAAAGGTATTTTGGTGCAGAACAACTGAGCGTCTGTGACGGCTGATTTTGTAGTTGTAGAGAATAGCCAAACATGACATCAGTAAATTTGAAGTCACAGACAAAAGTTGCAAACTTGTAGATTTTTTTCTCTCTCCCACAAACACAACACAACAGTTACACCTTCTGGAATCCTTCATTTCAGATGCACAAATCCAATTCTATGAATCACAAATCAAGAAACTCTCACATGTTTTACTACTATTGCTGCAGTGGTGCAAAACACATTCACACATCTGCATCAAAAATGTGAAGTCACAGACGAATTTTGTACATCCTCAAATCAGTATGTGAATTCTTGCAATGAGAACTGCACACTTGTACATCCTCAAATCAGTATGTGAATTCTTGCAATGAGAAATATATATATATATATATATATATATTATTATCATTATTAAGTGATTTTATTATTATTTTTTTTTTTTTGGATGCTTTTGATTGAGTATGTGAATTTTTGTAATGAGAACTGCGTGATTTTTTTTTTTTATGCTTATGCTAGCACAAACACAATTGCATATTGAAAGTTTTGGGTGATCTCCCTTTTGCAGCACATATCTGTGTGACATATTTTCATACCATATTTTCTTGTGTTAAATTTCAGTAATTTTGGCAAAGTTTGGCATGGCATTTGGTGCCACCAGGGTTGATTCTTGGAATGAACCTGCAAGCACAAAAAAAAAATTCAAATAAGTGCTTACAGAATTTGCCTCAACTGCCAGACTTTGTGCTGTATGCACTTTGAGATTAATCAAATTCACTATATACTAAACACACCTACAAGGAAGTTGCATAATTAGTTGATGATCCATCACAAATCATTGAAGGTCCATTCCTTATAATGCATTATTGTAGATCAAACAGTAGAGCAAAGTCAAGTCAAGTCACTGTTATTTATATAGCACATTTTACAATGCAGATTGTGTCAAAGCAGCTTTATACAGTATTAAACAGGGAAATAGTGAGTTGAAATAATGTGCCATTCTCTTCTGGCCAGACGAAACCAGCAGTTTAATTATAGACTGCAAAATAGTTAGATTGTGCAGAGGACTGGTCTGGTCCCCCAGGTCTTGTCCCGATGGCTGTCTAGGTCAGTGGTTCCCAAACTTTTCCATTCCACGACCCACCTAGACAAGTATAATCTATTTCACGACCCACCAAAATATTTGAGATAAAAAAAATAAATAAAAAAAAACAATTGACATTACTTTAAGCCTAATCTTGATTAAAAGTTTGATTTAAGAAAAATAAACATTTATTTTAGTGTACAACTGTAAAATTTCACTATAATATTTAAGTTTTAATTTCTTTGTTTACAGATGTTAAAATATGATCCGTCCATAAAAACGTGAAACAGGCTCACTCCAGTGAACTGTAATTCAGCGCAGAAAATGCATTCATGGTCCTTCCGTGTGTGCGTGTGTAAGGGAGAGCGGTGCACAATCCAACACTTTTTTAGGAAAGCATAAGAAGTAAAGCAGAACTATCTAAAACAGTTTGGAGATTGAAATAATTGTGAAATAGGTAAAAATAATACACAGATGCGTCTCATTTTAAATGAACACTAAAAAACGAGATGACAAATTTACTTCAGTCAGAAATTTGCTTTTGCAATGGTTAAATAAATGGGCAGCAATATCTTCAAAAGATTTTTTAACTTTTTGTTTTCTCTATATAGAGATGATATGTCAAGGAAATATTGCAAAAAATTTTAAATTTTGTTATGTGGAAATGTTTAAATAATGTAGTGTTACAATTAACCGTACGTTTATGCCCTGCATGTGAAATGCTTTTTACAGTCTGTTTCCCGAACGAAAACAGTGCAGTTCAAACAGACGATAGAAATGAATGAACATACCTGAAACCATTTCCGTAACATTTGAATTTTCTGGTGTATGCAATCTCATGCAGAATACAGCGCATGGAAGTGAGCGAGTTTTTTTCTCATTAATGCGGACCGATTGAACCTTTTAATAATGACGTTGCTCTGAGAACCTCACTGTAATTACAACTCGTGCTGCGCCCGTGCTTCAAAACACGCAACGCATGTTTTAAATCGCGGACTTAATTGCAATTCGAAAATCACACTAAGGATATTGCAGTTCGTAATTAATATTGGTAGGCTATATCGTGCAGCCCTAGACTGAACTGTGTGAGTGTGTGTGTCATTTAAAAGCAAATTTAGCTGCAGCCAAGTGACTGTGGGACCCACCTTGCTCCATTCTGCGACCCACAAGTGGGTCGCGACCCACAGTTAGAAAACCCCTGGTATAGGTGACAAGGTGTTCGGAGAGGATCTGTCTCTGGGGCTCATCTAGTTGTCCTGGTCTCTGCTGAGATTCAGGGCTGTCAAGGTCATCTCTAGGTGCTGATCCACCATCTGATCTGGATATGGACTAGATCTGGTGGCTACAGTGACCTCGGAATAGAACGAAACAGACTAATATTAGCGTAGTAGATGCCATTCTTCTTACAATGTAATGAGTACATTGGGTGTTATGGGAAGTGTTCCCGGTTCCGGTTGACCTAATTAATGCAGCCTGACAATCCTTTAACGGATTTGAATATTAGAAATGTGTTAGTGTATTATGTGTAAGCCAAGTTAAAAAGATGAGTCTTTAATCTACATTTAAACTGACAAAGTGTGTCTGCCTCCCAAACAATGTTAGGTAGATTATTCCAGAGTAGAATAAATAGGAAAAGGATCTGCTGCCCACAGTTGATTCTGATATTTTAAGTATTTTCAGATGGCCAGAGTTTTGAGATCGCAGTGGATGTAGAGGACTATAATACGATAAGAGGTGCTATACCATTCAGGGCTTTATAAGTAATTAGCAAGATTTTAAAATCTATACAATGTTTAATAGGGAGCCAGTGCAGTGTTGACAGAACCGGGCTAATGTACTTCCTGGTTCTAGTAAGAGCTGCATTTTGGACCAGCTGGAGTTTGTTTATTAAGCATGTAAAGCATCCACCCAATAAAGCATTACAATAATCTAACCTTGAGGTCAAATTAACATTTCGGCATTTGCCTTTGAGAGCTTAGTGTTATATTGCTGAAATTATGGGGTTGATTCCCAGGGAATGGATAACCTTTAACTAGTTTACTTAAGCTAACTTACCAGTTGATGTTAACACCGTTACGATGGCAATCACAAGAAAAGGCTCTAACTGGAATGTATTGCAGATGACATGATCCAGACCACAAACTAGAAAAATAAAAACAAAGAAGTTCTTGAAAATACTGTTTGGGTAACTTAATAAAATGTGTATCTAATGCAGCACAAATTGCTTTGGATTAAAGCATCTGGTAAATGCATGAATGTAAATATAATGTAAAATCAAATGTATTTTGGGTTAACTAATTTTTAATAAATTGACAGCTGGCCATGTGATGATTCTGCCCATCATATTGCTGCCCACCCATTAACACTCTATATAAAATCTCAATTAGGAGTGTCAATGGTCCACTTGAGAGATAGGTGGCGGTAATGCACTTATAAGTCAGCGATCCGCCATAAAGCAAGAAGAAGAAGAAGAAGTGGCTTCAGGCGCCTGCTGTTGAGAAGAACACGCTCAGGACAGACCATTCTAAAATCAGAGGTAAAAAACGATATAAATACTGTTCAGTTTCTTGCACAGACCGATGGTTTTGTGTCTTTACACATCAATGTATCGTCACGTGGGTTGCGGTGTTTAATTTTTTTTTTTTTTTTTGTTTTTTTTTGTTTTTGGAATCCGTGATTTGTGATTTCCATCCACTTACATTATAAGACTGATAGACTGCAACGGTTTGAGTTCAAAATCTTTGTTTATGTTCTACTGAAGAAAGTCACCTACATCTTGGATGCCCTGGGGGTAAGCAGATAAACGTCAAATTTTCATTTTTGGGTGAACTATCCCCTTTAAAATAAACAACATTCATAATGTTTGTTAGCCAAACTTCCTATATAACACTAGTCCGTTCCTATATAACGTGTTCTGTGGGTTAATGGAGAGCAGCAGCCAGTGGCTAATTAAGTTGGCTGAAATCCTATTTAAACTTCTTCTTCTTCTGAGATCAAATTTTAAACTGTATATCCTCCTAGACTTTTAAAGCTACAACCACCAGTCTGAAGGTCTGACACGGGTTGCTGTATCTTTTCTAACTGATCGGGCTTATGGTTTTCGTAAACCAGGCTATCAAAACCAGCTAAAATACCATAGACTTTCATTGAGGGGGTGAAAACTTTTATACAATAAGACTTATGGTGTCTTTAAGGTCTCTATTGCTATAGCAAAGCTTAACAACTCCCTATTGAAAAATCAGCTAAAACCAGCCTAAGCTGATTAACTGCTTTGGTTGGTCTCCCAAGCTGGTTTCAAAGTGGTTTTGGCCACTTTTTAGCAGGCCAGGCTGGTCTTAGGGGGGGTTTTAGCGTTTTTTTTTTTTTTTTACTGAGTCAACTGGTTTCGGCTGGATTAGCATAGAAACATGCTAGTAACTTGCTAATCATGCTAGTAACATGCTAGTCATGCTAGAATCATGCTAATAACTTGCTAATAATGATAGAAACATGTTAACAACATGCTAGTAACTTGTTAATCATGCTAGTAACTTGCTAATAATGCTAAAAACATGCAAGCAACTTGTTAAACATGCTAGCAACATGCTAGTAAATGTGCTAATCATGCTAACAAACTAGACTGTATTGCCTTGAAAACATTCAAACTTTAATCTTTAAAACTATTTTAACTTTCAAACTACTGCAAGGTTTTCAAACTTTTTCAAACTTTTTAGCTAGGCTTTTTCATGCCAACTTAAAGTTTGTCTACAAACTTCAGTCAAGTTCAGCTAATATAGTAGTTGATGGCAGCTTACTCACCTGTTGTTAGTTGTTGTTAGTTATGATGCAATCACAACAAAAGACTCCTCCGTTGCAGATGACATGACCAATAGACTACAACCTGAAAATAAAATACAAAAGATGTACCAGCGGTGTTTCTTAACTCATCTTTCTTTACTATTTTAATGCTAGCTCGCTGTTATGTAACGTCTGACATAACCTGCGATAAAAAAGCAGTGTAGAATTATTATGCTTCCCTGATTAATTCCCTGATTGATTTGGATAACTGACGTTATAACTTAACTTACCAGCCAAACTTTTTTCAGATTCACGCCATTGTCATTATGCACTTGTGTTTGTGCTAGAAAAAGCACAATCTCTGGGGAAGTCGTGGCCTAATGGTTAGAGAGTCAGACTTATAATGCAGAGGTTGTGAGTTCGAGTCTCGGACCGGCAGGAATTATAGGTGGGGGAGTGAATGTACAGATATTTATCAAACCTTGATAGCTCGACTGAGGTGCCCTTGAGCAAGGCACTGAACCCCCAACTGCTCCCCGGGCGCCGCAGCATAAATAGCTGCCCACTTCTCCTGGTGTGTGTTCACTGCTGTGTGTGTGTTCACTGCTGTGTGTGTGCACTTTGGATGGGTTAAATGCAGAGCATGAATTCCGAGTATGGGTCTCCATACTTGGCTGTATGTCACGTCACTTTCACTTTCACTCATTGCAAGAATTCACGTACTGATTTGTGGATGTACAAAATTCGACTTCACATTTTTGACACAGGTGTGTGAATGTGTTTTGCACCATAATTACTGCAGCAATAGTAGCAAAACATGTTGAGCGTACAAGTTTCTTGATTTTCTTGATTCGTAGAATAGGATTTGTGCACCTGCAATGAAGGATTCGAGAAGGTGTAACTGTTGTGTTGTGTTTAAGGGGAGAGAGAGAAAAAAAATCTACAAGTTTGCAACTTTTGTCTGTGACTTCAAATTTACTGGTACACGTGTGGATATTCTCTACAACTACAAATTCCGTTGTCACAGACGCCCAGTTGTTTTGCACCAAAAATACCTTCGTACCCAGAGTTTGGACCTGTTGATGTTGCTGAATATGAAGAATGTGTAGTCTAAAATTCGTAATTCTTTAGTAATAATATCCTATATTAACAGTTATGCACGAATATAGAATTAGTGTTGAACAAGGTCCCTTCTAATTTATTAGGTCCTTGTGACACGAATAGGCTGATCTGTAAAAGTGGAACAAACAAATTAATAAATAAATAGGTTAGGGTATAAGCGTCTTAAAAATATTATTTTTACTTAAGTATAGTATGTAAATGTGTAACGCACTTTACAGTAATCACAAAAGTAAGATTACATGTTAATCATTGGGTAATGTTCATGAACAAATAGCCTACCTTAAGCGATTCCACCATAAAGAAAACAGACTCAGTGAGTGCCTTGAATATAATATGCTGTATAAAAATATTTTGCACTTAATAATATAGCCTACTTAGATTCAAAAGGCAGCTTTACCATGGACTTTAAGAGCTACATTTTCCCTCGAGAACTGAAAATAATAATTTTCTTTTGTAACTTTGATCCATATTTACCTTCCTTTCTCTCTTACATATTAGCTACAGGGGAGATTATACAGCGCGAGAGACATGTTCCGCTTCTTAATTGATGGCTTTCCGTGTAACCATGACAACCGGCATAGATGGACTGTCGTCATCAAGGCCGACCTCATGTCAAATTTATCCGTCCGGGAAACATCACTGTGAAAATTGGCTGGTATCTTGTTAAGTTAGTGTGAGGTCAGAAGAAGATGATGGTGATTTAGTGAATCTGAGTTTTAAAACTTTTATCCTGTGTTTCCTTGTCTTATAAGCATTCTTGTATTTTCTGTCAGTATGCCACCATCTCTCTAAAGGCACATCTTGCATTTACCAAAATATCCAGAAGGGGGAGACATTGCTTCTGAGAAGTGCGCATCAATTTTGGCACCTGCTTGGATCTTGTAGTAACGTGGAGGTGATTAAAGTTTTTGGATTTAATGCATAAAAAGGTTTATGTAAAATATGTCTGCATTTCTGTTACCTTCATCCATATGACACATGTATGAGTGTGATGCATATTTGTAGCTGTTTTGTATTTCTGAATCTATCTTGGGGTTAAAATGGCAATGGAGAGAACAAGAGAGTAAGCAGTCAAGAAAGAGAGCATGGGCATGAACAGGAATCTACAGGGAGGAAGCAGGAGTCTTCAGTTCAGCTGCTTTGGTTCTATCAGATCAGGCTGGAGTGGATTAGAGCTCAGAGAGAAAAAAGAGAACGGAAGAAAGAGTCTGTCAGGTAGCCTGTCTGTCTGAGATGGCCCAGTGCTAATGGACAGGTTAAGATGGTCTGTAATCCTTACATGGGTGGGTAAATAATCCAGGCCTTCTCTCTGTCCTTTGCTGAGCAGGTCTAGACCACTTTAGTACCTATTCAGACCGTGTAATGTGACTCAGTGGAGGAACAAGCATGAGAATCCTCCTTTAGTAAACGGCACAACAAAATATTTAAATCCATGTAATCTAGAGGAAACCGGGGCTGTGGAGTAGAACGGTGAAATCCCTAAAAAACATCAGAGGATTTAATGCTGTGAATAGAATGTTCACTGGTTTGCTTGGTGTCTTTTAAGGTGACACGGAAAGTTTGTGTGTGTGTGTGTGGTACTGGATGAATTGTGGGAGGAGCACAGAAGGTGAGGTGTTTGAATCTGACCTTTCTGCTTTAATGAAATGTCATAAAGATGAAAGAGGAGTAACGTGTGTGTGTGTGTGTGTGTGTGTGTGTGTGTGTGGATGCAGGCCCTGTTTATGAGTGTCAGCTGAATGTAGGCCTAGATGTGTGAGTATACGTTGTCTTCCTCTTCTCCCTTCTCTCTGTCTTTCTCTATGTAATAAAAGTTTGGAGGTACTGAAGCTCCATCTCTCATCACTATTCAATGCTCAGCTACATCGCAGATGCCTGGAGACCACGGCTCCTGCCAGACTTTCAGGCTAATTACATTCAATCCTTTCACACTATTCAGCCTACTGTTTGATAATGAACATTTTCTGAGATGAAATAGAAAAAATGTAACATTGACACTGACACTTGATCTACAGTTACATATTGTCACACATCTATTTTATGAGGTTTAATTAAATGAAAGCATCTGTACTTTGTACTAACAAAAGAATGTAACTGGAAAGTCAAATTTTCATGGAATCTAACCAAAGTTTTGTACCAGGTTTTTTTTTTAGGCTATGAGCAGAGTAAAGACAAGGACAAGTGTTTGTTGAAAGATAAAACTGGAGTAAGACAGAAGGTCTTTGTGGTCGTCTCTGTCTCTCATCTCAGAGACTTGTGGCCTCACTTGCATCACTTGCTCACTTTTTTCCACTGAATTTTATTGGTGGATCTGACTGTCTATTTTTAGATGAACAACAGTTTTATTTAACAGTTGTATTTAATTTTACACTATTTTCAATCTCAGATTTAAAAATTACTGTAATTAGTGTAATTAAACTGTTATTTTTATATTTAAAAATATTTATTTTATAATTTCTGTAGTGCTTCAGGACACTTACGAGCTCCTAAAACCCCCTTTTGCTTCTAAATAGACCCAGACACATTTAGTCAGTTGGTCAGTCAGCAGTCTGGGCCAACTAACGCTTCAGGAATCTCCTGCCTGCTCAGGGCACTTCCTGCTCTGAACAACAGATTGGAAAATCAACAAACCCACCAAAACCTGAAAATCTGAAAAATGTTTTCCATCCATATACTGAAAGTCATTAAGGTCCAATGTCGTTTAGACCACAAAGTTCTTCAAAATATCAAAGAAAGTCATACAGCTTTAAAACAACATGAGGTTGATTAAATGATGTTTTTTTGTGAAATATCCCTGATAGTAAATCAGTATAAATATCTTCCGACACTGGCAGATATGATAATTGAGAAGAAAGAAGGGAGGGAAACTGATTTTTGATGAGTATATGACCATGTGACCATGTTTGTGCTAGTGAGAGTGAGTTCTCATCTTTGTGCATGGCTGAAGACCCCCGAGGCTCAAAATCACTAAGCACTGTCATTAAGAGTTTGTTGATAAGATCAACCAGTGCATGTTCCTTAAAGAGATAATTCACTCAAAAATGAAAATTCACACATCGTTTATTCACCCTTATGTTGTTCCAGACCACTATAGCTAGGTTTCCATCACCCTGGTTTTATGCACATTTTGAAGTATCGCATCAAAATCGAGTGATGGAAACACTGAATTTCGAAAAAAAAAAAAAATGCCTTAATTTGCAAAAAAATTTTTACACTTGCTTGAGGTGGTTTTCGACTTGTGCGAAAAAGGGTTAATGTGAATAATGGAAATGCATTTTGCGAATAAAATCCTCCAAGCACATCAAAAAAGTAATGTGACTTTGTGCTATGGGAAGGTAAATTCTGACTAACCAGTGGACCGATCTTGTTCCACAGCATCTGAAATGTTGTTATATGGTCATTCGGAAATGCCCGAGCAAAGTCTATCATCAAAGTATTTCTGTATAACTGCCTCCCAGGACTGTTAAACGACTGCGTTCCCAAACAGCAGCATCCACCTCTGAAAGTGATAACCACATTCATTGTTTCGTCTGCTCGTTCTGAGGTGCAAGTAATTTATTATATAGGAAAATTATTATATTCAGTAGCTTCTCCTACTTTTCTTAGTGATGTATAGTGCCACTTTAACAGGAAGTGACGATTTTGTCCTCTTTGACTCGTTGGATGGAAACGGTGCTTGTTCGCAAATGTTTTGTGCGATATTCCAATTTTGCGCACAAGTCAAATTTGCAACTTTGGATGGAAACCCGGCTTATGAGTTTCTTTCTTTTGTTCTTAAAAGAAGATATTTAGAGGAATGTTTGTAACCAAACAGTTTCTAGTAGCCATTGACTTCCATAGTACAAAAAAAAAAAATTTTCTTCGAAATATATTCTTTCATCTTCAACAGAAGAAAGAAACTCATATAATATAGTCCAGGTTATATGTGAAAATAATGTTTTCATTTTCATCAAAGCATGAAACTTGGTACACTTTAATGCCATTTTCAGAAATGGAGCCATCGCAAAAACACCTCATGGTTGCCATGGTGACCATTTTACTTTCCGCCATAATCAAATGATGTATTTTGTGTCATAATTCCTGAACCAAACATAACACAAAAAAGGTGATGTCTCCCCTTATGTTTTGATGGTCAAGGATTACAATGATCCCATATACAGCAAGAGTTAATGGTGAAATCAGCAATGTGAGAAGGAAATAGTACAGTATCTGGGCATCACAGTATCACAGCATTTACAAAAGTCCATATTATGGCTATTATTTTTTCTTTCTTTGATAAATAATGTTTTATTTAATAATACTGTACATTGAAAGATTGTTTTCAAGAATACTATCATATATTTCAGAGATACAAAAAACATCTTCTTAGGTAAGTTAATATTTCCTTACCTTTCAGGCAGAGTCAGGCGGTAGTGTGTTTTCAATACATTCTTGTTCTCTCTCAACAACGCTCTAACATCACATGCAGACGGCAACACAGTTCATGGTTAATTCAGTGACTTTATGAGAAGGATTACAATGAAATCTCAGAAGATGCAGAATGAAATTCCAAACGTATTTCATGTAAACTTAATTTACAATCATGCCCTGGGGCTAGAGTTGTATATTATGTTGTCCATAAGGTGGAAGCCAGAGTCCTGCATGCGGGTGGGTACACTTAGGTTAATCGCTAATATTTGGTCATGGGTGGAATAATATTTATATGTAGGATGTGATGCGGGTGCAGGCCAGACGGTGACAAGCACAGGTGGGTTGTGGGTCCAATAACCAAGACTAATTCAACTCGGGCTGAATGTAGCCAATTGCGCTGCCACTAATTGACAGCTGTAGTGATTCTATTAAAGGGAGTGCTCTTTGATTGCTTTCTGTATTTAATCTAAAAGTTTTAATAAATTAGTTTTTTCTACCTCATGTAGAAGATTTCATGCAGGTGCGGTTTGGGTCCCAGTTTTTATGTCAAATAGGTCAGGTATGGGATTAAATTAGTGTTGCTGTCAGGTGTCAGAACTTGGGGAGATGCTAGGATTCATACAAGGGTTAAGATTGTTTGAGGGAAGACGTGCTAACATTGCTATTGAAGAACTGCTACCATCTTCAATAAATTTGATGATATGCAGGGCAACTTTTTTAGGTTAGAAGGGGTAGTATGCACTGACCTGTCTAGACAGATATTGTCTTAACAAGAAGTTAAAGTGGATCATAAAGTATCGGTTGCTGTATTTACATCTGGAGATGAGAAATGGGTGGGTGAGGGTAGAGAGGATGACACTACAGAGGAAAGATGGAAGGGTGAAATGGAGGGTATGGTTTTGCCTAAAAGTAACTGGTAGAAGAATTGGTGGCACACAGGTAGTAATATGTAGGTTAAATGTAATAAAAAATTGAGCAGAGATGTCTAGAGGGTTTACCAAATGTTGTCTGTGATACAATTGCATGTGTAAGTCAAACTGGTTGCCTGGTTTGTTAGTGCTTGCGGTAATAAGCCATTCGAGATTGAATGAAGCTAGGAGTGAAAGTGGAAGTCTGCAGTGTAAGGCTCCTCCAATTGGATTTCCAAGACACCAAAGACTGCAAGTGAACTGCCATCCACAGAGAATGAGGACAGCAGCCCATACAGCTCCTCTGTTAAGATGCCCAGTTGACCAGGAAGGTGATAAATCATTACAATATGGAGTTTAACAGGAGCTGTTACCATAATAGCATGAATTTTTATTGCATAGGGAAGAGTGGGTTGAGTATTTCCAATTATTAGAAATGAGAAGACCAGTACCCTTTGAACCTGACGGGGGTGTGAGAGAAAGGGAAGTTGTTAGAGAGAACAGCAGGGGTTGCGAAGTCTTCTGGACGAATCCAGGTCTCAGTCAAACCCAAGATACTAAGAGTAGACTGAGAAGCAATGGCCAGAATGAAATTTGTTTACAGCTGACTGACAATTCCAGAGACCCAGAGAAAATGACAGAAATGCAGCAGAAGAGGTGCAGATAGGACGCAGCTTAACAAAAGTGCGTTACCATCTGCATGTGACGTTAGAGCTTTGTTGAGAGAGAACAAGAATGTATTGGAAACATATTACCGCATACCTGACTCTGCCTGAGAGGTAAGGAAAAATGCATTTACTTGAAATGATATTTTTTTTACAGCTCTGAAATTAATGATTGTATTCTTGAAAATGGTATTTTATTGTTCTACTGAATAAAATATTAGTTAAGCTGGTGTGTGGTGGGCGTTCTGGCACAGTATGGCTGCTGTCGCATCATCCAGGTGGATGCTGCACATTGGTGGTGGTTGAGGAGATTCCCCTTTCATCTAAAGCACTTTGAGTACCCAGAAAAGTGATATATAAATGTAAAGAATTAATAATTAATTAATTAATTAAAACAATCCTTTATTGTACTATTGAATAAAATAGTACAATAAAAGTGATTTCCTTCTCACATTGCTGATTTCACCATTAACTCTTCACCTGAACAGTTTATTGCTGTATATGGTATCATTATAATCCTTGGCCATCAGAACATAGGGGTAGACATCACCTTTTCTGTGTTTATCATGTTTGGTTCAGGAGATATGACACAAAATACATAATTTGGTTATGGCTGAAAGTAATATGGTCACCATGGCAACCATGAGGTGTTTTTGCGATGGCTCCATTTCTGAAAATGTTCAGGGCCCAAACCTGTACAATTGTACCAGGTTTCATGCTTTTATGAAAAAGTGAACATATCACCTCAAATTTTGCACATATCACCTGGATTAATACAGGTTTGAAACAACGTGAGGGTGCTATTGGAGGCTTACAAACAAATCATGTTCTAATTTTTAGTGTTGCACCCTCATAATATTACTTGAATGCAATTCTACAAGATGAAAGAAATTGGGACATGTAGATGTGTTAAAAGTGTTTGTATACATTTTTGACTAATATCTAAAATTAAGTGAAAACTGATTTGTAAGGACATTTGAAGTCATCCTACTGATATCAACAGGTTTGCCAGAAGACTAAATGTTATAATTTCCAGATTAAAAAAAAACAAAAAACATTTTCACTACTATAATGAAGTCGTGTGTATGTGTTGATGTGAACATTGATGTGTCAAGAATTACAGTAAATGGTAATGCTGCTCTTTGCCGAGAATGTCAATGAGCTATGTGTGGTGCATGCTTGTGTGAGCGTGCTGGTAAGTGTGTATATGTATTGTGTCTTTGTGTATGTGTGTGTGTTTCTGTGAGAACCATGTTGGAGCGCTTTAGCGAAGCAATGTAGCGTGCAGTACAGGAGTGATGTGGGCTGAGCCGACCTGACCGAGCCCCAGCCCTCCACTAATCCTGTCGTTTTCAGGAGCCCTGGCCCGTACTTGATGAGCTTGGGTAAGAAAAGGGGCAGCTCTTTCCCCCGCTCGCTTTTCCCTCTCTCATTCCCTCTCGTTCTTTCATTCTTTCTCTTTTTCTCTCATGCACCCCCTCTCAGACCCCAGCCCTGCCTGGAGCCAGTGTGCAAATGAATGAGTTCCAAGTGTTTACTCAGCAGTTCTCTCTCTTCCTTCACATTCTCTCTCTTTTCTGACAGATATAGCAGAGGTGGACACCAAGCTAAAATTTCAAACATCTCTTCCAACGTGAAAAATAATTGCATAGATTTGGGGTTAGAATTAGGTGAGTTGTGAGACATATATTCATAGACATACGTGGCTTCATAATGTATGGAACACTTAGAAATGTATGAATGTACTTGCATTAAATGACAAAATATCAACCCAAGGGAACGGTTTTAAGAATGATAGCACAAGCAAATTTTTCAATCATTTCACAAAAGTTAGCTCTGAGAAAAGAACTTGTATGCAAATGCAATTTGTTTTAATATTTTAATGGAATGCAATTTAAAAAGAAAATTCACCTAAAAATTAAAATTCTGTTATCATTTACATCATGTGATTCCATACCTACATGGTTTTTTCTTCTGTTTTTGCTCCCATTGGACCAAAATGCATGCATTTCCTTTTATGCATTTTTTTTCTATACAAAAATAAATTAATAAAAATGAAATGTATGAATGCCATTAAATAACAAAATATCAAACCAGTGAAAGATGTTTTAAAGAATGATAGCATGAGCACATTTTTAAAGCAAAACATTTCACAAAAGTGAAGTTGGGTCTGAGAAATAGTCCTGATTTGTTTGCAAAAGATATTTAATAACAATGTTATAAAATTCTGTTATAATTTATACACCTATGGCTTTTTTCTTCTGTGGAACATGTCTCTCAAAACTGTTTTTTGCCCCCATTGGACCTGATTGAACTTCATTGTCTTTTATTGCATTTCTTTTTTTGCCAAAAAACAGTTCGGAAGGACGTGTGGGTGAGTAGATGATGAAAGAATTGTTCTTTTTTGGGTGAACTACCCTTTAGGTGTCCAAATAACACAGGGACATTTTTGCATTAAAAAGGTTACATAAAATCCATGGGAAACAGACATGTATTCTACTTTAATAGCTCCTGGGACATTAAATCTTAACAGTCTATTTAATTCAATGCAACCTCAAGCAATGCCCCTAGGAAGGCACTTATATCTTTACTGTATATTCACTTGTTGGAGATTTGTCATGATATAATGCATACCACAGTGTGCATATGTCCATCCAGACACATAAGTATTACAAACCAAGTAGAATTTATTACAGCAATTTTTCAAGAGTTGGCCGATTGTGTATCTCTGGTGTGTGTGTGATAAGAGAGTAATATTACGGGGATTTCCATGAGATGGTAGGCCCTGGGGCTGCTGGATGAGGGTGCGGGGGAGGAGGGGCTGTTTCCTGGCTGTAGCCCTTGTTTGTCTGCCTGACCTGGCAGCACTAGGGGCAGATCCTGCTTGGATACAGCCCTGATCCCACGCCTGTCTGAAGCTGTTAGCCAGCCGCTCTGTTCGGCTAGCTGGGCTTAGGGAGGGGCTTGGGCTGGGGGCCGCTGCATGCTTTGTGCTTTGGGCAGGGGTGAATGCTATTATGGCTTATGACTCTGGTCTTATTCATCCTGCCATTTCTTTCTTATCAGTCAGAGCTGAATACTGTCTGTCAGGTTCTCCCTCTCATTCATATCACTTTTTTTCTCACTCCTACCCAAATATGCATGCACTTACCTGTTTTAAATTGTTTATGGGTTGTTTGTTTAGAAAACTTAATTTGAGTTTTAGGCATGAGAGACATTTTACCTCCTGACCTTGCTATAGATCCCTTGTGTTGAAATGCAAAGCCCTAGTAATTCCCTGATAGGTTTAACTATTCATTTAAAGATGATGAGAATGTGCACACTGTTATTGTCTTGCTGTAATTCGATCAGTAAAATCCTGGGTGATAAGTTGATGTTGAGTGCTGTGATGCTGTATTAACATCCAACCCTCTATAGTCTCAATCTGGAGAATACAAATAAACCAACAGTATTTTTTTAACATTCTGTAAAGCTTTCACAGCTCAACTGCTGTTTTTAAAGGCCTGTTTTATTTTTCAATTGGTGGATTGAGAGGTAGTTTGGGAAGTCTGTTACAGCCTTTCTGTGTGTTGTTTCTGTCCTGGATACACAGTGAACCCTGGGCAAACTATGAGAGATAGAGAGATCAAAGATAGAACTTGCAGTGAGCGGTCTGTGACTTTTTTGCACAGTAAAACATTTAGCCTCAAATTAAAGTGATGCACAGAAAAGTTTATTGCACTTTGTGACAACTTAACATTCAATTGATAAGAGTATACTGGCAGAAATTGTTACAGTTTAAAGGGATGTATGCAGAGATTTTTAAAAAACAATATCTTAATGGTGTTTTTTATAGTGAACAAACATGATCAACAAATTGAGTATTCGCATTCATAATGTTCCAGGTCTTTGTGATGTGAAGAAAGCCATACTTTGTGAAACTGTTCAGCTAACAATATTTAGTATGCATTTAACCTCCACCTCTCCAGCCTTTCCTTCCTAATCCTGTTGCTCAGTGTTGCACTGACTGACCCCCAAGTCAGTGGAAGCTATTATGTAAGCCACTTAGCCTTATCTGATCTCTCACAATTTATATTCCATATAAGGTCACTAGTAGCCTATTGCTTCCTTTTTGTTTTCATTGAAGGACAGAAGCATAAACTTTTAATGGCAGCTCATACTGAAATATGAAAAAGCTAGGTTAGATGTTAAAAACTTTTCCCCGTTTTTAACTTTTTTTAAATATATTTTTTGTGTGATTTATTCTTGAATTTTGGTGTTTAGTCAGGTTAATCAGATATGTCTTTAAATAACAGGTTGTAAAATATACAAATCCATCCGTCCAAAATGCATTTAAGGTTCATTATCTGACCTCGCATTCTTTGTTAGTGAGGGAAGAACTGTCACCCAATCGATCGTCACGAGGCGGCCCGTGTCGTCACTCCGCCCGCTCTATAAATCTCCCCCCGACTCACTCACCTGGTTAGACAAACACCTCTCTAATCTACAGCTGAGCGCACGCTTATTTTATTATTGTCAATAGTTTTATACCCTGTTTAGTGGGCAAGTTGAAAGAATTTTACAATTCTGCCAATCCTAAAAGTTTAAAAGACAACTTTTATGAATCTTGCAAGTTTTTCATACTTCACGGGCATGTGCAACATGACGGCAGAGTCCCAGCACTCGCCAGCCGAGGCGGCCAGTCCAGTGGTGGTGTCTCCCAACGTGAGCCTGGACTCCCCGATTCCTCTTCCTCCACCAGCGTTGAACCACCAAGCCCGAGCCAAGGACGGTGTTCTGATCAAAGCCGAGCCTCGGGGCAGCAGTCCAAATACAGAGAGGGAGGAAGGGGTTTCATTGGGTCAGACAGAAGAACACCTGCCCGCCACTGGCAGCCGGCGGAGGAAAAGGCCAGTGCAGCGAGGTAAACCTCCCTACAGTTACATCGCGCTTATAGCAATGGCCATCGCCAATTCACCTGAGAGAAAACTCACTCTAGGCGGCATCTATAAGTTCATCATGGAACGCTTTCCCTTTTACCGCGAGAATTCCAAGAAGTGGCAAAATTCCATACGGCATAACCTCACCCTCAACGACTGTTTTGTGAAGATCCCGCGGGAGCCCGGTAGGCCCGGTAAAGGAAACTACTGGACGCTTGACCCCGCCGCTGAGGACATGTTTGACAACGGGAGTTTCTTGCGCCGAAGGAAGCGCTTCAAGCGTACTGATGTTAGCACATATCCTGGGTACATGCAAAACTCGAGCGCTTTTACGCCCACACCTATGGGTAGACAGGCGTACCCCAACACCTTGTACCCGGGTGTAACGTCTGGCTACGGGACTCAGTTGGCTGGTTCCCCGCACCCGGCGATGCTGCATCACTATCAGGCATCGGCCGGGGTCACGCAGGGCCAGCCCAGGATGTTCAGCATCGATAACATTATTAGTCAGCAGACAGTGATGCAGAGTGGAGGAGACTTCAATCCGCAGTCTCTCGGCCTGGGTGCTGGAGACTTGGGTGCCATGACCTCCTGCTGTTCCGTATCCACCTCTGACCCAACCTGCTTTCAGACACAACCGATAAATCAAACGAGCAACATGCTGAACAGGAACACTGGACCTCTTGCTTCAAACATGACATCCAACTACACGTACCCCTCCTCGGCTTCGCCTACTCATCTGTCCGGGGTCACGCAGTCCAGCTTCTCACCGGGAGGCTCACAGGTGTACTGCTCGGGAAACAGGATTTCGCTGCCCCCTGTGCGTTCTGGGTCGTGCGCAGATCATACAGAACCACTTTTAGGTCTCTCCGGACCAACAATAAACTCCTACAATAATTCATATATGAGACAAGCCAATTTTGCCTCAGGACTGGAGCGATACATGTAAAAATGCCTGCACTGACAACGCGATCACTGTACAACTATGGCCGCGAGATTGAGTTCTTCTTGACTATGTTACAAAAGTTGTGTACCGTGTGACAGAATTAACAAGTTATTTGTGTTGTATAAAATGAATTACAGTTCTGTTATTGATATGAGGTCTGAAAGATTGTTTGGGCTATATATCAGAGAACAAACAACCCCCTGAACAATGTAAATATTTTAAGATAATAAATGTGTTTGTGTAATAATGTTTCGTTTGTTCTCAATTTTAACTGTCGTTCAGAACAATTTGATTCAATAATCCAACGTAATAATAGCAACAAAATAATAGCCTACGCATCATCTTGTTACTTGCATCTTCCCATTATATGCTTAAATATTTGAAGTTATTTAACATTCGACACAATGTTTCTGTTTATCGACTATTATTATCCACCTTTTTTAATACATTTTATTAAATAGTTCAGTCAATTGATATAGTCTGTGGGTCTTCACTAGAGAAAGAAATCTGAATTATTTTTAATTGAATTATTTTTGACACTTAGGCTTAGCCTATAAAATATCATCTTAAATATTTATGCACTATATATTTTAACTTCAATCACAAATTGTGTAATCGTCCACTTATTTTGCTGGTGAGGGGGCGACATCGACTGGTTATTGGACTAAATGCAATAAAACCAAGATTCGGAGCATTTTACAAAACATCCACTAGATGTCAGTCACCACCAAGTTTAGGCCATGACTGGGTTTAATATCCTGAGAACGCTATTCCAAACACATGGTTGTCTATGAAACACGTAATCACGTTTTATCAGCAAAATCATATTATTTCCGAGAATAAAATGTTTTGTTAAAAATAGCGTTTTTACGCCACCGTCTTTCTCTATTTTTTAGCCTGTCCTATAACTATGTTTTAAACGTTTTCAATTGTGTGTGTATAGCCTAAGTTTTCAAAGGAGCACAACAGGCTAAATATAACCGCGTCCCTTATGATCCACGTCAAGTGCAGTGTCATTAAATGCACTTCTTTTTAAACTTTATTTATTGTATTTATTGAGCATCTGTTTTTGTATTCTATTTTCCCTTTTTAAATTCAGAATGTTTCACTTATTGAATGTTCAGCCACTCAACAAGATTAATTTTCATGTTTGTATGTAATTTCAAGCTCTTTTCATACTGGAGAGACAAACTGTTGTTTGGCGTTAGTTTAGTCTAGTCTTAAAAAGACTAACAAATCACTTCATTTCTTTATTGACATGCAATAGGCTTATATAGGCTACTGGTCTGAGAAAACGGCGTAAAATAAGAAAAAGAGTGACTTCATTTAATTAAGAGCATGATTAGTTATTGAGAAACAAGCACAAGGTCCATTTAATTACCACGACATTTTATTTATGAATAATAGGCTACGTTTTAAGAGCCACAATATTAGTTTTCGTAAAATTAAAAAAGTGACCTGCATGGTTATTTTTTGTTTGATTTGGTTACGCAGTTGAAGCGCGCTTCTTTTTTCATTTGTGTGGGATGCACCGTAGAACCGCTAGGTGGCAGTAATTTGGTCAAAAATGTTACAGAGTTACAGTGCGCTGTACAGAGTCCTTTTATTCCGTGTCAGCCATCAACACATCAACTGGTGAGCCCACTTAAAACCGGAAAGGATGGATTGAAAAAAGGAAGGGGAAGCCTATTTGTCAGTTTAGGCCAAAATCCCCGACGGTGATTATCTGGTTCTTTTTCAGAGTGTCGCCTGTGGTTTGCACTATGACATTTATGTTGTGCAGGGACCAAGACGTGCACGACATTTCTTTCTTTCTATTTATTTTCTTCTTTTTTTTTTTTTTTTTTTGTCTCTTGAGCGGACAAAAAAGAGTGTTATTAAAGTTTAATTAGGCCTACCCTAGCGCTGTATATTAAGATAGAGACTGAATTTCATAAGACATTGAAAAAAAGTTATATATATAGGCTACTATATATATATATTATATATAATATATATATTATATATATATATATATATATATATATATAATATATATATATATATATATGCTATAGGATACCAGTTTGAGAAAATATTTTGAACTATTGAATTTATAAATCAAATATCTTATTTGATGAGACAGAAGAATGAATGCTAACTTGACCTCTGAGTTTGGGCTCCCATATGCAGCTGTTCTGTAAGTGTCACAGATTTTGCTCCGTACCCGTTTCGAACAAGCAGTTAATGAACTTTTATAGCGACCCTTTTTTAATTTGAACTGTTTAGCAATTAATGCTTTTAAGTTTATTAAGTTAGCATTACTTAAGACTAACAAACTAAACCTTACTAATTAGTAGATTAAAATATTATACTTTTTTTTTTTTTATTAATGAAATAAAAAAACGTTTTTATCTGCACTTTAATTTAGTTTAATAACAGAAAAGACGCATATTTAGCTTAAAGGAATATAAATTCTTATGGGAAAACGGAATATAAGAGAAAATATGGTCGCATAAAGCATGCTGAGCGTGAAATTTGGCATTATCCTGTGGAACATATTTTAATCTAACTGAAGGCACAGACTGGGGTCTTGGGGTTTGTGTATGAATAATGAGCATAATGAAAAAATAAATTCGATGCCCAGCACGTTTTGTGGGCGCATATTTGTCATCTACACATAGGCAAAGACGAATTCAAACAGTTTGCATAGTTTATTGTGCTTTTATATACGTTAGGAGAATATTTACATGGTATCTATAAACGGATGTGTTTTGGAATCCTGACTGAGAAAAAAGAGGTGAATAACGGCACTAAAAAAAGTGACCTTCTTAGAACTCGAACGCATGAGATTTCGTTTCCACCCTCTTTTTGTAAGAATATAGTACAATTTAAGGTTTATTTCATGCCAAATAAATAAATATTGTTAAAACAGTCCATGCACCTGCCGAGTTCTAGAATAAACTTATATTGATTCATGCTGTTCTGCAATGCAGATGAATACAAGGATATTTTACAAAATGTCCTGATAAATATTTAAATACGTGCAGTTGAGCTACATTGTGGACTCTATATGCTAAACTGTGGATTAACTTTGACAAAGCTGAATAATATTAAAATAATTTGTCCCTAATCATGCTGTGCAATTTTGTAATTAATCACTGTTGCTTTGTGACCCTAATTTTTTTCTGTTTTCAGTCTTATGTAACCTATTATTTGATGTGTCCCATTTATTTAGGAAATTTCGATTCGTTGAATCCTGTTAGATAAAACGGTTTTTATACTATGTATTTGGTGGGATTTTTATTTATTTATTTTTCTGCTAAATGGAATTAAATATTCATCTGGCGAATATATACAGACAGGGATATACCAGTGCCTTTTCTTTCTTTCTGTCTTGTTTATTTTCTGTATCATTGACTTATTACTAAAGTACCTATCTAATCATTATTTATTTGGATCATTATTAATATCTATTGTTATTATGCCTGATTATCTTTAAGCCAACAAAAAAAATAATAAATCATTTAGTGTAGTAAGGCGTGATGTTATTTGATTTTATGCTTTGCCAGTTTATTATCTTTGAAAAATCCTCAGTTTTTTAACTTTTTAAGTTAAATCATGCGGGATTGTAACCAGTCATATAACCACACACCCGATTTTTATTTTATTTTATCAGTAGCCTATTATATTTGTCATTGTCGCGGAATGTCTGTTAAATACAAATGTTAAGGCGAGTTGATAACACGTACTTTGCTGACACGACGGTCTCACCTTCTGCCGCTTTTATCGGCTCTAAACTTCCCGTAGTTCCTGGTTACTGACATTGCGGATCACGTGCTTTTTTGGTGCCTGGATAAAGAGTTTTTTGGAAGCACCGCGCGGGGGGTATACGTGGAGGCTCATTCACGCGCAGCGCTGCGGGCACTGTACACGATAAACAAATGCTCGGAGCTAATGAAAACTGGAAAACTTTCGTTAGTGAATGAATAGTCATTAGTGCTTTAGTCCATAAGATCCAAAAGTTCATATCGCATACGGACCGACTTCACTCCCATGGAAAAGGAAATCGAGGTCTAACCGAGTGTCCAGTTAGTACTTGAAAGCCGCTCTGAGGTGTGGACGATTTTTGTGTTATGCAAGTTTTCACCGTTGTGATCCTTTCGAGCGTTGTTTTCGCTTCTTAAGGTACATTTTCTTTTCTCTATGCGGCTCCCGGACGTGAAGAAAGAATATATTCTTGGCTTCGGGACGGGACTGGAGTTTTGTGGGTCCAGAAAGCACAAGTGACTGAGAGGGACCATTCCATGGCTTGTGGTCTGGGGCTGCTACACTTGCACAGATCTGGACACGGAACGACCCGCCCCTAGACCGACCCCGGACAACAACAAAAGACTCTCCCAAGGCAGGACTTATTGGGGAGATTGATTCCTGCTCGCACTCAGTTGCGGCTCATGGTCCGACTGATTGTTGGACATCGATGTCGTTGGCGAGGGATCGATATTGTAAAAGACGGGTAACAGATCTTCACCACTACATCATAGTTTTCACTGGACAATTGTACCCGCTCGACCATAATCTATCCCATGATATGCTCGGGGCACGGCGCCAATCTCTCACTCGGTCCACAACACAGCTCGGGGACTGTCCCCGGTTTGACCGGGTAGGGTACCCAAGTAGATTGACCCAACACAGACCGGTATGGCGTTGACACGGGGAGTAAACCATGGAAAGAACAATGGCATTTGCGTTGAATATTCACCCTTATTCTCATTATATAGCACCTGATGAACAAGGCTCTCTTATATCGCACAGAGCCCACAAGAAACATGTTTTGACTCCAAACGACGAGATCTGCACGAGTTCCTCAGCAACAGGTTTCCCTTTAACCGGGATATTACATTCCCCCGAAGGGCAAAACCTCTATCCGTCACAACTGGTCACTAAAGGATTGCTTTCCGTACAAAATTTTACACCCGTGACCAACCCTTGGTAAAAAGGCGCAAAGGCAATTAATGGACCCCTCGACACACCGAGTTCGCCGACATGTTTTACAATGGTAGTTTTCTGCCTGCAGAAGGAAGCGATTCAAAAGTACACCAGACACAACCGAGCTATCCTTAGCGGCCCCCCGAAGCCTTGCGGGATTCTACAGAGGGTTTCGGCTACGGACCGTACGGTTAACAATTCAAGGTCCTTACAGCGCGCGCAAAAATTTCTACGCGCCCCATTCCACAACCTACCATACTCCCCCCACACACCCAAACCTCTTCTTTTTTTTCTTCACCCGGCGAGCGGCGATGTTCCCTTTTACCAAACAATGAACCTTGTGACTCTCCCAAAGCCGTCCTTACATATTCTCCACAGCCAACATTTATTCCATTGCTTGCCTTTCGTTTTCATGTGTACCGAGCTGAGGAAGGACCTTTTCATAATCCTCAACACAGCCCCGCATCCTCTCTCGACCTTCACAGGGTCTGAGCAGCCTATTAAACACGGAACACTAAGGCGCCCATAGTCGGCCCTTCCGTCCTCAATAGAACAATCATTAATGTGGGCGGCTAGCTCCCACAAGCTTCGCCGTACACACCATAGCAAATCCCCGCGGTCGTACAGTGTCAGATTCTTGGCACCAATGCGGACGCAGAACACATGCTTCTGCACACAAACTCACTTCGACTCGTTTTAACGCGGCAGAGCGGATTTTTTGGTCGGCTTCAGCCAGACCACAACAGACGTCTTGAGCCATAAACGTAAACTGTCACTTACCACTCTTACTTGCTCCCTTTCTACGAGTCCCCGGCAGCAAATAGATTAAGTGCAGCAGTCCACTTTTAATATGGTTTTGTTTCGTCATTTTGCTTCAGGTAGGGATTTACACTATTTGCAAGATAAAATGTCCCGCCGTTTCATTGTTTCTGACATTACTTAAAATATAACGAAGAATTAAGTCAGATTTTCATTGAACATGTAAATATGTAATATTTTTGACAGAGAGAAACCTTGACCTTACGAGAGGAAATTAAGACCCAGGTAAAATAGTAAGCTCCAGATTTCACCTTTGGTTACGGCCAGTGGACCTTTGCTCGTTTTGTCCAGAAAGTCCACAGAGTTTTGTACTCAATTTGACATGGAATTTTCCTGCTTTTCTGGTGGACTTAAAGGAGGGATTGTTATTACCATTTATTTTTATTGTTTTGTATATGTTTGTGAGTTTGTGTGAAAGTCACTATGGCAATACCCGAGGAGCTTAAAACTCATTGCGATTTTACTTGTTTTGGAAAGCACATTGCCAGACCGTATAACATAGTGGGCTGTAACTAGCATTACATAGGTTACCGTCCACACTTTTCCCCTAGTCTCCAACAGAAGTGGTCTGCGTGAATTTCTATTCCTCAGATTCTATTTTTGTTGATCGATTGATTATGTGGTTCTTGTGGTAAAGCGCCATGACCGCTTTCGGTTTCTGACTCTTGTTAATACGTCCTCATTCCTAACCCTAACCTTGACAACAATATATCTGTGAAAAGTACTGTTGTTATATGTAAAGAGACAAAACCACTCCGTCCCCACCTTAGGTCCATTTTTTGGTTGTAATAGCAAACGACAATACATGTTTGTGAATCTGTTGAAGACCCTGTTTTCGTTAACTTTCTTTTTGCCCCTAGTTCTTCAACAACAGGTTCCTTTCATAGCATTACAGCCTAAACAGACCGTTGTCCTAACGTTTGTATGTCACAAAATCCACCCCCAATTATGGATGTTGAACGCAACTGTCAGTTTGGAAACACAATAATTTTCGCCACATTGTCTTTTTTGGTGTTAGTTGTAATCTCATTTTCAACAGTTTATAACAATGACGAGACCTAAATTGACTATTCAAACTTCCCAAACAACAATAATATAGTCTTACATGTGTTCCCAAATGCTTGTTAGTTTAATAGGTGACTTTGCCAAATATTATTTAATTAAGGCCTTAGGCTAAATAGATTTAGAAAGAAAATAAGAAATATTTAGAAAATCATACGTGTGTGACAATTTTCATAGCGTACTTTAGTCCGCTTGGCAGGAACCAAACCCTTCCACGCCACCCGTGTCCTCTTCGCTGTTGGCGTCACTCTTGGAGTTCCAATGACTAATTGACCCAGTCTTCTGGACAAAACAACGACCAAAGAGCTACCAGCAATGGGATACAGCAACGCTTTGACACAGCCTATATATTGCACTGTGAGGGTTTTACATGGTATACCTACGATTTTACGCCTCTTCTTTGAGGATTCGTTGCTAATTTGGTGGTTTATTGATATTTTTTTTTCAATTCTAGAATCCTAACTTCCCTCCAATAATACTTCACGCTTTTTGCCACTATGTTGTGCATTTGTTGTTCATTGAAGACCGTTTGTTCTCTAAGTGCTCGGATTTTATGTTTTGGCAACCAGCATTATGTGGTCCCTAGCGATTGTACAAGCCACACACATTTGCTTTGAAGTGAAAGGCGATCGTCTTAAAAGACTCTCGGGGTGACGGCTTAAAAGTACTCTCGGTGTCCGCTTTCATGTCATCATCTCGGTTTTGTCTTGAGACATGTACACATAAAGAAGCAGCGGGATCTTCTTCACCCGTATATTGCGAAAAACAGACACTGATGAATCCATTTCAGAGTTGGCGACGCGCACCACTGGTACTGTTCAGAAGGATGGGTATAAAATAAGCTGCCCTATATTTACTTGGTTCGTGCGCAAATGGGTAAATTTGCTTTCTGTGGGGCTGTTTTTTTTGACAACTGGTTGTTAGCGCATAAAGGAAGGGTTGACTCACTCACCGTACTTCTTTTTCTCTCTTTTCATTCTCCGCAAATCCTTTTTGACGGCACTAATGCCAATACCCTATGTCGTAGTCCGTGGCCCGATTATATGTTCACACACGGCTGTAATACTTTTCTCATCTAACCTACGACCGCTAACATCCATTGGGCCCATGTTTCATTGTGTAACAGATACTGCGAACCTCAAACTAAAGACGCTTAAACCGTATTATGCTAAATCACTTCTGTTGACACCAGACCAAACTCTGATGCGTGTTACAACTGAATTGTTCCCGTGTTTTTCTGTCAGATTACAATTAAAACTCATTAGTCTATATACATTTTGATTGGTTTTTTAAATAGGCTATCAAATTGTGCGTCCATCTCTTACATATTAAATTTAATTTGTTTAATTCTTATTTATTTTTTTTGTAAAATTGTGAGGTACGAGGCTTGCAGGAGTCTAGGAGAATTTGTGAAAGCTCACGCAATTATTGAGTAATAGCCGGTAACCACGTTACTATAAATGCCTCGATCTCTAATGCATTTTTCTGAGTACA
This sequence comes from Cyprinus carpio, assembly GCF_018340385.1. Lineage (NCBI taxonomy): Eukaryota > Metazoa > Chordata > Actinopteri > Cypriniformes > Cyprinidae > Cyprinus > Cyprinus carpio. The sequence goes on from NC_056604.1 coordinate 37,897, forward strand.
GAGCCCTTTTGGTGTACGATCATAGATAGAGATGATTCAGCTATACTTAACCATAAAGTAAACAAATGGTCGCTCATATCTAATTATACGACTCTGACTATATACTTTGTCGTTCTATGTATGTATCATAAAATATAGGGTCGACCTGCGTACTTTTGGATCGTTTTATTGTGCCCTTGGAGCCGACAGAGTGGACAGGTGCTTCTTCTAGCAGCAAAGGTACTTGGGAGGAAATGACGATATAAGTCGTAGGTGCTGGTCGGACCCCCCCCGAGGCCTTTATTTTGGTGCAGAGTAGCAAGCAGAGAGAGTAAGAGCATTACACAATCAGTTGTACTGTTTTATCCGCCTACAGTCGAAGATTAAACACTGTACCTTACGACTTTCTTGGTCAGCATGAACATGAAATTGCGTGACGGAGGACAAATGTTCTCATAACCGACGCAGCGATGTGTTACATGTGGTCCTGTGTTTAAACGTCTCTATGTACATAATTGTACAGCTAGGGAATTTGTTGGTTGATTAGTTTAAAAAGCTGTTCCAGCACGACATGCGCGCTCTTGACTTAACAGTGATGGCGAAATGCGACGATTGGCCTTGATATGTTACAAATTGCGACGCGCTTATCTTCTTCTTTGGCCGTTCAGTAATTTCAGTTTGTTGTATCTCACATGGAGAAATCACATAATACGTTTACAGACCGGATGAACGCCTTAAAGATGGGTTTACGGAATTCAATCAATACCATAATTGCCCGTTCATTCGCTTTCATTTTTTCCGTGTGGCTTGCATTTCGTTCTAGACGCAAAGCTCTCACTCCAGGTACCCCATCGCACCAACGTTACGAGTTCGCGTTGGACGGCAAAGCTTAAACCTATCTCTATATTATCCTCTTCCTATCGCTGTAAATTTTAAAACGCGATCCCTCTAACAAACAACTGCGTATTTGCTTCTAGGCCTGGTGTTTTATATGTTCTCTTACATTTTGCGACGTTGTCATAGGCTTTTTTGTCTGCTTTTTTTGCACTGGCTGGTCATATTCTAAATTACGGGGTTCACCCTTGTTGCGTGCCGCCTCGCAAGAGATTTTCACCCCCCCAGTTAACTGTGCTGTTGATTATAAAATGTAAGTTTACCGGTTCACCTTTACATAACCAAGCTATCCGATTCTACGACATTTCATTCAAATAAATGTAATATGCCTTTATGTTAGGTTAACGCATAAGTTTCTCTTTTTAATCGTTTTTGTTGTACCGGGGATGGACGGTTTGATTTAGATTTCATTTTAGGATTATTTCTATTACCATTTAATTTTTACACAAGGCCTATATTCTAGATGTTTTTTTTTTTTTGATTATTTAAGGGGCATAACTGAAGGGGCATAAATGATTTCTTAGCAGGCTTTTTTCTGCTGTACAGCAGGCGCTTTTCACAACTTTCTCCTTTTAGAAACTAAGGCTTTCAGTACCTGGACGCGTTAAAACGAGGAGGCATCATCTCTCAGTAGCCTATACATTAACAATATGTTTTATCTCGTCAGGATGAAATGGTGTATACAATTATAAATTGTGTTGTAAGTTAATTAATTTTAATGATAAAATGTGTATCGCGTATTATTATTTAAATTTATGGGCAATTCAATGAACGGAACAAAAGAATTTACATATGGCTCCGTTTTTCATATTTTTGTTTCGGATAATGCATTATAAAAACGCTGACAAGGATTACTTATTCTTCTGTCATGCTTAGGTGCTGCTTGCAGATCCCCACTCTCAACCTTTCCTGATGAGTTCTGTTTCAGTTAACCTAATTTAAGCAGCCTCCCAGCCATAACCAGGCCCTTCATACCAAATAGTTCTCTATTATAGTTGGCTTTATTTATACAGCAACAACGTCACGCTTTAAAAATATTCATGTAATTGGTGTAAAATATAAAAATAGTGGACTATGCCATTGCTTTGGGTTAGACATTTTGGAACCATTTGTGGCAGTGGCCCCTTAGCTTATATAGGCCTATTTTTGATTTTGTTTTGTTTTTTCTGTCTTTTCTTTTGCATATTATGATATTTTCATTTAAAAAACACCTTTACTAAATGAGGTTTTTAACGCATTATTCCTTCAAATACTATTAGGCCTATTAAATTCCAGTTGTAGTTGTCGTGGCTTCGTCGCCCGCAACAAACACTCCACCTTGGTGGTCTCAGTTTTAGTGAGGCTCTACTCTCCTACACCGACCCAGCTTGTATTTCATATATTTTAGTTCCCTCTAGTTATAACTTAGAAAACTATTTTAAAGCGTCTCTTGAGATGTCAAAATGAACGTATCGAGAAGATTAAATATTCCCTTTAGAGGAAATGGGGCGCACATGTCTTGCTTAAGAGCTACACGGTGGTGCACGCCTCGTGATTGTGATCGTGGTACATTGAGTCTGATAGAGGCTACAAGTGTTTATTCATGCTGCACGTGAATGCCGCAGTTTTTAACAAACACGATATCGGCGTCCAAACTTCTTTTTTTAATGCGCAAGATACGCCGGATCCCCCGTCTTTATTTATTATTTTACCTTTTTGGTAACTGTGTTAATTTATACCATGAAACCCTTTGACCCGGAAAACACCGGCATAAGGTATACTATTCGATGTTTGATTATTACCAAGGTGGGTTGTGGAAATACTCGCGCGCCGCTGCTAACCTTCTCCTAACCCTCATACAGTAGCTCCGTTTAAGACCACTTTATTAGCTGGACTCCACAAACCCAAATTTGTCTGTTTGTGTCCTTGAAAAAAACTTTGCATTGCCTGCTCTCTATCCTACTCATTTATTTCCCTTTCTTTCTCTGCTCTCCCTACTTCGTCTCTTTAACATACAGCTTTTAATTTTAAAGCCCCCCCCCCCCCCCCCCGGTCCGAAAAAACACGAGGCATGGGAGCTATAGTCCTTCATTGTTGAAGGAATGCCGTTCTGGTTCCGAGGGTACACTGACACCAACAATGGCAATGACGCAAGAACCTGTCCTCCGCGTCACATTCACATCACCCAAAATCTTTACGCCCGCCCTCCCCTTCAGGAGCCCAGCATCTCACCCTCCATGTTTTTCTAGCGCAACGAGGATATCCTCTTGATTAATTCAATTTTAGAAAAATGTAAATAATGCAGCAAGATACAGGCCTTTACAATATTTCTTGGAAACAAACATAGTAACTTTGGACCCACCCTTGTTTTATGTTCGCCCCCGCCGACTTCGGAACTCACTGGGGCTAACTGAAGGACACACTGCTGTTCGGACTGGCCATCACACATGCAGGACGTAGAAACCCACCCAAGGGCCTCACAGCGTATGAGCGGATTACCTGAAGAAACTATACTGAAATCTGTTCTCCGCATCAGATATAGCACAATAGGCTATTTATTATGACCTAAACTGACCCACGCCTCAGACAGAAAGGTGATGTATTGGCTACGTATCAATGGACGGTCTCCCAACCTGGCAAATTCATGATCAACTTGATACATTTAACCTGTGCTGTATTCTCGGTTCTGCCGAAACGGGATGCAAACAGTAACTTGCACAACTTTATTTCCAAGATGTCGGCTTCTCTCTTGGACATATAACCGTAAGCGAAGGCCTGGCTTTAGTGACGGTTACTGTGTTCGCGTTAGGGAAGGCCCTTCAAGACCTTAATTCTTGGTGACCCAACAAATAAACTCTTAGGTTGACTGGACGCACCGGGGCAGCGGTCGTCTGTCCTCGACGCCATGGATCCCGTATCACGGTAAGGATTCACAATTCACCATCACGGCTATTCCCCACACAAACCACAACAAGGGTCCCCATTTTCAACACTTATTTGATTTAAATGATTTGAATGGCTTATTATCAGGTCCGTTGCTTGACTCATTTACGCCTATTTTTCGTACTATTGCCTTCATTTTGCTGCTTGCATGCAAAACCGGATCTTCCTATGAGTGGCGTTCACCACTCTCAAATTTCTTTTCTTCACAGGCAAATTCACTTAACTAAGGTTCGCTTTTAGTATGAGAACTATACAAATGTATAACCACTTTCTTCCAATTTCAATTGAGAAATGACATATAATTACAAATGTGTGTGCAACAAGGGGTATTGATTTTTCAATTTGGCTAGTCCCAAGAAACCTATCAGTGACAGACTGAGAAAAAATTTATCTTAAGTTGAAATGTGGGGACGTGTACAGTCGCCTCATGATAACGGCACTAACGTTTCTTTATTCCTATAGTCTTTCCCTCTTGCAGCTCCTAGAAGACAATTTTCCCCCCTCCCGTGTGAAATTTTGACCGGTCTGTCTAAACAAAATAATGATCTTTTTGGTTTTTCAGGCCTAATCCAAACACGTTTCTCAACGGAGAAGCATGCATACCTTTTTCCTCTTTGAAATTAAAACTTAATTCCCGTGTCGCTTTTAACGGCTCTATTTTCCACAGTAAAAGAAAATGGGATACGACTACGTCTAGTTCCATGAGCCACCAGAGGATAAAGAAATTCTGGCTTGTCAGTGATACGTATGGCATTTCCTATCTTCGTCAAAACGAAGACTGTTTTCGGAAAGAATGGGGAAAGTCACCGCGATAAAAATGAAGTTTACTATCCAGAGTGAAAATGTGATCAGAGAGGGGGGGGGGGGGGGGGGGGGGGGGGGGGGGGGGCGGGTCGCGGGGCCAAACTTTTTTAATGACGGGGATATGTACTTTAGAGAAGTGAGCGCTGTCCTATGAGCCTCTACACGCGTTACTATCAACGCGCACACTTATGTCTTTGTGCGAGCGCAGCACTAATGTCTTTAGTACAGCAGAGCTACCACTATAATCGGATTTTTCCATACGCGCGGGCGCGAGCCTCTCCTGGCTAGCTTGACACTGTGGCGGGAACCCCTTGGGGAGGAGGAGACTTGTGCATCCAAAAAGCGAGGACGGACAAATCAAAATATTTGGGCTTTCAACCCACATTCATTATTTTGAAATTCTTTAATAGTAACCCAAATGGACTCGTTTCAGAACCACTTGACCCCCGTTGCCTCTCTCCGCTTTTAGATAAACAGATAAAGCCCTCCTGTGTTTTTTTTAACTGTGTATGTGTGTTGTTATTTGTAAGGACGACCGAGTCCTTTTCCGAACTGCCTGATGTGATGTTTCTTACTGTTTTTGTAACAATTTGAATTAGAGGACGGTTCAGGAAATCTGACCTCGTAGCAAACCCGCACATTATTCCCAACTCCCAGGTTTTCGTACCGTGTTTTTTGGGGTGTTTTGTTTGTTCAGCTGGAATGGCCATCAAACAGCCAGTCATGTCCTTCCGCGTTCGACACTCCCTCTCGCTATTGCCTCGCTCTCCTCCTGCTGTCCCCTCCGGTTGTCCCCTCCACGCTTCTCTCGGCCGCGCTCCTCACCACCAAAACGGATCCTAGGGAGAGTAAATCAGCTCCGGAGGAACAACCTTCTCAAAACACACAGACAAACATTTACGATGGCTTTCTTTTTAGGATTTTTTTTTTTTTTTAAATGCAGTAATTTCAATTCCACTGCGACTTTAAAATTTCAAAACAAGAAACTTATATTGCGTCTCTAGCCGGAAAATAAACGTTTCTTTTTTAAGATATGGGTATTAAAAAAACACAACCAAAATTCTGTGCCTCTACAAACTTATAGTATTGGCTGTATAGAGGCAGGCACCGCAAACAACCAAATTTACAGTTTAAGTTTGTTAGTGCTTTAAAAACTATTGGACAGATGGCCACCACCACTGAGATAAGGCCAATTTGAGAGCACGAGATTCACAATGGCTGGGGAAGCAAAAAACACATACCAAAGAAACATACTCAAGTGACAGGGCCAGCGGGCCAGAGAGCGCAGGATGAAAGCCTCTCTGCACTTCACTCTCTTAGTATATCTTTTACTTTGGTGGAACCCTGTCCATGGCACTGCACGGACCCCCCTGCCTCCCACCCTCCAACCATCTTGGCCAGGGCCATATCGGGCACACATAGCTTTGAGTTCACAGGGTGACTCGAAACATTCCTTAATGTTCACCGCTCTATCACAGCACCTTTCCCCCAACCCCACTCTATATAAGTATGGTGATGTGGAGGTAATGAGAGTTTGTGTCTGTGTGCTCTATCCGTATGTTTGTGGTGTGTGTGTGTGTCTAAAAACAATACCAGATAATCCATTGCCAGATAATCCGGATTTGTTGCACTAGTGTTTAACAACTCGCTGGACAGACGTTGTCTAAAATGTGTCCTGTCCACGTGATTCATTGTTTCAAGGATGCTGCCATGCTCTGTGCACCATTACTGAATTTCTTAAATGAACGGGATTGTTGTGTGGGCATCTAAATGGATTTACTGTCCCATTATGCTCACATTTGTAAGATCTGTGTGCAGGAGAGGAAATGAGAAGGGAAAAACTACCTTTGCGACATTTTGGAATGAAATCTTTCCCTTTGCTCCTTGTTGGTCATCCCTCTTCTCCACCCCAGCCTTAGCAAAGCGAAAATCCACAAATGAAAATGTTCGGGAAACAAGTGAAAAGAGTTCTTTATATACTTTTATCACAAACAAACCAAAAACATGGTGACCAATGTATTTTAAAGAATGTATAATAAAAAACAATCATTTGAAAAAAACAAAATAAAAGTTTGATTAAAATATATTAGATAAAAAATGTTGATAGATCGATAGATAAAATAGATGGATACATTTTTAAACAAAGGTGGAAAAGGGGAATATTCGTTTATTATAAAAAGACCAGAAATGTTTTCTTAAATAGTGTTTTCCCTAATACTTTAAATATAAAAAAACAATTGTATATATTTTTACAAGTCTGTGATTTAGTAGTATTAATTACAAATTCCTTCGTTTTTTTTGAACACTACACAATTTTATTAATTTGACATTAAAATATTAAGTTTTAGTTAATATTACTTTTACGGAGCATTCCATTCGCAATATTTTTAACTAGTTGCTTATTAGTATTGATTAGCATATTAGCTGCTTATTGTTATTATTATTCTTATTATATAATATTATTAGTCATAGAATATATTAAATTCTATAAAGCACCTATTAATGCTTTATTTGCTGCATGACCATATTTTTTAGATTCCGTTTAATCCCTGTCCCATACCCTGAAACCTTTTAACAAATACCCTTGCTGACGTGTAATCAGCAGCAAATTAGCACAGTTTGAAGCAAAAAATGTTGTAGTTATTATAGATAATTTAATAGTGGAATACAAATATGAAATATAAGATATAAATTATATTTTAGGGAATTATTAGAAAATACAAATATTTTACATACGAGACACAGTCCATAAAGTACTCATACAACCATTATAAATGATTTTATTTTTTTGTGAATGATTTGTTTGATTTAACTGATTGAACCCATAAAAAGATGTAAAGTCCTTAGCCTCTTCTTTGTTATTAACATTCTATTAAATATTGTGCACCTCCATGCCATTGGTTATAGAAAACAGCGGGACATCATTTAAGTTCACACATTGTTGCTAATCTTATTTTAATAGATAGTCCAGACGATGCAATCTTTTCCTGCCTGCTTTTTCCTTGAGCACATATCTGTGTGGTAGATGCTTGATGCTTTTTGAGGTTGTACGGTTATTATTTGTGTCTGTTTGTTCACAACAGCTTGACCAGGTATGAAGGCCATCATGCATCACATGGAAATTGCCACGTACTCTCACTAAAAATACTTTTTTCCTGCATCAGCAAACACCACAAGGAGCTGTGGAGCACCGTTTATACATCACCCAGCAACTCACTGCCATTTTCAATTTCTCACAACGAAAGGGAGAGATGAGGTGGAGACGACTTATCACTCTTAGAGAGAGTTTTTCTAAACGTTTAGTTTAACCCTACTTTAGTGGTTTTTAGTCCTAAATACTGCTTATCTCCATACCCTAACTCTTTTAAGAGAGAGGATTGAGTATCGTGTGTGTGTGTGTGTGGTGTGTGTTGTGCGCGTAGGACGTGTGGAGTTTTTATATTCCCCTTAGCCTTTTTGTTGCCTTTAGACGAAAACTTTTCTAGGACTATTTTTCAGTCCTGAAAGCACCATCGGTTATGGAGGAACAAGTCCTTTTGTGGCATAAGTGTGGGTTTCTGTCTTGTGCATATATATGTGTGTGTGAGTTGTGTGCGGCCACACAGGCCTAAAGGTTCTGAAGTGGGTTGTGGTTTTCAGCCCCCAAGTTCACCAAAGCTGGAGGATGGAGCTGAAAAAGCGGGGGCTAAAAGATTATGAGACCTCTCTAATGCGTCCCTTTATTTAAAAAAATGTTAGCGGAATAAAAAGAAATAACAAGCTGGCCAGAAACAATGGCCGTCTTCCCTGAGAGGCAGCAGCAGGCGGAGGTGAAAGTGCCCTGGAGATTGCAGAGCAGAGGCTCAAACAGAGAGGCATTCCCTGGCAGTAATTACAGGGTCCTGCTTATAATCTGCCCCCTAATGATTATGTCCTCCAGTAATTTTAACTAAGGATTTCTCCTCTCTTTTTTCTGTTCATGAATGCCCATTGTGAGAGATCTCAGAGAAAGTATGCCTCTGTGTGTATGTGCATGTTGTGCTGCTGGCAGAGAAAGTGACAGAGATTGAGGTGGTTTAAGTGGGCTGGTTTAGATGTAATAACAGATGCTGAGTGAGTGAGAGAGAGGAAGAATGAAAAGGGACATCTCAGGGCTGACGGGAGGAAAAAGCCCTCAAGTGAAAAATAATAAATTTGCACAGGGTCTCTTCATATCCTATGGTTGCGCATATGCGTTTTGAAAACCCGGAGTAGTGTTGTTGGATTGTATACAGAAATACATCTGATATTGAGGCACAAAATCAATAACTTGGTCTCGAATAAAAATATAAAACCATCCTGAAGCCAACTATCTTCCTACCCTAATATAAACCTTCCTCTATTTTTGTTTCCGTCTCACCTTCTTTTTTATTTTATTTTCTCGGGGTCATGTTTGGAGTAGGGGCAGGAAGTTTTTCCTGGGTATTTATATTGCCAAGAGGATGTGCCCCGAGGAGCACGAGGGAGGAGGACAGGGGGTTGGCAGACTTCCTGTGTGAGCAGTATGATGGAGGGGGGGAAAAAGGAAGTGGTGTATCCACCAGTGTTTTGTCTTCCTCTTGCAGTCCTGCACAGGTCTGTCACAGACCATTGTGCAACCTGGGCAGATTGATGGGGCAAAGCAGTGGCAGGAAGCTGAAAGCTGGGGCGAAAGAGAAAAAGCAGGGGGTAAACAGATATGCTGCTCCTCCTCATGACATCCTTTTTTTCAGTACAGCTTTCAAATGGTTTCATTGGCATGGGTAAATAAGTGCCAAAGCATAGTAAAATTAAACGTATACAAGCACATTTACACACAAATATTCGCACATTAGAAATAGGATGTAAGTAGGAATAAAGCAGCATGTTAATGTTTACCATTTTATGCATGTTGCCAAGCCACAAATGTTTCAGTTTACTCTCCAGTTTGTGGTCCTGTTCTTCTGGTTGTCCTTTTCCTGCAGTAGGATTTGATATATTCCTCACAGCCAGATTTTAGCGTGCTGAGCTTCTCCAAGTAGGTATGTCATTTTGTGTCCATGAAATATTATTAAAACCTTAACATTGTTGTACCAATTATTATTACAATTTCAAAAACACTTTTACTGTATTTTATTCCTGTGATGGCAAAGCTGAAATGTTTCAGCAGCCTTTACTCCAGTCTTCAGTGTCCTCATGATTCTTCAGAAATTATTCCTAATATATGTTGATTTTGGTGCTCAAGAAGTATTTCTTCATATTAGCATTGTTGAAAACAGTTGCAGTGCTCAATATTTTTTGTGGTTTCCATGATACATTTTTTCAGGATTCTTTGATGACTAGAATGTTCAAAAGACCAGCATTTATTTGAAACAGAAATCTTTCGCAAACATTGTAAATGTGTTTGAATGTCACTTTATGAATAATTTAATGTATCCTTGCTGAATAAAAGTATAAGTATTATTTTGATTGCTTTTGAAAAAAAAAGTACTTTACCCCAAACTTTTGGAACGGTAGTATACATGCACAACCATGATTTTTGTGGTTTGTTTGTTGTTGTTGTTGTGGTTTTTACTGTGACCCCCATGCGCCACCATAAGTCTAAATACATCTGCTGTCCAGACAAAATGAGATTTGGCAACCAAAACGGTTTGTTGAAATTCCATATTACATTAGGAATTTTTATCAGTTTCTTGGTCCGTACCGCACAAAGCCATGATGCCTATTCTCAAGGAAGAAGAAGACAAAGGTTAAAAACAGAGAAAGTGTAGAGAAATGACTCCCCTTTGTGTTATTATTTTGCAAGAGAGTCTGGCAGCACAGATTTTAGAAAGTGAATTTAAACTTATTTTTATGAAATATTGTTTGTTCTTGTTTCAGATAGATGCATGCATTTAGATGTGGATCTGTCTGACAAAAGAAGACTGGGGGAAATACTTTTTGTGTTTGTTTTTTTTAAACCTTCAGTTTAACTGAGGAACCCGTGCGTTTAGCTTTTACACTTGTTTTTGGTTTAACATCCTGATGCTTGGCCGTAATTATCAGGCCAGGAGCGCTGGAACCATTGTAATCAACATTTCATTTTGAGCAAACCAGGAGTTTTCAGGGCTTTCGTAGGTAGTTGATGAAAAAGGACTCAGAGCCTAGATGATTCCTTCTGTTTTTGATCTGCGTTATGAACGCCGGTCCGAGATGGCAGGGAACGAGTAGTATGGTACTAAAATCGAGCCAATCCTCTCTCACCCTGCTGCTCCTGTTCTTCTTCCTGTGCTCTGTCAACCTCTATTGTCCCCCCTATTTCAGTTCAGCATGCTTTTCTTGGCCGTGGGAAGTATTCAGAACCCCCATGCCTTCTCCATCCTCTATTTTTTTTTACACTTCGTTTTAGTGTTCACCCAATTCTAGATTATAATGCTTTCTGGTTTGCCCTTACAATACCTAGGACCCTTACCTTCTCTTGCTCCCTTCTTGTCCTGTCAGCCATTCTTGTTGTACTTTCTTAACTATGCCAACGAGGCAACGAGACTTGATGGACCATTAAAAGAGCCCTCGAGCGACCGAAGGGAAAGCCAAAGGGAGAAAGGTCACTCTCGGGTGAGTAGTGATATCACCCCCCCCTAAGTCTATACCATATGCTCACACTCCAGTACAGGCATATGTTCTGCGACATGCATTTTTGTCCACCAACAGATTAGTAGATATGTCAAAGTTTTTTTTTTAAAAGATTGACAAAGGAGAATATCAATTATTTTTTAAATTTCCTCAGCAAAGTGAATGTGAAAGGAGTATGTTAGGGTTAGGTTATTTATATTATTATATTCTTATGCTGGTTAACTACTGTACATACACGTATGTACCCACCTTCAAGTTGTGAGGTGTATGCCACAAGGTGTGTAAGAGTCTTTGTGTTGACACAGCAGTAATTTAAAGAGCCAGTACAGCAAATGAGTTTATGAATTGAGTGTTGTGTAACGTGCTATGAACGGGTGATCCTGTCCGAGAGTACATTTGTGTACAACAGATGCAGTATCTCGGAGAAGAGTGAGAGAAAGAGGGAGAGTAAGAGGAAAGAGAGAGAGAGAGAAAGCTAAAAATGAGAGAGGAGAGCTGGCCAATTGTGATTTGTGGGTTCGAGAGCGGCACCAATCCCTCGAGGGGATCGTCTTCCCCGCTTGGCCCTTGCCCCTGGCCCCAGCCATGGTTCTACAGGGGTCCCTCAAGTTCCTTAGGAAAAACATTTTCAGCCCCCTCTCACCTCTGAAACCCCAGCCATCGGCCTTTTTTTATCTGGCCTGCGCCTGTCTGACAGCTTTACTGAGGTTACATACAAGCCACACAGGGATTGAAGGAAAAAGGAGATTAGAGAAAAGAGAGGACCGATAGGGAAGAAAAAGAAAGAGAGCGAGCTAAAAAGAGAAAAGAGGGGAGGAAAAGTAGGAGGCGCGAGTTGCGCTTTACGCCAGATCTTAATCGCCACGATTTTGGAGCCTTTTTTGGAGGAGATGCTCCGCTCAGACACGTACTCATTAGTGATGCTAGAGCCAGAAGTGGTGGGACACAAAAAGTGGTGAAGCCGAGAGGAGGAGTTAAGAAATAAAAGTGGCGAGTTGGCCTTGCTGAATGACTGGTATTTCTAATTAAGCAGATCAAGTCTAGATTGTTTACTAAGATTTTTTTTTATTCTTGTAGCTCTTAAAGAGTAGAGCATGGTTAAGCGTAAGGTCATGGAAAAGTGAGATCTGATTGGATGTGATGTAAGTCACTTTAGATAATGTAAATGGATGTAAATGTGAATTATCTACTTTCTATTTTACCTCTATACTTTCTAAATGCATTTTAATGAATAATTCTGTGAACTGTTCATATGTTCTATGTGCATACGTGCATATGCTATTTTTTAACACTTTATTTTTTAACCCTGTGTCTGATTAATGTATTTTGCAATGATGACACTGAATGTGGTTGAATGTGGGCCAGGGTCTGGTGCGATGACAACTTCAGAAAATGGAGAGAGCCCTTTTTAAATTCCCAATATTTCAATTCCTGACAAATTTAGAAAAAAAAAAAAAAAACACAAAGTTTGAAGGTTTGATAGACTGACTAGGAAGAAAATACTTAAATTCAGAAAAACTTTGCAAGCCATAAATTCACCATGGGATTTAGATGTACTGACCATTTTTTGCTTTTTTCTATAATTCAAAATAGATCTTGTAATATTTACGCACGAGAAAGAGCTTGTTTTCTTGGGCCAAGAACTGAGGTAGTCCCCCCCCCCCAAAATAATCTGTACTATATTCTACTTACCCAGCAAAAGAGCCCTGCCTGTTGGTTTGCTTATGTTTGAAAATGGTTATTCTGAGTGGATTTTAAAGGTGTTTACATTGTTGTTTTTGATGTGGTTTTGCGTCAGGATAATGTTTATGATGATGTCACAATCATGTTGTTTTGGTATGATTATGTTTCAGTTTGAAGGTGCTTGGATCAGTACCCCTGGGTATGGTGTCGTGTCACATAATTTTGGATCGGTTTAGCTGGTGTTGTAACAAACGGTGTTGCGTGATGTTATATGGCTTGGATTTGTCTTGGGGTGGTGTGTTCAGTTCTTCAAGGCCATGTTGCTTATGTCATGCTGTGACAAGCTGGTAATAACAACAAACACAACTTAGCACAAGCACTGTCAGGTTTGTATTTAGCCCAGATCATGTTTCCCACAGCACAGAACCTGACCTTGCTTGGTTGGGAGGACTACACCCACAATTACTACGGTGATTAATCACCTGGGAGACAGTGCCTTTAACAATGATGTGTTTGTTTGTAAAAATGCTTTTTGCTTGTCTTATTAGCCCCAGTGGTCACCCATGCAAATCACACCCCAGTGTGACTCCTCTCTAAATGGCTGTTGTTCTTGCATGGTGGTTGTGATAATACCAAGTGGCATTATGTTTTGGGCTGTTGACTCCAATGAGTGAACGAAAATCCCAGTGGGTTAACAGATTAGTGCAGCCATAAGGGACTGTAGGGGTGTAAAAACTCCAGTGCTCCAAATGTGACAAAATCCAGACTGTTGCATTCATCACCCCCCGCCGCTAAAAGTCAGAAACTAGAAAAACATGCCGGCATTTTTACCACAGGAGCCCATATTAGCACTGCTGTAAGCAGTTTTCTTATGTTGACCAGACTATATGAGTTTCAGTCCAAGTACTTTTATCCAAGACATTATCCAAGCTTACTATAAAAAATTCTATATTATTCTTTATGACATCATCTGAGCCTGAAGGTCCACTGTTCTGCAGAGTTTAGCGCCAATCCCTGAATCAACGTCTCTCCTGCCTGTATCTTTCATCTAATCTCTTGAAATACTTTGTTTAGCTTGTTTTTGGTGTGTTTTTGATTTTGGTTGGAGTTAAAGACTGTCCAATAAAATGGATAGATCTCAAAAACCTTTCTAAATATACTACTTTGATATAATCCAGGTTTTTATGATAATAGTTTCTGGATAGACTTTATACTTTGACATTGTGCATACTGTAGCACTGATTCATAAATACATTCATTCATTAGTTTGTCATTCATTGTCAGATATTACCTAAAATTGCACGGAAATTATATATTATAATTTTGTTTTAATTTCATTAATTTGTTTTTTGAATGCTAAATAACCAGGAAAAAGAGTATGTATTTAGAGGGTTGATGTGCAGTCTAATATAGGAATTATTGTTTAAAGTGTACAGTTTTGATAGAATGTAGTCGCAAAGAAAAATATCAGAATTGCTATTTTCTTCTTCTTTGTCCTTCAGGCCAATCTTCTATCTTGTCTTTTTTCTTTCTTTCTTTCATTTAATCTTTCTGTTTTTTCTGTCTTTACTTTCTATTTTTTTTTTTAATACATTTTTTTTTCTTGAAGTCTTATTATTTATAAATGGGTTTTCCATATCATATCATAATGTAATTACCTTTTATTGTTGTTATTTGATGCTATATGTTTCTATATTTCTATATATCTAATATATTAACTTTTCTGTCTCTCTCTCCTCTCTCTCTCTCTCTCTCCTCTCAGAAGTATACACCTTTCTCTTAAACGCGCACACACAACTTGCCCGTCACATGCTTACCTGCAACACGTTCAGCCACAACCCCGCACACACACACTACACACACCTGCACACGACACACACACACACATGTTTTGTTATTTTTGTGAAAAGTGGGGACATCCCATAGGCGTAACTGTTGGGTTGATTTTTTTTACTGTACAAACTGTATATTCTATCGCCACTACATACCCCAAATTCCCTACACCTAACCCCTACCCCTTACAGTCGAAACTTTGTGCATTTTTAACTTTCACCAAATGTGCGTTAAAAACGCTTTGATAAGACACATTTTTGAAAAATGGGGACATTTGTGGGTTATGTCCTCATAAGTCACCCTTCCTTGTAATACCTGTGTCATGACCCATGTCATTATGATCAAACAAAGTTGTGTCCTGATATGTCACAAAAGCCACACACACACACACACACACACACAACACACAAACACACACACACAACACCAAACACACACACACACACACAACACACAGGTCAAAATGTGTGTGGTATCTAAATATTTACTTATGATGTCATGACCATTCTCATTTCAGAAAGACTAACAACACAAAAATAAATTCCAGCCGTGACTTAAGCATGAGTTTCTATGGTCTCATCACTTTCTCGAAAAGATTTCTTTTTTTTCGTTCTTTTCTCTATACTTTTTATTCTTTTTTTACATTCATGTGGAAAATCTGGGAACCTCACTGTGCAAAATCTCCTAAACAGTCTAATATATTTTTATTACATAATCAGTCATCTCCCCCTTCAAACACATATTTCATCAACACCCATTCAACATCATTCACACATTGTGTAGTATATTTAGTGAAAACATTGATCCGATACACAACATTTTACCACATAAGTATTACCATAGCATCATCCATCCCTTTTCTTCTGTTCTGACTGCCATCTCTTTGGAAAACAGTACTCTACAGTACAACAGCCTGTGAGAACAGAGGTTGTAAGGGGTCAGTCACAGGCTGAGAGAAAGATCTGTGTAGGCCTGTCAGTAGTTAACATAGATTTTAACATCTGGCATGGCCCTGGAGAGACAGAGGGCAAAGAGAGAGAGAGAGTTAAAGCGCTCTGTGTCATAGCATTGACAGCCTAACCCTGTCTGACCTTTGACTACTGCTGTCCTTCACTCTCTACCAAACCAGGACATTAGTCAGCCATGGAATCTCTACTCACTAGATCTGTTCTCAGAAGGATTGTTAGTTTATTTAGAGCTACGCTTAAATATTGTGGAGTGCATTATTATATGTGAATTAAATGTTCATCATTAGCCAACACTTCCATATATACATTATTTGTTTTCAATTTTGGATGCATACGGAACTGTTTTGAATGCACTGTCATTAGCTTTGTTGGGCAAGGTTATGGAAAAAATTTGTTTTTATTTGTCATCACTGAATAGACATAACATACATAGTATAAGGTTAGAAACTGATTCCTTAAAAAAAAAAAAAAATTTGCACATTTGCTTTTGCTGACATGGACTGAATTACGTTTTGTGAGCTGGTTCATTTTAGTGAATCATTCTTACATCATACTTACAGTTTAATCAGATTGCTCAATGATTGACTCTAGTGAGCAGATTCTTATTAGTGAATCAAACATACTCAAGAAAAGTAAGTACAATTCCTGAACAAATCACTGTCATAAGTTGATTCTTTTTTAGTGACTCAAAAACATATAGCTTAATATATGTGATATAATTCAATGACTTTTTTGAGAATTTCGAGTTATGTCAGTAGTATTTCATAAATGAAAATTCATTCTTCAAGACACTATATATACTGAAATTTCATGTCATCCACCCTAGACTAGTTTGATTTGGTTATACCAGATATTTACATTTTGGTGCCTTATTTATTTACTGTCTCCAATACTGTGCAGGGTTCCCATAGTCCCCAGTGCACAGGCTAAGCATAGTTAAATTAATTTGAGCCTGTATCTAATTTTGGAATTTGGCTGACACGTATTGCAGGGAGAGTATCATTAGAGCATCCACTGGGCTAAGTGTTTTACAGTAGGGCATAATGCTAATAGTATACTTCTGATCCCTCGCATGGTTTGAACCAACAACATTTTGGTTTCCTAGACTGCACAACTCCCATTAAAAATGAGCTGAGCCATCTTGTGGAGGTCTGGATTGGTGGTTTTGTCTCAGTGGTGATCCGACACGACCCGTCCCTGTCTTGATACCTCCTATCCCATGAGCACTAATGATGTTTGTTTGGTTTATGTCAAGCTTATGGTAAACTGCATCTGATCTGGCAAAATAACATGTGCGTTCCACATTAGGCGTTGCAAGCTGGGACTCCACAGAGATTAAAAAGGAGAGAAAGAGTGTGAACAAGGCAGGAACCTGGAGGAACGAAGAAGGAATAAAAACAGAGGTAAAATGATCTGATCAGAAAGCTGATTATGAGTTAAATAAAGACTATGATATTAAGGGGAAGGCATCTTTTCCTGAAGCATGCTGAGCATGGACACCCCGCGGTAGCGTATAAACGCCAACTGGCCCAGACGTGATAGATGAGCTGAAGGGAGGAATTGAAAGGCAAGGGAGGAGGGTGGTAGGGTACAAGAAAGGGTAGTAGCTACAAGCCATGAGAGGGAGCATAAGAAAGAGTAAAAGGGCATTCTGAGGCCATCCTGACCAGTGTGAGAGAGAGAGTTAGGAATGAAAAAAGCAAAATTACAAATTTGAAAAAGGATTTCTAAACAGCAGAGGCCATATTGAGAACAGGGCTATCTGGACCGGCACATCTGCAGAATCCATTACAGGGTGCGCAGTGCATTCGTGTGTTTTTTCATGCCTGGCTGTCCCAAGACCGTGCAGCAAAGCTGAGCTCAGGTTTCGCCTGTGTGCGGCGGGGGGCCGTCTTCTGTTGACGCATGATGATTTAGTCAGGTGTGAGCGTGCCAATTTCCAATTTGGGGGGAAATAAATTAGAAGTGAATTTTTTAGGAGGACTGTGTCCCAGTTCCCTGCCTTGCAGTCCCCCCTACTATGCACTGTCAACTCAACTGATGTGTTTATAAAGAGTGCTGAGGCCGGACCTCCGGGCCCTTGCTAGAGCACACACAGTTACACAAACTTATAGGCTTTGCTTGTAAACATGTACACAAACACACATTATGTTTTAATATATACTTATATAAAAACAGTGGGACCCAAATGTCTGAAATCTTATTGAAAATTTGGAATTCAAAATCTAAATTAAATCTGGAAATAAACAAAGTTTCAGGATTCATTAATCTGGAATATTTAAAGTAATTACATACTATGAAATATAAAGCACTGTACTATTCTAGGTTGCTAATGAAATGTGCAAATTTGTGTAATTGACTGTTTTAACTTCAAAGCAAAAGAGGTTATGCCAAATCATGTTCATTCATGTTTTATTCAACTTTTCACTTAAGTTGTTATGCTGGTTATAAACGGATTTATATAAAAATATAACCTTATTTTTTTTGTCTCAATCTCCCAGGTGAATCTCACAAAGCCTGAAAATGCTGCACTACTGAATCATGAAAGATATCATTCCTTTTTATCATAATGGAGAAAAAAATAATAATTATTTTGTTTAGTTACTCGGATTTTGTGCATGTGGTAACTGTACTTAATTGCCATGGACTACAAAATGTTAATAAATGGCATTACTAATATGTTAGTAACAGGTCCTTATATTATAGATGGCGTTCCTTTATCCAAGAATGGTAATTTTTTTTGTTATTGATTATATTGGTGTGAAATATTACCTTGACACGACAACCCTATTTGTGCTCAAGTGCACTCTCAATTTTTTTTTTAACTTTAAGATGAAGCCATGATTGTGCCATCAAGCTGCAAAGAAAAAGATATTTTTCCTTCACTCTTCTTTTTCCCCTGTGCTTCTTCTTGGAAGACTATATTTGTTGCAGAGGAGGCCTGCAGTTGAGTGGTCTTAGCTGAATGAAGCGTTCTGACTGAGCTCTGCAGGAGGCTTTGCTCAGGACCCCAAAACCCGCAGGACCTCTGACATTTGCTACCACCGCTGCAAGACAATCTGCAACCAGAGAGAGGAACGAAAGTAATGAAAAAAAGATCGGGAGGACACTGAGGTACAGTGGCGAGTTGCTAGGCAAAAGGCAAGTGTACAGTCCATTGTTAGAATAAGAAACAGTAAAAGACAATGCTCTATTATTTAAAAGAATTGTCCATCAGTACTAGTTTCTCTGGCTTGGTTTAAGTGGGTCGAACATGTTAAGAGATGGTAATCTTTACGTGTACTGCTACTGTAATCCTCGGGACAAGCAGTATGTGTTAATGACAACGCCCGATCACAGCACGAGCGGCAGGAAAGAAAGTTCTCCTAACCATCAGGAATAGCAGCAAGTCTTATTCCCTCAGAGGGGTTTGCAAGACTTCCAGACCCTTGTCTTGTGCCAGGCTCACATTGTCCTAACAGAAACCTTAACTGTTCTTCTCTAACCATAAATGAAACTGTGAAGCTGAAGTACTTACAGGTTTTAAAGAGAAGATTTTCTCTGTAATTGCAGCAATGCATGCTTTTGTCTAGGAAGCCTTTTTCTATTTTGGTTTCAAACATCTCGTGGACAACAGTTAGAAACGTAATAGTATCACATTTTTTAATCTTCCTCCATATTTATCTATCTATCTATTCTACCTATCTATCTATCTAAGCTATCTACTATCATCTATCGAGCTAGCATCTATCTATCTATCAGGCTATCTATCATTACAAATCTACACGACTTTTAGGTTTTTAAAGAAGTCCTTAATGCGAGAGTTTATTTAAAACCTTAATATATCGAAATATTATGTATTCCACGTTTTAAAATACGATTTTATTTTATTTTAATTTTATTATAAATATTTTTAAATGCAGTTTATTTTCTGTAAAGGTAACGCTAAATTTTTAAACACCCATTACAGAGTCGGTTGTCTAAGGATGTTGCTAAAAAGAATTGTCTCATTATTACTATCAATGTTGCTCCTATGTGCGAGACAGTGTTTCTTTGAAAAAATAGAAATTTTTTATGTAACAATTGTAAAATTCAATGATGATTGGACATAATAAAGCATATAATTTCGTCTTAAAAACAAAAAAATCTTACTTGGCTCCAAAGTGTTGAACAGTATTATATTACGATAACATCCCCCGTTGGTTAAACCACTGAATAGCCTGTAATAAAAAAAAACTGACAGTAACAAATTAACTACTCCTTTCTTCCCCCTCCCCAACGTCCTGCAATCCCTAAATGTATAGAGCTGTCTTTTAAACTATATGGGTTAAATTGGACATGCAACGCAAGCTGTCATCTGGGTAGGGGCAAAAGATGCTCTAACAATGGGTTCATTTCAAAGTCTTCCACCTTTACGAGCTTTAGATAACATGACGGTGAGTGGGCGAGAGAGTGGGAGAAAGCGACTGAAAGTGACCGAAAGAGGAAGTGGGCAGTGTAGTATTGTTCCAGCCACTCATGCTTCAGGCCGAGTGATCCGGGTGCAGTTAGATATGGGGTCGGTCCGCTGGGTGGTCAGAACAACTGTGTGTATGTGTGGAACAACGCATGGGCATACATCACCAGACCTCGCAGATGTCTCCTACTCCTGCTTTAAACTTCCGTTTTCGATCACTTTTTGCTCAGGTTTTATACCCCACGTTTGCCATTAAGGCAACGTAAGTTGGCTGTCCTCTGTTTAGGTTCTTCATTGTGAGGTCCCATGAGAACAAGTAGTCTGATGGAAAATTTTAAAAAATAATGGGCTTTCACATGTCTCCAAATACCCAGCAGCCCTTTGAGCCCAATATGCTGCATGTCAGTGTGAAGCATATGTAATATTCTGTGTTTTTTTCCCTTCCATGGCTCCATTTAAGCCCAACGCAATGTGTCCTCTGGCGACAATAGCAATCCTACGATATGTCCACCGTGTTTGGCGGAACGGAGTGCGGGTGTTGAAATCTGCTGAGTGGTATTGTTAAACAGAGCTCACGAGCGTCAATCTGTTGCTCGGCCTGACTCTGGGGCCCACTCGAAATGGTCAAATAATCGATGGGCATTATTTGGATGGACGGCGCGGGGTGGAAGCGTCCTGCCCCATCGATCCAGGGGGAGAAGGCTGTGCAGCATATAGTTAGGAAACCCCAACACAGCCCAGCCACTAAGCTCGTCCGGGACCCTCCAAACCCAACACGTCAGGGTAAAAAAATAAAGTTTAGCTGGGCTCTCTTTTTAACTTGCTCCTGTGGCGTTTCTCTCTTTGTTTCTTTTGCTGCTTGCCTCCTGTCCAGTGCCCTTGCTCTTGCCTGAACACTTTACTGTACTTGATTTCTAAAAACAAATCCATTCTACAGCACGTTTGACTTTAGCAACATCTATTCAATAACTAATGATATGTAATCCATTTATAACTCAGGAATCCGGCTTTAATGCGGCAATGGACGCTGGGAATGCTGCAGAAAACAAACGCGGTGTACGGAAAATAGACAAACCGGAGAAATGGTAGGCACCGAGATCGAAGAAAAGCACATTGAGAGAAAGACAGACCCGTACAGACAGAGAACATTTGTCTTAGATGGAATTGTAAGAGCAGATCAGTATAAAAATTGCTAATGCATGTTGTTTTCCAACACTACAATATCTCATGAGGTTTTTTGGTTCTTTTTGGACGCTTTTATTTAGAAGTAAAGAGTAGACAGAGAGAGAAAGGTCGGATCAGAGAGGAAAATTAGAGGGGAAAAAGGAGGGATAGGGCATGTTGGAGTAGAGTTGGAAAACTCAAGAATAGAATCTATGGCAAACAACTCCCCTATATATAGACTCCAGCTCATTGTGTTGGGACACCAGTAAGCCATGGCTCTGAAAAGATTTGTTTAAGAGTGCTATGAAGGTAAGTGTGTTTGGAACAGAGGGTAAAGTCACTCATTCCTGCTGCAGAAGAAAAGAAGTGTGTAAAAGTATTGTGTGACAATGCTGAATTTTGTAACCTAATGCTGATAGTGAATACCCCATTTTTCCAGGGCCATAGTCAATCTACTCGGTTCCCCAGCTTAGTCCAGCTGCTGCTCGCATTGTCCATGGGGACCGGCTCACTCTCAAAACCTACAGGCAACCACAAAGTCAAAGCTAAAATCAAAAATGAGCATAAGATAATATCTTTTGTCTTTAGTGAGGAGGTTCGAGAGGAAAAATCCAGGGCTCACTGGTATCTTCCCTTTGCTGTGCTAGTAAGGTATGTGTTTGCACTTATTAATGGGAGGGAAAGGACAGAGGTGACAAAAATCATTCATGAGTCAAAGAAGGGAATATATATAACTTGTTTAGCCCAGAAGGGGTAATAGGCCAAAAAAAGTTGACGTTTCTGGATGACGTTCTAGTAATGTATAAAATATAATGAGAGTATTATGAGAGGAGTATTGACAGTCTTGTTAATCTGATTTTTATGCATTTAATAATGTCTTCAGTGGAAGTTCTCTTTCAATGATAAACAGATGTTTTTTGTGAATATATCTCGTACGCATTTGCAGAATTTGGCATATACTTAGGGTTGTTGTATACTGAAGTGTGGTATAATGCATTGAAGTTTTGGGTCAAGGAGACTATACAATATTGCCAATTACACACAAATCACATGCACATAGTGAGCCATCTGGTGGACCTCATTACTGTAGCTAGTTATATACAACGGAGGTGAGGACGAGGCTATAGAGAGAAAGGTATTTACAACCTCTAGAGTGACGTGCTAGCAGCTTTTAACAAGAGAACAGGAGTTAATGTTTAATTTAAAACTAGTCAAATGGATGCTCAATTTTCTGTATTCTGATGTAATGCCATGGTTATGAAACACTCATTTAGCCACAGAAACACATACTAAAAAAGATATAAATCAAACAATGATTATTTGAATATATTCTGAAGGCTATGAAAAGTGAAACAGAAAACATCCAATCTTAAGCAAATTACAGAAGATTCTAATGTACTATTCTCTAATCCTAACTCTGAAAATTGATGTAAATCAAATTATATTCAGAATTCTGTAATCAGAACTCCAGAGTGTGTCCAGCTGAAACTGGTTTGTTATAAATATCTAAATATAGGCTATGATAATTCAATATATACACATAAATAAATCAGTATATATTTAAAAACAGTAGCAAACCTGTTTCAGATATTTCAATATGTAAATGTCTAAAAATAATAATAGTAAGGGAGTGTGTTGCATTATTGGTTTGCAATATTTCTCCTAGTATTCTTACGTATGTACTGCACATTTTTGCAAATTTTGCAGCATGTAGTACAAGTATTCCATCCATAGACAGAGAATTTGCCAAAATTTATGTTTGAGTAGTTTGCCAGTTGCAAACAGCTCTGAGCAGCCTCTCTGGAGAGTTACCATATTCAGGCCCACTACTTACACTCCTAATGAGCAGATTGTTGTCCTCTAAACGAGCATGGAGTAGAAGAGAAAAATGACATCCCTGAAGATGCCTCTTCACAATGCTAACAGGATCACTCAGCTCATCCTCATAAGTTTAGCACTTTGATTAGCAAATAAGGCAGCAATAATATTAGCTGACTTGACACTGCACTCAAGCACACAGTGATGTTAAACGTCTAGACAGTGCCGCTGTGGAGTTTCTACTGATAAAACTGAGAGGAAGACTGTTGAAGGTACCAGGGTATAAGATGTTCTTCAGTTTATGAAACCTAAGTCATGGATCTAGGTGTGGTTCTCTCTTTGAAATTGATCTCTGTGTTTATTCTACACTTGTTCACTCCAACTTTCTCTCACACTTCATTTACAACTTGTCTTTTCGTTACCACCACAGAAGCAGTAACATTTTTCAGGCCTGGAAAAACATGGCTGCCAAATGTGGCTGGTGAGTGCGTGCATGTGTGTGCCAGGCCGAGGGAAGTTAAAGCACATATTACACACTCTCACAATCTCAAGTAGCCTTGACCTCCTGCCCAGAGTGTGGCTTCCCCACAGCTCATCTCATACATCTTCAGGCCCACTGCATACACATACATGATCGCACACCACAGTACAGTTACAGAACCCAAGGTAATTGCCCATAGCCGGGTGGGTCTTGAGGGCAAGAACAAGGTTTTACAGCACAGATGAAAATAAAATATAAGGACTTTGTGGTTCACAGTACAGTTGGAAAGACAAATATTCTTTTTTTATGAGGGAGCGAGAAGGCCGAGGCTAGATGTATAAAACACCTTAATATTGAATAGCTTAAGTATTAAATCTTCCGACCTGAACTCCGTCAGGGAGCCTACAGCATTAAACCGGACGGGATGAGGGTTGAGCGAGAGACCAGCCATGTGATTGTGACAATGTTGCCAGAGGGGAATAAACCCTCCCAACACTTTGCTTTCTGGCAGGGACACCTTCTCCGTAAATCTTTGTGTTGGACAGCTTTTGGCGGTTTAATATTACCTGCGAATGAATAAGCTTCACTTTTTGAAGTGAACTCCGAGACTGAGGTGAATGATGTCATTTTTGAATGGAGCGCTGTGTTGCTCTTTCCTTGAAATTGAACACTTTCTTGGGATTTAAAAAATGAAAATATTTTACATGCTTTTGCTTTTTTTAATCTACTGAACCCCTATAAAATTAATTATAAAATAATTAAAACAGTTTCGATGTCTACTTCTAGAGCAAAATGGCATAGCAGTCTTCAAAAGTTGCTTTTATTCACAGTATAAAAGCTACAATATCCTCTTAGGTTTTTAATAAGATTTTTTAAAAACTACTTTAAGTCCATCATATCATGTATCAGCTCATTTTTTATAACATTGTGTGATTATTTAATAATTATAATGTGTTATTCAATAACTATAACGTAACTTATGTACTTGTAGCTATTCTTCTCATGTAATGAAAAACTTTCTTTTTTTTTTACAAAAGAGAAAAAAAAAGGTCGTGTTTTAGCTTCATAACCACTCTTAATGAGTGGAAATAGCTTTAGTATTAAAGTCAGCGGAACCTGTAGCATTTAGCAGAGTTTGCCAATTCAGTATCTATTGTCCCTGCATGATTGGGGTGTTTTTTAAAAACTAATAATTTATTTTGTATTTTATTTATTTATTCTTGTCAGACTGACCTTTCCCCCCCATTAGGGTTTAACATGACACATTACAGTTATTACTCTATGTATGTATTTAGGTAATACTTTTCCATTAGGTTTATGTTAAAATTATACATTAAAACAATACAATAAAAGGGGTTGCTAGTATGAATTGTAAACATTTTTATTTCTTAGTTCTTATGATCACAAAGGTTCCTAGTCTTCTGCAACTAAATAACATAGTGGTGAACTATAATATTAAACAACACCACATAAAAGTGCCTCCATATGCCCTTGGTAAAAACAAGATTTTGTCCCAGATGCTTTGGAAAATTGTAAACTTTTTAAGCGCTACAGTAATATTCATCGCAGCGTTGGTATCGTTGGCTGATTTTTGCATGTGGAGGTTCTGCGGCAATCTGGGCACGACAACAGGATGAAAAGCGTGTGTGAGAGTGGCCCAACTGCTGAATGCGGAAATATACGTACCACACTACTTAGATTTTGACACCATTTCTCTCCATCTGCCATATAAAGCATCTTTTTTTTTTTTTTTTTCATATAAAGATATTTTTTCATATAAATAGTTTTTCAGCCAGCACAGTCAAAGGCGTAGACTTTCAACCGGATCCACCCTTGTTTGTTATATTTGGAATAGAGGTAACAGAATCTCCCATGGTAACTAACGAGTTCCCCGCCCAAACATCTACCATACTTTCTCATCTCTAACTTGACCTTGAGAGAGCAAATTTCCGCCCCTCACCTCGCTATACTTTCTCTTCCATGACTCCTGCCGAGGAATCGCGCTATTTAGTCAAACATTCTTGTGGTTTTGCAGAGACAGCGACGGTGCGCATGTTGGACGGTCCAATATCAACTCAGATGGAGAAGATCAAAGACAATGGAGGAAGGGATCTCATAGAGTCCGAGCCACGGCTCATTATATTTACCGGTATACACATCCTGCTCCGGAATGTTTAACACTGAGGGTGGCTGTGTCAAATTCTCTCCACAGATGCATGTCGCGGTTCAGTTACTTTTAAAAGCGAGATACCGTTATTAAAAATTTTGGTTACGTACCTAAGGCGACTGGGATGAATATGCTAATACACCGTCCATACCAGAGAAATTATTCGCTTTGAACATGCTTCTAACCCCTCGGGCTTCCGACGATAAACGATTAGTTGTCAGAATGACGGCTGGAGTGTCCATTCACCGAGGGCGCGCGCGTTTCGTTCTCGAAGTTCTCAGATTCCGCGCGCATGATTTCTCCTTGTGATGCAAGCGCGCGAACTATTTTCAACCTGCGTCTCTCCGGCGACAGCATGTTGAAAACCAAGATTAGCGAAGGCAGCGGGGAAGCAAGAGCTGTGTTCACAGTGGCCAAACCTCAGCGGTCGCCTCTTTTATTCTTTTATCTATCCCTCTTTCTCCGTCTGCCTCATCCACATTCTCTTTCAGGCTCATCTCTTTTTTTCTGCAGTGCCATTGCCGTGCAGGGGGGGGGGCCTGGATGGCAGGGGACTTCCTCCTGGTAGCCCATTATAATATGTTGTTTCTCTGGGTGGGGTCCGGCCTCAGTTCCACAGCTCTCATAGTTTTTCTACTTGTAGCCCTTGCTAGGCCAAGGGCGTAGAGAGAGAGAGAGAGAGAGACAGAGGGCAGTTTTCTAATAAACCCTTGTCCAGACCCGCTGTATGTCCCTCTTAGCAACTTCCTGAACACTGCCCCCTGGCCAACACCCCAACCACCTCCTGTGCTCCACCTCTAATGGGGACACAGCTGGACTTTCCTATTATTTTCTTTCTTTGTATCCATTTTGCTCTACCCCATTGACCCTTCCTCCATCTACTCCTTTTCCTCTTTTTAAATTTACTCCGGCATGCTGCAACGTGCGGCCACCACGTCTGCTTCTCTCTTAGGCTTTTCTCTCCTCTGTTTGTCTTTTTTCAGTCCCCTCTGTGCCTCGGGGACAGATGGGATGGCTGGGTGAGCGTGGTCTGGCTGGGTCTGGTTCTGTGATGTGGCGTGAGTCAGGATGGTGAGGTGGCTGCAGAGAGGATAATCTCATTTACACACACCCCACGGCACTCGGGCCCTGCCTTCCACTGTGTGTGTGTTCACACATCAGTCCGTTTCAGCACCACACAAGCACATACACTCTCTCTCTCTTATTCTCCTCCAAACTTCCTCCTCCACCGTGTGGCCAGAAACAGCTCCAGTGTGAGGAACATTTGTTCTGCAGATACTCCTCAATGGAAGAGGGTGGCGCTGAGAATCGCTTTAGGATTTTACAGTACGAAGTCTGAAAAACAAACAAAGCAGTGAGTTTTATTGCAGCCTGGCTGCCTATTAAAGCCCACACCCCACCGTGTGATCCCAGGAAGGCTCTGTCACAGCCAGATCTTTGGGTCGCACAGTGAGTGAGTTTGTTCATGCTTTTGGCAGAACGTGGTGTCTTTACATCTTCGAGCAGCTTGTTCTGTGTGATGTGCAAGCATGTGGTGTGGGGCAGATACACAGTTTCTATCACAGATGTCACTGTAAAAGTGAAGGAGCCGCGACTTTGAGGAGATCAAACTGTTGGAGTGGGGAAGGGGTGGATGCAATTGAGAGATTCAGTGGAGAAGGCGTGTCTAGGGTTTTTACTGTAGGGTTTCACTGTGCAGAGTGTGGCAGAAATTAGTGAAAGAGCTGAAGAATTTAAAAGGGGAGAAATTAAATAGCAGAGGGGGGGGGGTAGAGAGAACTGGAGTTAGAAATGCTGATTTGGTCCAAAACAAGGAGAGAAAAGAGGGTGAGGTACAAAATATCAAAGAGCTGCTTTTTCAACACAATTTCATTGACTAACCTTGTGTACACACATATTAGAACTTTAAAACCAGAAGGCTAACACTTTCATGTGATATGATTCATGGCTTTGCACTTCAGTTAATTCAATAATAATCAGAATACGTATTTAGTTGTTAGTTATTGAATTAAAATGCCATTTTAAATGTTTATATTTAAACATTCCTTTATTCTTATTTTTTCTTTTTCTCCATGCCCTGCATTATTGTCATAGTTACAAAAATGATGTGTCTACTACTTAAAATGAGTATTTAACAATCCACATATCAGATAAATAATTATTTAATTATTTATTTCAATATACTTTATATACCATTTTTTTTTTAAGGATTTTTGTAAAATGATTTCAAATAACTAATAGATTTTTATAAGGTTAGTTCATGCTTAATGCAGATTTTGTCTAAATACGTTACTTTTATGGTGGAAGTGTCTGATCCGCCTTGGGTTTTCTGCCACAATGAAAACCATCCCATCTCTCTGAGCGTGCCATAGTGGTTACGTAGCCCTCCTTTGTTTACTGCCCAGCAGACGCCCAGGCTAAACAGGAAAGGACAGAACATAGAAGGGAGACACAACCAATAAAAAAATGGCAGTTTTTGAAGCGCTGTCACATATACCATTTGATCCAGATGCTATCTAGACCTCTAAGAAAATTGTGTGTGCTTGTGTATGAGAAGTGGCGTCATCAGGCTTCAGTGTGATTGTATTGAGGTGGATATGTTGAGTATGTGCGTTATTGCGTGCTATATGATTGTGGGTAAAGTACATACCTGTGTTTATAGTGTGAGCTACTCCACACATCCTCTAAAATAAACAGATACCGAAAGAAGGAATGTTGTGGGTAGTGGCACATTTTGTTTTCTCTTAACTTAAGCATTACAGCCAACATCTCACATTTTTATGGTGAAAGCTATTACACGTTAGGTAAAACATTATGTATCATAAAATTAAATTAGCAAACAAAAATTTTTAATGCATCAGATGTCTGTATTACCCCTCAAAAAATGTTGGGTTTTTGGCCTGTCTTACCTCAGAGGTCCTTTCTGTACTTCGACAATTAAAATCATGGAACGGACATTTTAATTTTTTTTATGAAAAATCTATTTTATTAAATGGTTTATTGCTAGAAAATTACAGGAATTAGGGTTTTATGTTTTCAATTTTTAATATCAGGGTTGCAAAAAATTTAAAAATAAAATGGCTCAAAGAATACTTAGTTTGACATTGTGAGGTAGATGATCAACATTTTCCTTCAACTACCATTTCTTGAAAAAGAAAAAATATTCTTATTGTAATTTTTAGACTCTTTTGTACCCTGTATTTGTGGAAAGTGGCCTGGTAGACAATTTTGTTTGTGTATTTAATGACTAAGACAGCACACACATACACGCACACTACTTTTGATGGTCAGATTAACATGAAATTTTAGGCTTGCTTGTGTGTATGTTCATTTGCATGACGTCTGGCATTGAATTTGCTTTCCTGGCTGTCGGATATGAGTGTGTGTGAGAGAGAAAGTCCTCTTAGAGCAGCCGAACTTCAATAGCAGGGATGTGAGGGGGTGACGTGACGAGTGCTGGTCGGATGAGGGCTGGTGTGTTGTCAGGACAGCTCAATGACTGTGGCTCCATGTGACAGGACTGGCGGGGCTTGAGTCCAGTGCAGTCTGGATGCAGGGAGCTTTGTAAGTTTACCTAAAAGGCTCGGTTTACGTTCTGGGTCACCAATGTTAGACCCATATACTGTTTAGCTTGAGACCAAAACTAGCATGGTGGGGTTGTTTTCAGGAGAGTGATAAATGATTCATTGTATATGACATGCTACAGGACAGGTTTTAACTAACCTGCAGTGCAAGGCTTAATGTTTTAAAGCTCAATTTCGGTCTGTGGGTTCTTCTTTTACAGTACACGGTGTTGGATAAATGCAAAAATGAGACCTATAAACACCTGGGATTGTTATTGCACTAAAAAGTTGATAAGCATACTTCAGGATTTTTTTATAGCAAGTTCAATCTGATGATCTGAACTGAATTGCTCTGTCCTGGACGATGCACTGTTGATTCTGCTGAAGGGTCTGGCGGTGTGCCATGGGAAAGGCACATTGCCAGCTTGCAGTCAGCACGAGGTGCGGAAATGCCCAGCTGTTGCCGTCCCCCAAGAGAAATCAAATTCATCCATATCAGACATAGCAGTGATGACTCCCTTGTTTCATGCTTCTTTATCTGCATTTTCTACACGCAGATATATATTTATTATGTATATATTTGTATGTACACTGTTAAAAGTTTTGGGGTTGCTAAGTTTTTTTGAAAGACATCTTTTATGCTCAACAGCATTCATTTGATGAAAAATACAGAAAAAATTTATGCTCAACAGCATTCATTTGATGAAAAATAACTTTATATTTTGATATATTTGAAAGTGTAATTGATTTATTATTAGTGTAATAATTTTCAGCAGCCATTAACTCCAGTTTTCAGTTTCATATGATGCTTCAGAAATCATTCTAATACACGGATTTGGGTGCTCAAGAAATACATCTATTTCATTTCAGTGTTTGAATACATTTAGAATGTTACAAAAAGATTATTTATTTCAAATAAATGCTGTTTCTTCTTAACTTTGTATTCATCGAAGAATAGTGAAAATATTTTCACAAACACTTTTAAGCAGCGAGGAATTTTTCACTGTTGATAATAATAACCATTATAATAGATAACTGCCCACCAATTCAACATATTAGATTGATTTTCTAAGGATCATGTGACACCGAATACTGGAGTAATGGCTGCTAAAAATTCTGCTTTGCCATCACAGGAATTAAATTACATTTTGATAATAAAATTCAAATAGAAAGCTTTTAAATGTCAATGATATTTCACAATTATTACTGTTTTTCAATGTATTTTGATTAAAAAAGTGCAGCCTTGGTTAGCATAATAAAACATTTAATTTTTTTTTAAACATTAATACCACACACACACACACACACACACCACACCAAACACACTCCACACACTCACACACACACACACACACACACATACATATATATATAGGTCACATAATTTCACCTACACATATTATATGCTTGAAAGTTTACTCTTGAAAATATCTGAATCCTGGTTCGATTGTCTCTCGATGTTGCAGGACATTATCCGCCTCCTCTCAGCAGCTCTAGATGCCTCAGGTATGGTCGGGCATCCAGGCCTCTCTTTTTCCTCTTTCTTTCTCTGATTCATCTTAGAGCTACAAAAGGCCCATAACAAATGAACCCACAGTTACAGGCCTTTCATGAGGCCAAGCGTCAGTGTTATGTCAGACAGACGTGTGGTTTTTTCACCCTCCACGGAGGTCCAGGACGCTCTGTGTTGTGGTCTTCACCCCCAAGAATAGAGACCCCAGAGTCAGCCGCGGGGACCTAATGAACACTCCTGGCCTCATTACACTCCCACAATGGGCTTCTCCACTGCCATTGAGAGTGAGCACAATAGGGAACAGTCGTCTCCCAAATTAAACCCCAGGGGACAATACATTGCAAGGGGGCCAGCGCTTGGGTGTTGGGGGTAAAGATATGTTGGGGGTCCCTCTCTGGGTGCTAGAGTGGGGGTTCACAGGGGTAACGAACGTCTCTGACCCGGGTGCTTCTGAACGGAGGCCGTCTGAAGTGGCTGTGATGTGCTATTAGGATCCACCGAGGAGTAATTATGTGAACCAGAGACCCTCCCTGGCCCAGTGGAGGGGGGCTGTTGGCTTCACAAGAGGGATGAGGTGAAGAGAGTGTAGGAGTAAGAGGAATGATATATGTGACATATTATCATATTGCTTTGCTGCTGTTTTGTAAATGCAATAATAAACCTCTTAAGGTAGTGTGTGTACATTGGTTCTTAACCACAGTTACGGGGCCTTAGAAAATCACAAATTATTTCTTTGTTTTACATAGTTTGATCTTTTACATTTATTTATTTGGTAGACACTTTTAGCCAAAGTGACCTTTGACGCGTGCATTTATGGTATTAAAAAAGTTTTGGTTCAATGAGATTTTTAAAATGTTTTTTGAAAAGGTCTATGCTAACCACAGCTGCATTATTATTTAATCAAAATATGGTAAATTGCTAAATATTATTACAATTTTAAATAAAATTTTGATATATTTTAAAATGTAATTCATTTCCTTTTGATGCAGTGCGCAGAATTTAGCAGTTATTGCCCTCCATACCTTGTCGTGTACACTATGATTCTTCAGAAATCAATTTCTTTTCTAAATAATTCTAATATTCATTCTAATATCTTTCTATATAGCTGATTTGAGTTCTCAAAATTATGTCTTGTTATTAATCATCACTGTTGAAAACAGTTTCAGATTGTGCTGCTCTAATATTTTTGGTGTATATGTGATATATACTTTTTCAGTATTGGCCACAATCAATGAGGGTGAAGTAAATGAGTTACAGAACTTTCTCTTCATCATGCGGTTGGTGTTTTTGTTAGGAGGATTTCAAACAGCCTATCAACTTTACTTTTATCCATTGCAACCCCAAAAAAAAATGTCCCCAAAAAACTGAATAACTGCAAACAATCCAGTGTCCCAAGAAAAATATCTTCAAAAATTCAAAGTTGTTGGTTGTGCAGGCCACTGTGCCTGTGAGTGCAGACGGTCTGAGTTTTTTTTGCGGCCCTTAGTGTGTTAATTGAATCGGGCCGTCCTCTGGACAGCTTTGTTTCCTATACCTGTCCCCCGCTAGTCATAGGCAGCACCACAGGAAGCGCGTGTCAAACACTGAGGACAAGGGCAGCTCTCTCTGAACGAGCCCGACACAGGACCATTGGAAGCAGAGAGGAGAGAGCAAGAGAGAAGAGAAGAAAAAAAAGGGTGGAATTTCATGCTTGTAAGAATAAAACAGAGAAAAGAAATACAGGAGAGGCCGGTTAGTTAAATAACAGAGGGGGGAAAAGATGCTCTGGGGGGAACATTCGAAGACATACCCGAATTAATTTGTAAAAGTAAAGTCGCAGCATTGAAAAAAGGTTACAAAACCCCTCCTGTGCAAAGCAATCCTCTGCCATATGTGTTGTATAAACTCATTATTGACATTTAATCACAAAATAGAGATGGAGGCCTTCAGAGACGGTGACATTTCCACTGGGCAAGACAGCCAAGATACCAACAAACTGATGGGCGAAGCGAGATGACAGAAGCACCTGAATATGCCCTTTCCTGGATGCTAAGACAGAGGCTGAAGCATGGGTTGTCAGAACACACATACACACACACACACAACACCACAACACACACACACCACACCCAACACACACACACACACACAGACAGACAGACTGAGAATGGAATTGCAGTAGTGCCACCATACCACATATGTGGCTTGGTTTGTTGTGTGAAACCCCAGTTTTTGAAGGTATCAAGGGACTAGTTTTATTTTCATGTAGGATGTGCTCATTATTTTACTATTACATTATATTAATGTTATAGTAATATATAATTATTATATACAAATATAATATTGTTTTTATTGAAAATCAACAGGTTTATACAGCCTTTATTATCCAGACAAAAATACTAGTCTCAAAACTACTTAAACTACGAAGCTACAACATACAAAGAATATCCAATATTAAACAATTACTTAAATTTAAGATATATATCTAGTATCTAATATAAATAGTATATATTATATATATTATATATATATATAGATATATAAATTATGTTATAAATGTTTTGAATGTATTACTATCCATGTTATCTTCCTTTTTTATAATAATGTTTAATAAATACCTGGCAATTTATATGGTTTTGCCCCTGCCTCGGGACTACATTATGGTGCCCTATGCAGACTGCATGATATAGTAGCAGCAGTCCCTGGGCATGAGTGAGTGTAAGGCTGTCTCTGAATAGGCTGAGGTGGCTGTCTATTTTTTCCCAGCAAGGTCCCTGAAGCAGTCTGTGTTGATCCAGGCATCTGTCAGGGCTGGAGGTTGTTGTTTCTGTCCATTGATCAGATCGTTCCTGTTTGACCCTATAAAGGACAAACTGAGAACTCTTGGTATGTGGGAAAGAGCGAGAGAGTACCCCCTCCAATCCCTGGTGTTCCCTGTCAGCCTTGACACTATGAGGACTGTCCTCTGTATATATGTGTGGTGTGTGCGTAAAGAAGAATGAAAAAGAGATGAAGTGTATGATGAGAGTCTGTGTATGTGTATGTGGACTGCGTGTGTATGAGGGTTGGTCAAATGCACCAGTAAAATCGTGTTCTCAGGTACAATAGGCATACTCTCATTGAAGTGGTCAACCGTAAGATGGATAAAATTCATGTCATTTAGCTCATGCGGTTTGCTAAGAGCCTACAGCTCTTAGGGGTTGGTTCCTCGTCCGGCACGCAGAGCAAGCCAAACCCATCTCTGCGTCTTGTCCGCTCTCCTCCGCCACAGCTCCATTCACCCACTAGACTCTCCGCAAGGCCTCATCTGCCCTCGATTTTACTCCCTAAAACGCGACCCTCTGACCTCTCAGTACAGCATTCCTTTCTTTATTACACAAAACACCATATTGTTTTCCATTGAAGGGGGGAATAAAATAGTTCTAGAATATTTGCCAGCCTACTCGAGTGGGAACCAAGCTTTGTTATTGTAAATCAAAGGCCGGGAGCAAAGTTGCTGGATTGCAAGTGTGCGTGTATTGTGTTCAGGGGGATTGCATTTGTGTAAGTTTGTGAGCCATAGCCATGATTAAAGCGCATGGTAGTTATGATTTTTAGTGTGGTGTTTGTGTCTTGACATACGTTTGTCTGTTTGCATGTGTAATTACAAGGCAGGGGGCCTATTATACTTCTCTACCTAACTTTACGACTCCCTGTGCACCTTACAACTTGGGCACAGCGCAGCTTTCACTCTTTTCAGATTCCTTCTGTCTTTTCTCTGCTGTCCTCTGGCTGATGGAGGTGAGGAGAGTGCCTGGGATAGGGATGCTAGGTGTGTGTGTTAGGGTTATATCGTTTCTCTCCGCTGTTCACCCCCACAACAGATTTATGGGGCTTGGGCCTCTCTCTTAAATTATTTGGCTTTCCCTCTGTACCGGGAGAGATTGATGGCCTTTGATGTGGGAGGGTTGGGGGTTTAGGGGAAAGCGGACCGGCCCAGTTTAAGACCTCGGCTGACGTATTGTTTGTATGTGTGTGTTTTTACCTTTACACAATATATGCTTCTCAACCTTGATTAAAAGTTTATTCTGAATCTTTAAGATTTCCAATGATTCCATAGAAATGAAGAGACAGTTCACCCAAAAATCTAACATTTGTAATTAATTACACACCCTTGTGTTGTTTCCAAACATGTATTACTGATTTTTTTTATTGTGGAACACATACACACAGACAAAAGAGATCTTTTGATTTTTTTTTTTTATTTTTTTTTGGCAGTGGAGGTTCTATGAAAAACCTTTATCATTCTTAGACCATTTCAATTTAACAAAATGTTCTTAATAGTGGACTAGTAAAACATTCTTCACAAAGAGAAAAAAAATTTTTTTTTTTTTGAAGAATTGTTTACTGAAATGTTCTTCGGGGAACTCAGAAATGGTTATTTTTATGCATTGCTTGTGAAAACCTTTATTTTTTAAAAGTGTATGTTGTTTGGACCCCCAGTGTTCTTTAAAAATTCTTTGTTATAAGTAAGTAATAATAATAATAATAATAATAATAATAATAATAATACAAGACTGACTAGTCACTTTCAATAGGACCAGGAATGTGTATTAAAGTACAGTGACTATTGTATTTTAAATAAAAAAAATTACTTTGATTTTATGCAAATTTTAGGTACAGAAGTATTGTTCTTTCAAAAAATAGGCCATTTTAAATAACTTTAATTTGTTTTCTCTTATACAGTTTTTATTTTTTTTTTTTTTTTTTTTTTTTTTTTTTTGGAGAGGGGTATTTTCAATGCTTGGCATTTTTGCTATGGACACAATTCCTTGTTTTCAGTACAATGGCCATCAGGTGGGAATGGCGAGTGTTGACTCATTTTATGGTTTTTCGACCTGCAAATTATTGAAGGCAAGAATTGTGGATTCTGTCCTTTCTTTGTTGCCAGATGTGGATCGGTTTGCTGTGTATTGTTGAGTCTGATTCACACAGGATAAAAGCCATGCGAGCGCTTACAGTCTGAGGAAATGCGCTCAGACAGAGTCAACTCACTATTGTTTTGAACTGTCTGTGAAAAAAATCAGGGGCAAATTTTCCAAACCTTTTTCCAGTGGCAATAAATATTGCATAATTCAGGATTTGGATTTGAGGCTTTATTCGGTGTTTTTTTTTTTTTTCTGTTTTGATCTGTAGGCTTCTTGCCTCAGAGATGACAAAGAATGTCATGACACACGTGAAATAAGGGAAAAACATCTTTGTTTTCATGTTCAATTTTCTCTCCCCATACACTCAATTTGTCTCACTCAAACTGAAAGCAGTGGGACTGTGTAAGAAAGTAACTGTATTGTCCACAAGCAAATAATTACAGTGGTTATTTAAACATAAACTTGAATCCAAGCAACTCTGATGATAATTGTAAACTATCTTTTTCTCTTTCTCTCTCTCTCTGTTTAACTGTGGGGTGTAAGGGAGTAATTGTTGAAGGTTCTGCCCCCTTGGCTATTGTTGAGTGGAAACACGCTGTCATATTACTAAGCTTCTCTCTGTTCTCTAGTTTTTGGCACGGGAGGGAGTGGTGTGTCCTCAAAAACATGCATCATTTCAAATCACTAATGACAGCAAAACTTCTTCATTACCAAACTATTGTTTTATGGGTTCAAAGGGGCGAGAATGAAAGGCTCATTATTACAAGTTTTTGGCACAATTACTTCTACTTTCTCCACCTTTAGTTTTTTACTGATTTGATCAATTAAGAGTTAAGACAACATTTATGAACAGGGTTTTTTTTTTTTTTAAAACGAATAAATAAAACACCATACTTAGTTGATAAATCACAGTAGGCTACATTAAAACTGTTTTGTATCAAGTTTTTTGAAATGTTATGTTTGAATATGCAAACAAATAATAATTTAAGTAAATATGCACTAATTTGCAATAACTGTCCAGAACAGAAATTTGAAACATTGGAGAAAGTAGGTTCAAAATTTATTTATTATTATAATTTTTTTTGGACATATTAAAGTTTACAGAGGAGATCTGGATTTCTTTATTTATCACTCCATATTTTTTTTTATTTTCAGAAAATACTATTAATTCAATAAGTTATTTTAAATACAGAGTGAATGATAATGACCAAACTCCTCTGTAAAAAGTTTAGGAATATAGTTAAAAAATAAAATTGGAAATTTTGGTTTGGTTGTAAGTAAGTTACTGAAGTGGAGATTTTTGGCTCAGTGTTTAAAAATGGCTTTGAAAGAAATCTACAGGCACAAATAGATAAAGTGCATGATAAAATAAAACATTTAAATGTTGTATTTTGGATGTTGTCATATTCCAATAAAAGAAGTTTAAAAGAAGATCATTTACAGAAGCAAAATCTCAAAATTGACGTGCATGAAAAAACTTTTTTTTTTTTGCCTGCAGTGTCTTGCCTTAATTGTACTTAACTCCTTTATTATTTAAACTTGTTAATTCTTAGTTTCTTTTGATTGCACTTTTTTATGGTTACTAAAAAAAAATTATTTAGCTTTTTTTGTCATTATTTATTCATTATTTTTTTGCCCTAAAGATATTTTTGCCCTCTGTACATAGCCAGACGTATTGGAAAGTAAAACATTTTTGTCGTGCAGTAAAAGACCAGAATTGAGAGAAAAGAGAGAGTTGATTGTGTGTGGGATTGCAGAGTACTATTAAAAACAGCAGTAAAGAGAGAAAGAAACTTGTAGCAGCATTTTGGACTCCTGTTCTCCTGCTGGAATGCACAGCAGTGGCATTTACACGTTTCATGGCGATTTATGGATGCATGGCTTTCCTCCTTCATTTCTCTCTCTACGATGTCTAAGCCAGTGGAGACAAGGGATTGCAATAGTACTCTCTCCCCTTTTTGCCCTTCCACCACCTGTTGTGTCAATATGGCATTGAAAGCCGAGCGAGAGAGAGACTGAATGTTTGCATGCGTGACAGTGACAGTGACAATCCGTTAATGTATGTGGGTCTTAATGTGCATTAGGCTAGCTGTAGTGATGGTCCTTCCTGTTATTAATATGAAAGAAAGAAAGACCACTGTGAAGATCTCCCTCCCTTCTGCCCCACAATAGCCTCGGTGAGTAATGGAACCAATTTATTTACACAATAATTTAGCCATAAAGTGATATCAAACAATCCAAATTGGTTTTATAAACTCAATGTGGATTTGACAGTGTATTCCCAGTAGCTCAATGTGACAAGGGTCTGCGGAATTCTCTCTGCTGTGGCAGTTCAATCATGAGTATGAGAAGAAAGAGAAGACTCGGATGTAGATGAGACTACTGTAAAGCCTGTCTGAGGTGCATGAGGTTAGAGTATTATGTCACTCAAATGTGATATAAGAGGGTAGAGGATGAAAGGAAGAGAAGAAGAGGAATTATTTCAGGATCAGTCACTGATGGTTCTGAGGGCTAGCACCAGTCAGTGTTATTTTAGTATTAATTATGGTTATATTATTATTTATATATTTTGAATTCAATTTTAAATTTTATTTTTGTTTTGGTTTTAGTCATTTTTATGTGTTTTTTGTTTATTTTTTTTATTTTTTATTTTCAGTTTTTTAGTTATTTTAGTTCTTCAAAGTATTGGAAATTTAGTTTGAGGTTTTTTATTTCTATTACAAATTTTTTTTAATGTTTTTAGTTTTTAATAACACTGGTAACAGTTTTATGAAACCTCAGCAGAAATCAACGTTGACAAGATTCCCAAACTGGAGTCCACAAACATTTGGGTTTTCATTTAATTTATGCTAGAACATACCAATGTTGAATTAGATAAACAATACATTTTTTTACAAAACTATATTGTGTAATAATGTTTATATTAGTAACATGCAAAATAAAAATCCATTATATTTTGGTTTGGTTAATGTTGCATTTAAATGCATTCATTTAGCATGTAGTATTAACTTTTTCAAAATAAATTTGAACTATTTTAATTGCATGTTGAAATATTGGGTTGAACATCTAAAATAACTTAATACAAAGAATATGATTCATTATAGGAGGGAGGCAGAACTCCTGCAATTAAAAAGTTTTCAAAATTGAGGAGCAGGAAGGCTTATAAAAGTTTGGGAACATTTGATCTAATTGAAAGCAGTTCTGTTTCCTCTCAGTGCTACACCTGGTCGCGAATTTGATTCAGGATTGAAAATGCTGTGCATCTACCCATGCCCCCGAGACCATCAGTGGACACAGAAAGGAGCCTTTTTCTGCACTTGTTTGTTTATGTGTCTAAAATTAAACACCGCAATTTAAACAAAATAATGTGTTGTTTTTGATGTTTTTCTTTTGCGTTGCGGTTATATTTGACTGGGGTTAATGAGCAGGAGACGGGGCACTCATCACCATAAACCCCCTCCCCTGAACCCAGCGTGTTACTCACCCACCCTGAACACAGATCTAATTGGGGGCAAATCACTCAGGATAAAAAGGCTCAGTGGAACAGGCACGACTAGGCTCCGCACACACACACACACACACACACTCACTCTCTCCTTCTCTCTCCCTCTCTCTTGGCTCTAACCTTCTCCTCTTGTCTGTTACCCCTCCCATTTAAAATGCCATGTCCTTCTTTCATTTCTCCACTGAGTGATCCACTGAAGAGAGAGAGAGAGGGCAGCACCATTTGTTGGTGAATGGTGCCCATTGTCTCGAACCCCCTATGAATTCCCCTCGATATTGAAAGTGCAGACCCCACAGGTTTTCAATCAGATGTTCTCGGTGTGTCGTCTCTGAGCTCTCGTCAGTCTTTTGCTCTGTCCTCCCCTCCAGTACTAAGTTACAGGTGAAGTGCGTAATTTATGTTAACAATAGTTAAACCCATAAGCGAATCATAAACACTGTAGTGTTTTCTAGACATGTTTGTGCAGCATTACTTTGGTGTGGGAAACTCTCTGTGATAAGCTTTTCAGAAGGGAATTGACTATTATCAGGTGCGTGGGAAACTGTTTGGAAACAACTGTTTTTGCACAGAAATTTCACCTTTAAAGATGCTTGTGAAACTTTAGGCATTCACCGGGGTGGCCTCAGATGGAATTGCAATGTTCTAGTTTGAGGGTGTTTGATGCTGCTAGCGTCTCAAAAATTGCATATCGTACTTTTATAGTTATGAGTAACATTAACAAGCAATTTTAAAAAGAAGAACACCGCAGATGTGCTGAAAATGGTGCATGTGTTCCAGTGGAAGCAGACTTGCGGTGAAGACGGGCCTGTTCGTGATTGCAAAACATGGGCTTCAGAAACAGAGAGCGACCTGTTGATTTGGAAATGGTGCAAAAATGAAATATGCACAATGGATTGCAAAGCTCTTTACTGAAGAGCCAGAGCCACCCGCACTCTGAGGCTGCCCCCCCCCACCCCCCATTCTCTCTGTATCTCTCAGAGGATGATAGTGTGTTGGAGTCAATGTTGAGTTACGGATGGTGCTGTTGGATGAAGAGGATGGTTGGAGGCTAATAAGTGGAGCAGGCTGACTATTGACGAGAGTTTCCAACCCCACTTAGCTCGTTTTACTCCTCTTTCTCTCTCTGTCTCATCTCGCTCTCTCCCATCGCTCTCTCTGAATCCTCTGTCTTTTTCTCTATTTCCATGTACAATCTTGTCTCGCCACTCTCAGGCTTGAGTTAAAATGTTTAACTAGGTTAAAAAGTTGTTTAAACTGAGCATTTGATAAACGCTAGATTTCATCTGAAAGAATCTTCACACGACTGTGTGTGATTGTTCAAATTTAAGTAACCATTTATTTTACATGTACGTTTAAACTGGCCCCACTTTAAAACAAAAATATTAAATCTTAATTTATTTTTACTTATCTTGCTTGGTAGTTAACAAATGTTTAGAATATCATATATTATATATATATATATATATATTATATATCCTATATATATATATATATATATATTATTTGTAATCTAATACATTAAGATCTGAGAAAAAATAAAATAACTATTCTGTTTTAATTAAGTTTCTTTATCCTTATTTTAGAACTTCAAGAATTAATAAGAGTTATTTTTTGTTTTAGTTAGTTTTATTGGTGCCGTGTGGTTGTCACTCTTAATAATGTTATATATATATAGATATATATATAATATATATATATCTATATATATATATTATATAATAAACAAAAACCAACAAAAATGACAAAAGCACATTCTTGTAGCTTATTTTTTCATTTTGGTTTAATTTGAGTAATTTCTTGTGCTTATATCAATAATGTGTTTTTCATTTTGGTTTTTATTTACATTTATGATTTTTTTTTTTTTTACTAAAATTTAGCTTGGTCTGACAATGCAAATTACAAAAAAACTTTTTTTTATAAAAATATTAATTTGTATCTAACATTTATATTTTATTTGATCTTATTTCAATTACAAAAAATGGGTTTTAAATATAGTTTACAATAACAACATTGATAATTAATTTATAATAAAAATAAGATTAAAATTCAGATGTTCAGAATAATCAAAATGTTTTTGTTTTGTTTATGTCAGCTTAGTGTGCAGAGACCACT
Source organism: Cyprinus carpio (assembly GCF_018340385.1). Classification (NCBI taxonomy): domain Eukaryota; kingdom Metazoa; phylum Chordata; class Actinopteri; order Cypriniformes; family Cyprinidae; genus Cyprinus; species Cyprinus carpio. Next base: position 79,212 of record NC_056604.1, read on the forward strand.
TAGAACATGTTAGAAAACACTCTATTAATATGGCAATATTGTTTGGCTGTCACTAATGGCTTAGAAATTCCATGCTTGCAAAATTACCTGACAGTCTGCACCACTGTACAGTACGCACACAACAGAAATACGGAACCTAAAATGCGGAAAAACCTCGTAAATATTCCAGAGACTTGGGTATATTGTGTGAGAATTTTCGCCGCTTCTAGCCACCGTTACTAAAAAACAGCTGATCAAATTATTGCAGGAAAGGTTATGAATCCAAGTCAAAGTGTTCTGTATTATCACGTTACATTAAACATGAGAGCTGTACCCACAGCACTCAGTAGATACGTGTGTGTGCGTTTGTGAGCGCAGCGGTGGCTGCCAGTGTCCTCTACAGAACAATCATGTTACACCTCTCCAGTATCAATTAAAACCAACAGTCCACTCGGTACTCATCTTTCTGCTTCTGTTTATCCATATCTCTCTCTCTCTCTTTCTCTCTCTCTCCCCCCGCCAGTGAAAACATTAACATAGACAAGTAAGCTCTCTCCATGGACTAGGCCTATCTGTAGCCCGTTGTATGGCTGCAGAGACACAGAGGGAAAACATCCTAGTCCAGGAGAGCAGCTATGAGGGAGCGTCGGCGAGCCATGGGGCTGATGGGTAAAGCCACACGGCGTTGCTGATGGGAGAGGACTAGTGTAAAATGTTCAGGATAAGCCCTTGTCTCTGTTGATACAGGCTCTTCAGGCGAAAGCATGTGATTTAGCTAGAAAGCCATCTCCCAGGCCAAGTAAGTAGAGACACCATTTAGGACTGGCATTAGCCAGATCCACTGTTATTGACTCGCACAAAGGACACACATGCACACACACTCTTTACTACCAATTTAACACCATGCTGTGGGTGTTATTCAAGCTATTTGTGGTGAGATTAGTCGCCCGCCGATGTGACAGAGAGTGTAACCAAGTGAGTGGACAAAGTGTGTGTGTGGTCGTGTCGTTGTGTGTGATGTGTGTGCTGCAGTGGTATGTGGTTCTTAATATTGTTTTCTCTCTCTACAGGCAGGGTGTGGATTGATGTTTGTTTAAATACCGAGATCACTGTATGTCCTCAGACAGAAGCAGTACACTTGACAGGCTGAAGTATTTAGTGTGTGTGAGTAAGGGCTGTTTTGTTGTGCATTTCGGTGGGTTCATTCCTCCAATAGCGGTGGGTTCAGTGTTGCCAATTAAAACCCATCCAAATGTGTGAACTCTGGACATCCAGAGGACATCACACACATACAGCACGATTTACAATCATAGCATTTTGTATGTATGCAGCATACCATTCAAACATCTGAAGGAAAGTAAGACTTATACAATTTTTATTTCATATAATTTTTTAGCGTTTTATTTTATCAAGGAATCCTGTATAAAAAACTTTTTATTTAAATAGTTATAATGTTTACGATGAAGCACTAAATAAGTCTATTAGACTTGATTTCTGACGGATCATGTGACACTGAAGAGTGGAGTAATGGGGCTTTACATGAAATATATCTTTATTTAAAAGTATATTAAAATACACCTGACTAAATAAAATGAGTTATTGGGGTATATTTTACAAGAAAATGCTATTTCAGTTTTTCTGTTTCAAAATGTCACATTTAATTCAATGTGTTAATTGCTGTTTCTTTGCAATTGTGAAATTTACCTAAAGGTGTAAATTTTCTGAGTGAAATTTGTTTTAGCGGTAAAACCTGTTGATCTGTTAATATTGTAATAATATTTCACATCATTTTTTACTGTTTCTTAATTTTTGATCAAAGAAATGCAGCCTTGGTGAGTGAAAGAAATTATCAACCCCAAACTTTTAAAGAGTTATATTATAAATAAATATATTTTATATAAAATTGTTCTTGAACATATACATTCATGTGTGTGTCTGTTTATATATGCAATATAAACATACACACTAAACACCCATATATTACACTCTAAAATAAATCTGTAAAAATAGGGCACAATATATTAATTTGAAGGAATTTTTCCTTTTTATTTTTTTACACGTGTTTTACCAGTATTTAGAATTTTACACGTCATTGCTAACCTGTAGGCCATATTTCTGAAAGAACCAGCTAGACTTAATACATCTTTCATTCCCAGAAGTCTATGTGAACGTGTACCTGTGACACAAAACAGGAACGTGTCTGACGGCTACCATGAGGGAAAAGTCAAAACCTAACACTTAGCGGGTCTTTAACGGTTAATAAAATCCACCTCCAAGAATACCGTTCCCTGGGTGGGCTCTACTGAGATGAAAAAGCAGAAAATGCGATAGAATTTACGACTGAATGGACGTGATAGGCTGAAGGATGAACAAACAGAAAGAATCTGAGAGTGGAGCGTCTGTGTAGAGGTGAAGTTAAAAAGATCAGGGGGAGCCCCTCGTGGGCTGGCACCTCGCCTCCCTCTCTGCCGTTCTCTTTATGGTTACCCGATTCCCTGGACATTTTGTTTTAAATTTGACCATGCAGATGTTTCCTCTGGGTGACTGATATTTTATAGTTTAGAAAAGATTCATATCAGTTTTCCCGCAGATTGTGTTACTGTATTTAAAAAAGAACCGACCATACTGGGAGAAAGTGAGTGAGAGGGAGAAAAGAGAGAGAGGCCAAGGGGCCTGGGGAAGCAGGGGCGCGGGACTGGAAGGAGAACGTCTGTAGGTCTTTAAATCCTGGTGGTCTCCAGTAGTACAAGAGGAGGAGAGAGAGAGAGAGAGAGAGAGTCAGTTGAGACTGCGGACTGGACAGTGGAGCGAAGTTCAGGGGAGCCAGGTTTGGGTTATAGCATTAGACACAGATTCATTTCTAATTTCAAAGGACAACATAAGCGTTCAAATTTGCAGGATATTAGTTTTTGATAGGCAGCTGGGGCAAAGAACTTGGAGGAAAAAACACACTGTTCCCATTACTGACTTCAGCTTCCACTCACGAGCCCCCCCCCTCCAAAGAAAGAGCCAACAAACACACACACTCACTCAACAGTATATTTAGATCTCAAACTTTGCTTCTTACACTTTCTATTGCTCAATCAACTGTCCCTGCTAATCTCATTCGTTTATTCTCCTATATCTGTCTTTGATACTAAGACTGTGTTTGTGTTTAAAATCTTACCTGGCTTGCAACTGATTGCACTTAAGCCGCCCTACCCTGATAGTGGAACAATTACACAGTCCATAGGACCGGGCCTCTGAAATAGTTCATAAACATTTTTGAACGTTCACATTTCTACTTCCTAAATAACATCTGCACTGCTCCGACTTGGCGGAGCATTATTAAGGGCTCTAAAGGATCACAGAGATTAAGGAAGGGGGTTGAGTGGGACCCTAAACAAAAGTATGATAGCGGTGGATGGTAATGGAGAGTTGAAAGGGTTGTGTAGGGAAAATGAAGAAAACTTCACTGCTGCCCGTGTCGGAAAGCACTTTACCGCTGCTCCTCTGTCAAGACCGAATTTAAAACGGTCGTACGTGTGACTCGGCCTGGAACTACCTCATAACCCCCATCAACACCAAATCTTTCTTTTCCTTACGGAAAACATGTATAGGAAAACTCGACGAACCACAATCAACTGACAGATTACTATGATAATGGAGTAGTCATGCTAACTGCGGGGATGAATTGAGATTTGCATGTATCGGCTTAATATGATGAAGGCGTTTAAATCAGACTTGTGAAAAAACAAAAAACTATTTCTGTTGAAACTTTTCACATTGGTTTGTAAAAAATTTTAAAAATTATCAGAGATGTCAGTGTATTCCGCCATGCATTGTGTACAGTCAGACTAAACCATCTGGAAAAATGACTCAGGAGTTTTTCCCAGACCGTTGAGGGTGACTAGAACCATCCTGCATCACAGCACAGTTTCGCTGTACTCCAAGTCTCAGACCTCTAACAGCTCGCTGTGAACCTGCCTTCACACTGATGAAGAGGCTTGGCGTGAGCCACAATGGTAGCTGGCAATCTAGCTTCGTGTTTGTCAGTCAGCTCAAATAAACTCTCCTGAGGAAACTGAGCCACACCCTCATGCTGTAAAGGTCCAAGGACAATACTTGCACATAGCCTGTCTTTGTCAGGGTCATTCAAACCTTTCAGTTTGGGTCTGTGACTTTAGGTAAACATTATTCCAAGTATATCACCCTCCCTCCGAATTTTCGGAACAAATTGAGTTTCACTCTGTTGCAGATTTGGGTGCAGATACATGGAAAATTGAGTTACAGAAAATTAGATTACGTTCAGTTATATCATACGTTAAGGTTAATGTTTTAAAGAGCTTAGCTTACAGACTGTTTCTTTCCCTGTCTTGCCCTCGTCAGTGCAGTGAAAAATAACAACTGTTAAGAGCTGCAAGATATCTGACCGTGTTTCCATCTACACAACCCACTGCTACTATACTGGAACCTGCTTTCCTCACAGTGAGGGTTTAGGCCTAGAACTGCACTGCAATCAGACTTCAGTAGAGATCTTCCATTTTAGATTTCAACATTAGATTTCAACAATTTCTCACAACAGCGTTGGGCAAAATGCAGAACAAAAGAAATGGCTCATTTTTTAATTCAATGAGTGGAGGGAAATTGATTTCAAGCCACTACACCACAGGGAAACTGAATTGGGTAATGCTGACTTAACAATGGACATATCTATCTATCGTATCAAAACTTTCAAGCAAGGCTCTTAATTTAAAGTTTGTTTTTCCCAGTATATAAATTAGTTATATTTAAGTATATGAAATGTGTTTTTGAATTTCAGTTGCACTGTGAATTCTGTTTCATTCAAATTTGAATGCCTGAATTCAAATTTAAAATGTCATTAAAATGCATTTTCAGTGTTGTGATTATGACATGGCTCATTCCTACTTCACAAAGACCTCAAGCTACAAGCTCATTGGAACTTAATAGAACCAAACTTTTGGATGCGGGGACCTTTGAGTTTAATTTGTTTCAGTTGCACCAGTAATCAAAATCACTGGACCCTTCCCAGTCTGTCTGCTTCTACAGCTTGCTCAGATAATGTCTGGTAACTTTGATGTTTGTGTCCCCTGGCCTGAAATTGGGGGGTTTTGTTGGTTTGAGGCGAGGCAGTTGTTGACTTGATTTTTCTTGAATCAAGATGAAAGTACCAATCTGTCTTTCTGTGTGCATTTGATCAGTGAGTTCCAGTGACTTCGGTGCGTTCACGGTTCATCACGGTCAACCTCTGATCCACTCATGACACCATGATAGAGGTGACAGCAGAATTGTCCTGAGAGCCCCTGACTCTGGCCCCTCTCTTCTCTTTCAGAGTCATCAATGACTTTGATTATTATGGGCTCCAGTGACTAGAATTGGAAGTGCTGTCGATTTGCCCTGTAATAGTACAGGATAAAGAATCAGGCTCTATAACAAAGTACTCTGTATTGGTGCGGCAGCACAGGCCAAGAGGGCCCAAACATTTACTTAATCACTGTGTGGGGCCCAGACACATTTCCTTTTCTGCTTTACATGCTGTTTACACTAAGTGACGATCCTGATGTCGTGTGTACCGCATCCGCGCTTCCTTTCTATCGGGTCACTACTCTCTGATGATTGGCTTTGTAACTGTACATTACATAGCATAGGGAAAATATACTGTACTTTACGGTTTCAATTGTGAAGCATCTTGGGGTTGATAAGCTCTTATGTAGATGTTCCTTTAATCTGCCCTCTTCATTACAGCATGTTAAGAAGAGCTGGGGGGAAGTCGATGGATGAGAGAAAAAAAGGAAAATCGATGGGGCGGGGGGGGTAGACGAAATGTAGAGGAGGGAGAAATGAGAGCGCAGTTAGGGGCGTCCCGTGCTCTCCCTCAAGTGTTTCTTCTGCCTCACCTTTAATCTATGGAAATGTGTGGATCAGATGAGAAGTAATTGTAAAGTTGGAGTTTGACCATTAAAATGTCTGGGAGAGCATGCTTTGATCAGCCGTCCAAAGATAGAGCTGAGATAATCGCAGTCACCTCGCAGGACACTGCTGATGGGGACGGAATTAAGTTTGTGGTGGAGGAAAACAAAATTTAACGAGCCCTCGCCGACCGAGCTCTCCATTAGACAATAGCATATATAAATATTTGATCTTGGGCGATACGGGTTTTGCAACAGGTTTAACACATGCTCATCCCACAAGCTCACACTTCAAATGCTTGGCTCTCCTTAAACCTGCAGCCTCCTCTCTGCCTTCCATCCCTCTGTCCTTCTTTCCTTTCTCTCGCAATCCCAATCGCCTCTCTCTATTCTCCATCGACACTCATCACTTTTTTCCCTTTTTTTGTTTAATGCAGAATGGTTCCCCATTCCTCAAAGCTGCAGCAGCATCAAGCCTGTTCTAATGAATGGCAAATGGCTCAGAAAAAGCATCTAAACCCCTCATAAGAGAATATAGTGTTGAAGCTTGTCTGTAATAAGATTCAGCTGGCACTATTCAAAATGTCACAATGCTTTATGAAATATGGCTATAAACGTTTATTGGACTCTATAATTGGGAGTTAGAGTTTACAGTCTGACTGACTCCTAAAGGATCAGTTTCTAGAAAGGGTTGTATTTGCAGGATCATGGGATTAAAATCGCATACATTTACTTCACAGCTTCACAATGGCATGTTCATCTTTTATGGGAATCGTTCTTTGTAACAATATAAACAACCATTTCACAAGGTGGGTCATTACTTTTTTTTTTTTTGAGAGAGAGAATACTTTTATTCAGAAAGAATATGTTTAAATAAAAAAGTGACTTATTTACAAAAGGATTATGAAAAAATGCTGTTCTTTTAAGCGAAAGAGGTCCTGAAAAAAAATGGTCACAGGTGCCAAAAAAAACATTAAGCAGCACAGGGCTGTTTTCAACATTAATAATAAATTAGCACAAATGATTTCTGAAGATCATGTGACACTTGAAGACTGTTGCCATTACAGAAAAAACATCACTTTTAACAATGTAACAGTAGTTCACAATGTCAGGTCTACTGTTTTTGAGCAAAGAAATGGCAGCCTTGATTAAGCATGACACTTCTGTCAAAAACATTTAAAAATGGACTTTCCCACACTTTTAATTGTATTGTACAGTATTGTAGCATAAATCCAGTGGGGTCCAAAGTTTCAAAAATCTATCTGTTGAAGAATGTACCAGTTATGCCCCCCCCGGTTCCAGTCCAACGACGTGAAGGTGACTGCAATTTTTATTTTAGTTTTTGTAAACTATCGACCCTTTAACAATCTTTGATAATCTATCTTTGTTTTTAAATCCTAAATAGGCTACGTGTTTTTCGTTCTCTTAAGAAAGTCTTAATGATTGGCGTCCATGAAATCGGCGGTATTGCTCTGTTTAGTAGCCACATTAACGCAAACCCAAGAGCGTCGGTGTTGATGTTCATAGTGTTGATTAGCCTGACAACAGGCGGCTGTAATTATCTCAGCTTGCGTTAATGACTGTGTCGGTGCGCACGCAGAGAGTTATCTCACGCGCTTGCTCCTCCCTCGCTCTCGCAGTTCGGATCCTTAATGAGCCTAGTGCTCTACTGAGCGGGATTTAATGGAGTTATTGCCGTTTAGGGCTCCGAAGGTACTAGGCTCCTCTGATGTCAAATGGCTTTAATTGGTGTATGAGTTCGCCCAAAAGTCAATTCTATTGTCATGTAGTCGCGTGCAGTCAAACCGTTGCCTCTTTCTCTGTAGGCATTTTCTTGTGGACAGGCCCCCAGGATTTTTTTTCTTTCAAATTTATATAAAAAATGACACATTTATTTGTTTGTTTAAAATTAAGGTAATTTATGAATTGTCTCAGAAGCTATTAAAAAATAATTAAGTATTGCTTTAATGTATCTTTCAGTCATGTGAGCAAAGTTTGACATTTGGGGGGTCTTCAGTTTAGCTCAGCTGCTCACATGATGTTATATTCCACATCAGTTGAAAGTCATTTGGGTACTTTTAGTGCTTGTTCTGGCCAGCTGTCAGAGGAGCTGCATCCTCCAGCTTCGTGATCAATACTAATTTAGTGTTAATAGATGTCAATTGATCACCCTCTCCCCAGGGGTGCACAGCAAGACCACACGCAGAGTTTTACATCTAGCCTGTAAAGAAGGTGGTAATCCAGGGAATTTGGAGCCACATGGTTAAGCGCGGTAAGATGCTGAGATGCATTGCAACACTATCTTTATAAGATAAGATGCTGCTTAATGCTCAAAGTCAAAGAAAACAAAGAATCGTTTGCTATAATGATAGGTGGAATGTTTTGATTATCATAGTTCAAAGTATTGTTATAAATTATAACAGTATTTTAGATTAAGTTCTTTTGTTATAAAATTATAATGTCTCAGAAGGCACAATTCAGAACTGAGAATATATCTCAAATTTCAGTTTCTGAAATTGTATGGAATTTTAATTGGACAACATCCAAAACTGTAAATTCTTAAATGTATAGATTGATTTACAATGAATTGAAATAAATAAATAAATAATAATAATAAAATAAAATAAAAATTAAAAAAAAATCATGTAACTGCATTTGTAACTGAAAAGTTACAAATTTTGTATAAATTATTGTATAAAGTTTTTAATCCTATCTATAGGATTTTGTAGGCCTGTGGATGGATACCTCCTACAGGTTTTTTTTTTTATATCTTATTTAATCATATTTAATAATCTTTTGTAGACCTTAATACCCAGAATGCATTCCTGTGCTGAATTTTAACTATTAAAACATATTTGTTTGTTTATTTAATTCTACTTCCTGTCATCCCAATTCAAATTTCTTGCATTATGTTCCAATTCATTAAAATTCACGCGTATGAATTAAAAAGGGAACCAGCTGTTTAATTTAGTTTTTTTTGCCTGACCCTGGTGCTGTGGAACAGGTAACATTTTTTGATTCCTTTGTCCATTTTAGGTTAGCCCCACCCTGCATATACCACAACAGCTCCAGCATTATGCCGAATGCCTCCTTAACCCTGTTACTTCTCTGGTCCTCATAAAAGGTCCCTGTGATGCTAAGCTTGCCCTAGAGACAATTTGTATTGGCTGATGCGTAACATTCAACAAGCCCTTCTCTTCAGGAAGGAATTTACCATTTATAAACATAATCACATAAAACAACTTTCGCAAAATAGAAACAGAAAATTTATAGTTGAACTAAAAACATGTTTTAATCCTCTGTTTGTCCCACCCTTGTGGATCTGGCTCACAGTTAGAGAGGATATAGAGCACGCGGATTTGGAGAAGAAAGGAAGAGGAACTTCGAAATCCTTCTGTTTATTCCTGTCCTCTCCCCATATTTACTTCTTAACTGTCACTCATCTTTTTTTTCCCTCCCTTGTTCGCTCTGCCCTGCGGCTTTTCTCTCACACACAGTGCTGTTGTGAGCGGAGAAATCTAGGGGACCACCATCTGAAACCAATTAGGGTGGTGCAACAGCCACCCAAAAGACTCGGTGACGGATGGGGCTCTTGTATTATAGCCGGGGTAATTGGCAACACACACACACACACTCTCTCACATACACACAGATTGTGGTGCATGAATGCACTTTTCTCAAGACGTGTGAGGGAGAGCCGGCCAAGTCCCTCTAAATTATGATTCATGTTACATCACAGTTTGATAGCACAGATGTGTATGAGATTACATGATCCTCCCCTCTCTAAGAGTGAAGATGCTTTGAAGTTGTTTAGGCTGCGTACGCTCGTCACGCCTGCCAAAGAAAATCTTTCCAGTGTCCGCCGACCAAATGGTCTGGAATGAACATATTAATACGACGACCATCAGTCACTGTGGAGGGGACAAGGTGGAAAAATCACGGTGGCTGAGTGCAGCTGATACGGAAGTCAGGGCCAGGGGCCGTACATCTCAGCTATCTGTCCGAGGCTGTCAGCGCGTCAAACCTGCATGCGAAAATATACACACGGCACATCTGCCTCTTGTTAGCCGCCATAAATGGCTGCCATGTGGTCTGCTGATAAATAGGCCAGTCTATTTATTGGAACACAACAAATTGGCTACAAACACTGACATGGAATCGAAGCACTATAAATACTAGACGTGATGAAAGTTTTAAAACGTGCTGCAGGTATTTTATGAGGGTCCTCGTTTTTCCTCCTTTCTTTTTATGTACTTTCAGCCATTCCTCTCACTCCTTTCTTCTTGCTCTGCCAAAAAGGAGTGTACTCTCTCTCTCTCTCTCTCTCTTGCTTGCGCTCTCGCTCCTTGGCTGTAAGCGATCAAGCATAGAATGTAGATCAGGCACCAACTCCATCACGGAGAATAGTCTCTGTACACTAAAAGCCATAAGATTCCTGAATGAATTGTCAACAGACAAGCCCTAAACCCCATGTAATTACATATTTGGAGTTTTTATCTGGGTTTATGCGAAAATGCACAAGTTTCCCTTCCTTGGTGGTCCTTAAACACATCCATATGTCTTGATGTTTCCCTTTTCACTCCTCCCTCTCTCCTTCTTTCTCTCACTCTCTCTTTCCCCTCCCTAGTCTTTGGAAACATTATCCTTTTTGCACGAGTAGATTAGTAGACCTGTTGGTTTGGTGTTTTTCTATTGTTTAAGTTTGTTGTGGCATAAGACACTTTCACTGGCCCAGATGAGGTTTCGGAGTGTGGAAGATCTGGGTGGGGTCGGTTTGCAAACAGAATCAAGCCGCAAAGCACATCCCTGCAGAACCAAACAGGAACACACAGTAAATGTGGGGAGGCCTGGGATCGTGTGTGGGCCTGTATAATGTGGTTTTTTCCATTTTTTTTCCCTCCCTGCTTGAGAAAACCGATCTGTTTTAGAACACGTGCTAAATATTACCATATTTACATTTTCCTGTTTGAAAAAGGCCAAGCCAGGAGGGAGGGTGGTGGGGTTTGCAGTGGAAAGGTCTCGAGCCGGGTTAGGCTCTGTTTGAAACTCTAAACCCTTTTCATGCTTATTTGTTTTATGATTCTGCAGGGTACTGTGTTTACACTCAAAGTGCAACATCTGGATTAGATAATTTGTTGAGAATTAACCGAGGCTGGATGCTTATCGACCTCTTCTGATTAAATCTGTTTGATGTTTTGCTATTTCGCTTCACAAAGATTTTTTTTGTCGCTCTGTCAGCTTGTATCTTGCATGCTATATTTTGTTGTAATAACTTTGTGAAAAAAGACAGGTGAAAGCTGGGATTATTGTACTGGAATGGCCCTTTTAAAAAACACAGACAGAGAGAGAAGAGATGTGTCCATGGTCTAATCACATTCATGGCCTTTGATCTATAATGGCTTATTTGAAAGTTAAGCATGTGGTGACTGTTTGTCTAAAGGCCACTCCTGCAGACTGCACAGTGAAGGACCAGAGAATGATTTAAATCCCCTCTTACTCCAGTAATAGTCCTGCTGTCATTCACCAGCTTTTGTGGAGACTGTGTATTACACATGTGGTTGTTTACTATAACAGGAGCAGAGAATCAATAGGTTATCAAGAGAAAACGCCACATATGCACAGCAGCCGTTATGAATAAAATAATAATTTTATGAATATTATAATGTTAAAGGGGCACCTATTATGCCCCTTTTTAAGATGTAATATTGGTCTTGGGTGTCCCCAGAATGTGTCTGTGAAGTTTCAGCCTAAAAGCCCCAACAGTTAATTTATTATAACAGCTGGAAAATGTAATTTATGGGTCTAAAAAAAGAGACACATGGTGTGTCTAAAAAAAGAGCTGTTTTTGGAGTGTGTCGGTTTAAATGCAAATGAGCTGCATATTCCCGCCCTGTCTCTCTGCATTGCATATCTACAGCAATAAACAGCAGCCGGTAGAAGCAACATAACTGAGAGCGAGAGAACCGGTGTTTATTTGTATATATGGGAAGCCAAATGCACAGAAAGTGGGACGAAACAGCACGATGTTACAGAGCTTGTGCTGCGCTGACTTGTCATCTGCGTGGATCAATTGACCTAGCCGCTACCGAACGCAGTTGACTGACTGCTACGCTTACCGAACGAAGCTCGTGCTATGAGGCGCCACAAACTAATCTCTATCATGCACAGAAAGCACGGTGCTGAATCAGTTAAAAATACTTAATGTAGGCACACAAATATGGCTAAAAACGCTGGTGTAAGCACAGTACAATGACTTCACAAGGAGTCTGTCAATAAACCCCGTGTGGCCCGGCCCCATGCAATGTGATGCCACACTGTATGAGAATCAAAATGGCAGGCCTAGTGAGACTGACTTGGGTTAAAAGGGATTAAAAAATGAGGAGTGGGTGGATTTTCATCATTGTAGAGTGGTTGTGTTCACACACTGCCAACATACATTTATGTCCAAACACCATGTAAAAGTGGATTTTGCATAATAAGTGCCTTTTAAATGATGAAAAAAAGTGATATTTTGTTAGTGCATGGGTCAAAACAATGGGGACTACGAATTTAACTTGTTTGTTTTGTCTCTTTTCCAAAGACAGCATCAGCTTCTATCAGCATGGTACCACCAGTGCTTTGAGATCATGTCCCAATGAGGTTTTTTAATATATATTTAATAGCACAAAAGTTTTCAGTAGAAAAGCCAGTTATGACTCACATGACTAAAGAGAGCTGCAGTAATTTGATGGGAGCGTTTGAATCATGGGAAATTCCTTGCTTTGAGCCGCTCGGCCATGCAGGGTTCCAGTATGGATTGTAAGCTAACTGTGTTGCTGAGGTCAGCCACAGTTCCAGTTCAGCTGGTGGTGTGGGGTCTGTGTCACATTAATGGCTTTACTGTCAAAGTGAGTGTAGTGAAAGAGAACAATACATGTATTTTATGGTCCAGAGTTTGTGTCTTATTATTTATTGTCTTGTTTTAGCTTGAAATGGACACAGAGCATCTGGTACGAAATGCTATGAAATAGGACCTTAATTAAGTAAACAAAGCTCTGTGCCAAATGTGTCATAAAAAATACAAGAAGAACCCCCTTCAACAATGGAGGGCCGGTTGTGATCATGCAAATGATGCTTGTCCATCAAGAACGTCCAAGAGGGATTAGCCGAGTTACTTACTCCCACTGAAAGATGAGAGGTCTCATGGGCGAGCCCAGAGTCCCCCCTCCATTCCATCACTGCTGTCCCAGGTCTCTTCAGCGAGGAAATTACTCTAATGCTGGGAAAACAGATGTGTCAGAGACACGATTTGTGTGTGTTTTATTGACTCTGTCCATCTGTTAATACAGTTGCTTGTTTCTTGCAGGATTTTTTTTTTCTGATGCAGAGACAAGCATGTGAGAATGCCAGAAGAAACATATAGGAAGGAAAGGAGAAGGACTGATGATGAGATGAAGGAATAGGGTATAATGTCTTGAGGTTTAAGAGTAACATTTATTTTATAGATACAATTTCATTTGAATTACCTTATCAGCTCCCCTCGCCTACAGTATATGTTCATTGTTTGATGTATTTTCCAGTCAAGCAGTTAATGCTAAAAAATGCATTTAAAAAAAAAACACAACCATAGTGAAGAGGGAAAAAACTTTTTCATCTTTTGTAGTAATTGATCAAACCGGACAGATGACCACACACAATGAGGATATTCCATGTCTGTCAATGAGATTACTGATAAGCCATACACACAGAATGTTAACATTGGTTGGTTGGAAATTACCTGCAAAAGTAATAGAATAAAAATATATAAAATGAAATATATGATGTAAAATTTTAATATAGTATGTGAAAATATATAAATAAAAATGTAAATATTTAAATTTATATTATATTTATTTAAATAATTATTTTTTATTTGATATTAAATTATTAAATTATTTGAAACATAAAAAAAACAGAACGGTTTAAAAATAAAAACATTTATTTAAAATATATTTAACATTTATTTTAGAGTGCTGCAGTAAACATTGATTAGATGCATTAGTATGCAGGTGTTTGCAGTAGGTTTACATGCAAACTCCTCTCAAAAAAAAAACTTGGCCTCTGTGGGTCAGTAGCTATTGTAGGTCCTGGCCTTGAACTTACACTTGACATGACCAATTACTTCTCAGATTTTGTCTGGGTACTGACTTTTCTGTGCACTTTCACTGAATATATTATTCATACCAGTAATATTTTTTGGGTTACACTTTATTTTAAGGTTTAAGGTGCAAGTGGTACAGTGTAATTATTACATTTAAGTACTGAGTATTATTAGAAGTGAAGTGTAGTGAAGTGACATACAGCCAAGTATGGTGACCCATACTAATCCATCCAAAGTGCACACACACAGCAGTGAACACACACATACACCGTGAACACACACCCAGAGCAGTGGGCAGCCATTTATGCAGTTAGGGGTTCGGTGCCTTGCTCCAGGGCACCTCAGTCATGGTATTGCCGGCCCGAGACTCAAACCCACAACCTTAGGGTTAGGAGTCAAATTCTCTAACCATTAGGCCATGACTTAATTCCCATTAATTAATTTGCACATTGTATTTTGCACTTTATAATATTAATGTTAATTGATAGCTTAATTAGTGAAATTGATGCTTTTTTATTGGATTGTAATGCTCACACATTACACTGGACAATCACCAATGTACTTCAGATATAGTTTCTCCTTGCTGTGGTAGTTTTCTATTGAGTTTTTTTTTTTCTAGAAATGCAAACTGTACTTTTCCATACCAAGCTGCTTCATCAGCACAGTAGAATGTGCAGTAAATGCCAATGGACTGTGTCAATGTGTGTGTTTTTGTGTCGAGATTGTTTAGAACATCTGATATTTCTGCCCATGAGAAATGTTAATAAATTTATAGAAGCTGTTACCATTCCCTGCACTCAGGGAAAGCCTCACATTCTTCCACATCACAGACCTCATATTTAATCTCTCACTTTCCATCTTCATTTTTTCCCATCCATCTCCCTTTCTCCCATTAGCAGTATATCTCACAGTTTTACACTTTTTACTGTATTTGCAGTGAACTGACTGTCCCGATTTACAGGACTCAGAGGCTGCAGATGTCAAGTGATCCAATCCAAACGCCGGCTTCTGGTCTCCTATCAGCCATGAAGCTTGTTGAGTGCTGACTGCATTATAACTTTTGAATACCTTGAAATCACATCACTGCATAAAATTCAGCCAGCCTAAACAGCCCTCACAAACGAAGTGTAAAAGTTCAGTGGCTGTACTCCACAGTACTGCTTTGTTTTATCTGTAATATCTCACCACTTTTATCAGGAGACATTGACTAAATGGAAGTGGAAGACAAGGAAGTGTCTGGTCATAACCAGTGATGGAGAAGCTACTTTGAAATTGTAGCTTGTTAAAGCTACAAGCTAATCAAACTTTGAATTGTGAAGTTTAAAAGGATAATTCTCCCAAAAATGAAAATTCTGACTTCTGTAGAAGTCAGTGGCTACCAGCAAATGTTTGGTTATTCAAAATAAATTCTTTTGTGTTCAACAGAGGAAAGCAACTATAAAAAAACAAAAAAACAATATGAGGTTGATGCGGGTGGTTTTTGGGTGAACTATCCTTTTAAATAAGCAACTTTTTTTGAAAAAAATAAAATCAAATTGAGCTGGGCTCCAAGCTACAAACAAAAAGCAGAAGTTATTTAAGGGGACAATATGTCTATGTTACAGTATCAACTTAACCAAGTAAATGTTGTGTATCCAAGTAAATGTTGTGTATCCTAAATAAATGTAAATGTATCCTAAATAAACCCTTGTTTGTAAAAATTACAGGCACAACTTTTTGTAAATCTGTTCATTTAAAAGAACCGTCCGAATGAACCGATTAACTTATGAATCAGACTTTACAATGCTACATTCATATGAGAAAAGAGACAGATGAACTGACACATTGAATTAAACAGATTTTCTACATCAGAGAGAAAAGTGTGGACCATTTAGGTGAGTATGTTTGTTCCACCAGACAATAAAAAACATCAATAAACTTTAGGTTTGCGTTTAGCCTTATTCATTGGAATGCGTAGCCTACTCATTAAACATCAATATTATGCACTACTGTCACGCAGCACTTTACTCCTCAGTCATAGCAGAATTAATATGAACTTCCGCCATGTTGTTATGTGATGTCTTTTTTGCTCCCAAAATCAATGCTGTTCAAACTGAGGTGGAAATGTAGCCTACTGCGAGCGTGTCAGCCAAACACGTAGCAATTGTGTCTATAAACTATCAAACTCGATCTCATATAAATTGTGATGTGGATAATGACCACAAACGAATATGCAGCTGCTATTGTGTATTGACTAACAAAATAAATACAATTATTATGGTTTTATAGTATCCTCAGACGTTAAAATGAGGAACGTTTCAAGGTTGCAGCAGATGGCAAAAGAGCAAAATGCAGAATAAAATGTCTTAGTGTTTGTTAGCTTCTTTTCCTCTTCCATCCCTCTCGTATAAACACATGGCCACACAAATACACACACTTTCTCAGACCAGCTGAATAGTTTGGGTTTTTGGCCTCTCCACAGGTTGAACCAAAAATAAGAGGCTGTTTAACAGCACTGGCTTACATAAACAGGCAGGGGATTAGAGTTTCATGAGTTTCTGTCTCTCTGTCTGGTATCAGCACTTGAAGAGAGTCAGGAGAACCAGATGAAACATTTGGAAGGAATGAGCAACCAGCTAATGTCACATGCATTATGGATGAATACGCTTTCTGTCTTTGTGGAAAAGGCACGCATTTTTACTGTTCTTTGTGTTATTGTTTACATGTAAATGCTTGGCAGTCAGTTAAAATAACATGCTATGCACATTTTATTACATTGACTAAAACCTAAGAATAGAAGTATGGTTAGGTAAACTATCTGTGTCAGATTTATTGATGCAATAATTTTCTAAACGCAAGAATTAACATAGCTTATTTTAGTTTTGCAGAAGACATTTAGGCTGGATATAAGACCCTGTAATTGTTCTACATTATGTTTTACAGTTAAAGAAAGAGTATATAAAAATGAAGGCACAGCATTTGTGATGCTTTGCTTAGAGGCAGAACAGCTGAAGGTGATTTCATGTGAGCCTTGTTGCATTAAAAACATCTGATCGCTTCTGAGAAGCACAAAGACGATGCCTAAAAACCAACACAGCAGTTTGTGTTCATGTGAAATGCTTATATCCCACGCGACCACTGTTGTGGCAAAACACATGGCGTTTATGGAAATCAGGCCTGTGTGAGGAATCTCATTGGCATAAGGCGCATTGCATATTGGAGAGGGTGCAGACATGACTGTCCGTGTGTCATACCTCTCAGGTCTGTCTCTCTGATGATTTCTTTCAGCTTTTTCTGCCCTTGGGCAGTTTTCTGGATGCCCTGCTTTGATCTCAACCATAAGTGAGCTGTGACAACAACCTTGAGATGTAAAGAAAATAGCCAGTTGATGTTTTCATGACAGCCTTGTGAGAGGTGTTTTTTTTTTGTTACTATATGGCCAATTTGATTTTTTTTGTGTTTTTGTATATTGTGTGTTATATATTATTTATGTCTAACTTTTTAGGGATTTTTGTGAATAATGAATGAATGTATAATTTTGAATATCAGATTTTATCTTAATTTGAAAGTCCTCAGTCATCACCCTTATGCAGATTTCCTGCAGTGGGTTTTATTAGCTGAAGGAAAATGAGGATCATTTTAGCACATCCAGCCCACGTGTGTGATGTCTTATCGACCATGGTTATGAGGACTATGGCAAGTATTTCATAATATAATTGGCATTTAATTAGTTTGCACAGGCTGAGGAGAGGAAGAGTTCAAGGCGAAGCGAAAAGAGCAACAGTTCAGCACATTTGACTTAATTTCTTAAATGCTTTTGACGTTTTTAAAGAGATATTATTTATTATTAAATGTTTTAATATTTAATTTAATATTTTAACATTTCAAAATTTTCTAATATTAATGAATTTAATATTGATCTTCTTAATATTGATCTTTGATAAAATACCAGTGCCATTCCAGTTTTGGCTGGGGAATAATAACATGCGCAGGTGTCGCCATATGTCTGTACATTTCACATATGTTTACTGACAGCAAGTTTGTAGGCTTTCATTTGTGGTCTTGTCTGTTTGTGTGTTAAAAAGATCTGCCTAAACATCTGAAAGTCTGCATGCTTAATCATGTACACAAAACAACAGTAAACGCACTCTCAGACTCTCTCTCCCTCTCTCTTTTACAAGGACTCCTTTGCTTTCCATCTGTTGTTGCTACCAGCACTAACACACTCTTGCACACACAAGCTTTTTGGCAATCTCTCTCTTTCTTTCAATCCATTGCACCCTACTGCACAAACACAGCTATCCCACCCAGAGAACTCTCTGGGGGTGATCTAAAGGGTTTTGGGGGAGTGAGGCAGAAGCTCACACATGGGCAGCTGTGTGTGTGTGGGAGGGCTTTGATCAAAGCCAGGGGGGAACAGCCAAGTGGAGGTGGCTGCAGAATGTGGGCTGTGATCATTGAGGAAGGGGTGAGATGGGGGGGCTTACTACTGAGACACACTAGCACTGCAAAGAACAAACACCTGCTTATCTCCTCACCACCTCCTCCATCTCCAAACCACTGCCTGCTGCCAGTCTATAGACTCACTGAGATATCCGGGAATGGGGGCTCGGGTAATAATGGCAGCTACAGCTTACAGACAATAGCATTGATTGTAGTAGCTAGTAGTAGTCAGCGAAAAATAAAATGGCCTTTAATTTAACATGGTTGCCAGATTTGCTCTTATCTGCACATTTGCAAGGCTCTTTGCGTAATATCAAGGTGCAAATTATAGAGGGACTGGGTGGTGTGACCTCCCTAATTAAGCCTTGAACCCATACAAAAGAGGTCAAAACAAGGTTGAGGGGGGTCTTATAATGCATTATTTTTTTATCTGTAAGCCTATATATGTTTCAACAACCTTTGTATTTATAAACAATGTTTTAACAACCACAAAATAAGATTACAAGTTATTAGTGCGCTAAATAGATGCCAGTGAACAGAAGCCGAAATTGTCTAAGGAGTAGCCTAATAGCAATAATACGCGGGACTGTCAATGACAATAGTATGGAGCAAGTACAACGACAACAACTTAAGTACTGTCATTATCACTGTAGTATAGATTTACACATGACATGCATAATACAAAATCTTGTGTATATATATATATATATATATATATATATATATATATATATATATATATATATATATATATATATATATATATATATATAGCTATATATATTAGTGCTTTCAAATGATTAATCATGATTAATCACATCCAAAATAAAAGTTTTTGTTGCAAAATATACATTTGTGTTCTGTGTATATTTATGTATACACACATACAGTATATATTTTGAAAATATTTACAAGTATTTACATGTCTATATTTATATTTATATTCATTTAATTTCTATTATAAATAAATATATTTATTGTATAAAAATAACATATTTTTCTGAAATATATACATGCATGTGTGTGTATTTATATATACATAATAAAAATATACACGTACACATACATATATTATGTAAAGAAAAACTTTTATTTGGGATACGATTAATCGCGATTAATCGGTTGACAGCACTTATATTATATTATATATATATATATATTATATATATATATATATATATATATATATATATATATATATATATATATATATATATATATGGTCCAGTGAACACTAAGAACCAGATTTTCTTTTCTTTTTTAAATCAAAAAAACCATAAACAACCTTATGTGCACTGGAAAGGTTCTATGGACGTAAATAAAGAACCTTTATTCTTAAATGTGTACTTTTTGGATAGGTGGGAGATGAACCTCAAGCGACTGAAAATTATGAACAAAAACATTAAAATTTGGCAACGTGAAAGTCATTTAATAATTCGCACACTGAATAAAACAGGAGAACAAAGAATAGACAAGAACTTTCAATAATTAAATCATATATTTGCCTTACTCGGGGCGGTGCTTATTGATCACATGTGCCAGGATGAGTAGCCTATTTGGAAAAGTCTCAAGACAGTGTAACGAAGCGATGAAATAGCCTATCTATTCTGCCCGCTGCAGATTTATATTTGAGCCCAGAGCAGCACAGCTCACATTCTCCCTCTTCTGTGAACGAGGGACATATCCCTAATCTACCAATACAAGTTAACCCAACAGTCGTTCTTATTCTAGGACATTTTTAAAGGGGTCTGAAAGTGTGCGATTTTAATATTTGTCTGGCTAACACACACGTCTTGGAATATATTCGGGACTGCTGAAAATATATTTCGTTTTCAGGGTTTCCTTCAGTTTCTGACACGCGTGAAACGTTATAACTCAAAACACATCCAGAACAGCTTTCTTCAAAGAGTCTGTGTTTTCTGTGTGTACCCAAACCTGATTTATTTTCAATAAAGCAGCTGTGAATTGTCCGTTTGGACGGAAATGTAATAGTTCTCAGTTTGTATCAATATTTTACAGACTGTCCGGGGAAGAAAAAAATAATTATGGATAAAATAAATGAATAAATAAAGCCTTTGAAACCCAAGAAAGTTAAATCGTGAAAGGCTCCGCAATCCTTTGCCAAGCACAACTTACAAACACGCTCCTGAAAACCCACGGTTTATTAGAGTTGACGCAAAAAGACGGAAAATTAAATTTGACAAAGATAAATTAATAACAGAAGGCAGTACTGGCAGATTTTAGATGGGCTGTGAAGACAATTTAATTTCCATAAATATGCAATATTTCGTAGCCTACTGAATATTGTTGCTACTTTAATCAATAATAATAACAATAATAGCTAATAATTGTAATAATAATAATAATAATATATAAATATTATTTACTATAAAACTTTTAATGTGTAATTATAAATATAGTTATATACCTAACATCATCGTCTACATTATTGAAGTAAATTTACACTTATAGCAAAAGTCCACTATCTTAGAAGATTGTTGAAAACAAGAAGCCTGGAATAGGCTAATTCAAATGCCATATTACCACAGCTGATAATAATAATAATAACAACAACAACACATTGTTTATTATTATTATTATTATTGTAACAACTAAGGCTAGTGATATGCAAAAGTGTACATCAAGTTTGTATTTTTTTTTAGTCTCTAAATTCTCCTTTGAAAGTTTGAAAAAAAAAATTGTCCATTGTAACTGGAGTTGTAATGGGTATTATATTTAATTTTAATTTTTTATATTATATATAAATATATTTCCCCTAGAAATTAATTTAATAAAAGTCACAGTCAACCATCAGTTTGCTGCTCACAATCTGTACAGAAACGTCAGAACGATCTATAAGCGGCTGTGAGGTAGAAAACCCACAAACGAACATATGTTTTAACTTTGGTTCCAAGCCGACTAACACACCGAATTGAGCTGGAAATGCCGCCGACGTTTCATCCGTTTCATGCTCCCTGAATGATGTCATGTAATGGAATCACTGGAGAAGATGACATTTCAGTGTGAGGAAGGAAACGCACAATTAAAATCAGAGTGAATCGGCATTACACAAATCTGGCTTTTGGCTGCTGCACAGGCCTGCACTAGCCCACGTGTACAGTGTGTCTTATTTCACAAGCAGCGAAGTTGTAGCCTATGTATGTATGTGTGTGTGTTGTTTGGGGTTCTGTAGCGTTATTCAAAGCATCTAAATAATAGCTAAATCACGCCTTCCCGTTAACAGCAGAAAACCAGTGGACCAAAGCTTGACAACGAGACAGCGTTTGGATGGAATCTAATCCCTGTAATTTATTTCACAAGCCTAACGCTTCATTACTGTAATATTGTTGTAATCGCCACCCAGCCTAATTGCTTCTTTCTTGCCAAAATAAGACGTAGGCCAACCTTACTGAGATCAAAGTGGGATTTCACTAGGCTATAGAAAACAATCAGGGAATTAAAATGTCGATATTATTATTTAGGACTATAAGACTTTATTTATATTATCTAACTGATTTTATTTCTTATTTGTAATGATATAGCCTAACCGATGCCTATTTATAGGCTGTTCATGTGACCTCTGTACTCGACTGCTTTGTGTTTTTTTGTGTGAGCCTTTATTAAGCATGTCTTTGTAGAAAGAACCATGTATAGTGCCCCCCCCCCCCCCCTTTTTTTTTTTACCTGGAAAAGGGAACAGGGAAAAAGCGAGAATTAAATCAATGTGTGTTTCCAAACAAAACGAATGGAATCAAAGACGTGTTTGGTTTTTCTGTGGTTCTCTCCGCGGGCGATCCCTCTCTTCTTCAGATGACCCCTCATTGGAGTCTTGGATTGTGCGACACAAAGGCGAGCAGATGGGCTCTAGTCTCCTCTTTTCTCTTTCTCTGCACTAACAGCCTTGCACGCAAAACTAACACACGTCTCAGCGCCGTGTCTTGAGGACGTGCTCTTGCCACCATTACCGTCCTAACAGACTCGGGTCAATTAGACATTCTGGCTGAACAATAATGTCATTTCTATTCTGTTTGAACTGTTCAATGTTTTGACTATCTATCTATCTATCTATCTATCTATCTATCTATCTATCTATCTATCTATCTATCTATCTATCTATCTATCTATCTATCTATCTATCTATCTATCATTTAGGCTATTTGTTCAATATGTACTGAATATCAAACATGTTAATGTAGTAAAATAATTGTTCCAGCTTGCATATTGAGCTTTCTCTCCACAGCAATAGAAGGGCAGCCAGGCCTGAGAATCCGCCGTGTTCATTGCCCTTTCAGCCCACCTCGAGAAGTGGTTTACTCCTCAGAAGTGTATTTGGCATGAATAGATTGGGGTCTCAACAAAGCGGCCGAGCTCTGGGCTCCTCATCGGTGTTTGGAAACCACTGGTTCGTGAGATGAGACCGAGGGGAGATCTGGGTCTGGAGGCTCTCTCTTGCTGCATTAGGCTGTAATAGGTTTGGGATGACCTAAACGATTTGTTGACTGGGACAATAAATCTGTTGTGTGTTTCTTGGCATGCTGAGGGGAGGATTACAAGTTGTCGTACAAAGGAATGCAAATTGCTGGCCAAACTGTTGGAGAGGGCTTGGAGGAGGCGAGCAATTCGCACCATTTGTGCGGATCCCTTTTTCTTTTTCTCCCCTTTATTTTATGTTTTTCTATTAGGCCTAATAACTGTGAAGAGGTTGAAAGTAGTCACTGTATTCATCCCAAATCAATAGATCACCCATAGCAAGCCCTGTAGACCTCTATATTTGCATTTCATTGAAATATCGACGCTAAAAGGTGACCAGGAGGACAATGTCCTTCACTGGTGTTAGGACATTTTAATAGGGAACCGCATGAAAAGTCTTGAATCACTAGATTTTCTTCACCCTCTTCGATCTCTTCTGAGCCTCCCTGTGTAATTATGTCACATGAGTCTGCAGAGTTTAATTTTGGTCCACCGGCACACCAAATAAGCTATTGACTTAAACTCAGTTCACCTGCTATAATTTTCATAACAGTATCATTTGACTGCAGTAGTTGATAAAAAATACTATTCGATAGATTTAGAATATTGTAGGATCATATTTACGCGTTTTGAGGAAATGCTTATAGTCCCTAAAGACAATTTAAATTGTAATGTTCTTAGTATCTTAATGTCGTGCATCTCAAATTATGTTTTTCTTTAGTTTTAAAATAAAACGTGATTTTATTATCTTTATTATATTTTTTATTTAAATTGTTAGGCTATTATTTAATTATTATTATTAATTTCCGGATATGTGATAGGCAGCTTAATTACAGCTTAAAGTGGGTTATCAGATCTGAGATGGACTGCAAAAAGCAGCTTAATTCAACACTAAAACGGTTCTAATAAGTAATTTCAGCACTTGGTATTTCAGCAGAGTGTGGTGGAGCTTGTAGATCAGTCACTTGTAGGCCTTTGTGTATTATAAGCACAATTAAATGTCTCTCTGTAAATAATTTTTCAGGTTTAAAGTACGTTGGATGTCTAATTTGTAATATTATATTTAAGCCACTGTAAAGCATTTCATCCATCTTGTTTGTTCTGTAATCGCTGTGGATAAATTGCCTGTCCTGTAGATGATTTCAGTTTCGGTGAAGAATGAGTGGGGCAAAGCTGTGTTCAACAGCACCTCCTAGTGACCACCGAATAGGCCTACAATGTGACGCCTAGTTCCCCCAAACCTCGAATTCTTAGGAAGTTTCTGGGTTCTTCATCGAGAAAATAAGGCCATATATTTTTATTAGTCAGTTATAATGAACGGTAGACTTTATATTTATACTAAAAAAGTCATTTCGTTTTAGGGATTGAAAAGATAAATATCGACGATCTTATAGCCTACTAAATAACCCTTTATATTTTATTTGATAAAGTCTATTTAGCGCCATTAATCAACCTCAGTGCTAAAAGTTAAAAACAAATATTTTCACCATCTGTCATAGAAATAACAGGCTAATCCACTAAATGATAAAAAAAAAAAATAATTTCCAAATCTAAGCTATGCACTCATTCATCCATCCATCCATCCATCTATCTGTGTGTGTGTGTGTGTGTGTGTGTGTGTGTGTGTGTGTGTCTGCGTGGAGGAGTTGCTGGAAATTCAGCTGACTCCAGCACATAGCCAAATCGCTAAACCTACTTGTATTCCCTCTCCTTTAACTCCCTACCTACCTCTTGATCAATCGGGAGGGATCCGTCGTTTTAATTAAAACACAACAACAACGTTCTAGTTTGAAAGTCTGCTCCTGGAGAATTCTCAGGAGACTTCAGGCTCCTCCCAGTTAACAGGTTTAAATGTGCTGTGCTAAAAGCACCTGTCATGTGAAAGTTACGATGATATTTTACGACCGCCCGCTTCTAGAGACAAGCCATAATTGCGATCCCCATAACTTTTAACAGACTTTTTGTTGCATAACAGCAAAGATGATTATTTTAAAAAGACAATTATGAGAAAGCCTGTGAGCGCGCAAGAGAAAGACTCTGCATATCTCGATTTATGTCATAAAAACTACACTTAAGCAAAAGGCCACTGAGAGTATGGCAGGCCGTTTTTACGTTTATTCCTTAAACTGAACTAGCATCTAAACTAAAACGAAATAATCGTTAGCATATAGACCATTGAAAGAGATTAATTCGAGGCCTCGCTAAAGGCGAGTCAAAGTGAACATTTTTTGAAGACCCTCACCGGGAATCTACTCATCCTAACTACCCATGCATCTCTTTATGCAAACCTAGGCTCGCCCCTCAATTAATCTCATTGTCTTTGATCAACACTTGTCGCTAAATTTAAACCCATTGGCACTTGGCTGCCCATATGTGGCACGCTGCGTGAGTGGTCTTGCGACCACGATTGGTTTGATAAATACAATTATGACATGGCACAAAAGACCTGAATATCCATTTCTAAGGAGTGGCGCGAGTGTTTTTCCCGCCACATACAGTACGTCGCCCTGGTAACGGCGCCTCTAGAATGCAGATCAGGCGCTTGGCTCTTGTGTTCTTCTCAGCAATCGAGTTTGATAGCTGTCACTTTTGTTCACAGGAAAAGGGGGCAGGTGGAAATTACAATGTGCTCCGAAACCATCGCCCAGATCTCTTTCCTCTCTCCAGTTCTGAATTGATCAATTTGCCTCCTTTTTTTCTTTTTTGCCCTTCCACTTACGAGCGCCAGAGTCCTATAAAACCGCTCACTTAGGCGTGCGCGGCGGCAGCGGGAGAGAGGTCAGTGTTATCCAAACAGTGCCATCGGGCCATTTGCTATAGCACCCTCCAGCCAGCAAGCCGGAGGAATCAGAGCCCGTCACTTCAATCAAGCTTACAAGCACAAGCTGTGCACAATGAATTTATAATGCCAAGAGCAGAGGAGCAAAATCACACCAGAAGAGCAAGAGAGAGGGAAACGGGGAGAGAGAGATGGAGAGTGTGTGGGAGGTGAAAAGCATTGCACACATACACACTCTGACACACACACACACACACACACACACACACACACACACCAATAGAGTATTATCGGTGTCAATGGCTTCTATTTTGCTTGTGAGGTTGCTTATTTACAGATGGAAATAAACAAGTGATTGTTGAAGGTGAGAAAATAGACTGTGAGAAAGGCAGCAGTAAACAGGGACCTGTTGTCATTGTGTGTGTATATATATGTATGTGTGCCAACAGTGTTAATGTGCTATTGTCAGGTAGCTGCTGTGTGGGTGTCTGGTTATGAAGGTTTATTTCAAGAAGCGGCTGTGTTTTCTCAACACTTTATATATGTAACAATACTGTGACTAGCTATTTGAATATGGTGTGTGTGTGTGTGTGTGTGTGTGTGTGTGTGTGTGTGTGTGTGTGTGTGTGTGTGTACATTTGTCAGGGATGTTTGCCCATTTTACACCTGGCTGGTGGCCTTTGACCACATTAAGTTCTTAGTTATTATGGCTGCTCTTATCATGTAGCTATAATCAAACATTTAAAGAGAGAGACATACAGTATACATGTTTTCCTAAAAAAATCGAATAGAAATAAAAGTACAAAAAATAATGTGAAAATAGGAGGAATCATCTTGGGGTAAGGAGAAAATGAATCAAGCTGCAGTTCTTCATCTGTCCTCTAGTTTTAAATGGAGCCTAGTCAGTCTTTGGCAAACAGTATGTTTTTACGAGGCAGCACTGCAATTAACTGTTACCTTGACTGTCTCGGGTTTAAGAGCATGTCGGCCTTGGGGTTACCTGGATACACCTGGGGGAGGTGATAAAGATCTTAAGTTAATGGAGGCAGTGAGTTCAAATTAAACCCATTCCAAGTTAGTCTCCAGGTTCTCCATCAAAGTGGGTCTGACGCCAATTACCTTGTTTGTCTACAGGGTCTCAGTTAAGGACAGATGCCATTCACTGTGTATTTCTGCATCTACAAATAAAGCTAAATGCTGTTTCCATGGTGTGGACCACACCCTGCAACAGTTTCGGTGACGTTTCAATCAGGTGTTTGGATACTGACTGATGGGAAAATATTTGATCCCTTATCTGTGCATGCTTCTCATCACTTAAACTTAGAATTTGCATATGTGTGTGTGTGAATATCTGTATGTGCCTGTGTGTGTGTGTGTGTGTGTGTGTGTGTTTGCATAGTGAGCATTTAGCCTCAGTTAGCAGACAATAGCCTCAATAAACACACACTCACCCCCATAGCACTGTTTGATCAAATTTAATCCAGGCCCATTTGACCTCCACCTTCCCTATGACCTCTAGCAAACTCCTTGGGGAGATGAAGGCTAAGGTGTGTGTTTGCCTTGATGTCTGACTAAGGAGTAAACGCTGATGGTCAAACACACATCCCTTTTTTTCTATCACTCTCTGTCTTCTCACTTCCAAATCCACCCCAATCCATTTCCTCCCACCTTGAAAAAAGGAAAATAATTGTTTTATGGCTCAAGAGCCAAAGTGGGATTTTATGAGTTTATGGATCTGTTGAATATCTGGAAAATTGCAATGATATATAATTACACTCGGTTTGATGACACCCTGCATCTTTAAAAGGTTTTCTCAAATCTGCTCACAGATGATGAAATAAAGGCAGAGAGTGACATAAATCTCCTAAACATAAAATTCCAGCATAACATGGTTTTTATTTGATCTGTCAACTTTGGATAGTCTGCAAAAAAACTGTTTTATTTTTTTCCAGTTTTGATTTTTACAAAACACCTAACTTCGGTTTTTGAACACATCTGTAAATCCTTTTACTCCGAACCATTTTGGGGTCAAATGATGCCTTCTTTTGCTTAGTAAATTAAAAGAATGTTAGAATTAGTATTCATTACGGGGAAAGCATCTTTGGATAAAATCATATTTGTTTCTCTCTTTTTACCATCTAGCTGCCTCAGTAGACAAGCTTTCATATGTATGTAATTATCAGACACCATTATGTGGTGATCGTCATCGCTGGAGCATCAAAGCTTGGGATCCCGCGTGCGTCAGTGAAGCTTACCACTACTTTCCCCCTCTTCGCTCGTTCATTCGCTCTCTCTCTCTCTCTCTCTCTCTCTCTCTCTCTCTCTCTCTCTCTCTCTCTCTCTCTCTCGATATGTCCATTTATTTATTTATTAATTTATTTATTTATTTTGAATAAATTTGTTGGCGTCTGTTTTTGAGTGCGCTCTCTCGAGTTGCAGTCGGTATCAAAGAGAGCGCGTGAAGTGCCCCATGTTCACGAATAATTAATCGGTGAAACGTCGAGAAAACCTGTGAACCACAACATGCTCACCCCTTTCTTACTTCGCTCTCATTCTCTTAAAACATTTCCTCCTAGGTAGCAAAATATTTATTCCATAGCGCGCCACGCCATATAGACATGGCACATTTAATGCAAACTGATCTTTTAGGCTATATTTCAGTTTCTGTTTTAACACATTTTGTTTAAACCTCTGTAACTTATGTTTTTGGATTTTTTTATTTATTTATTTATTTATTTATTTATTTATTTATTTTGTATTTCAAACGCTGATATCCCCATATTTCCCTGCTAGTAATTAAAATAGCCTACTTTAGAAACAACTAACATGAAAATAAACATTAAATAAAACAACCGAAACACTAAATTGGGCTGGGTTGAAACACTAATATGGACATTTTAAATGTTGTGCACTAATTTACCGTGAAATCATATGTACTTCTTTAGAATAAATAATTATTAGGCTACGTCGTATAGTCTTATTTTATTTAATTAATGTATTTGATTGTGGTTGGTATTAATTAAAAGCAAATTAAATCGGAAACAAATAGGTACAGGACAAAACGTGCTAAAATACGTTCCTTAATACTCCTAGTTTATTTATATATTTAAATGTAGGCGAAAAGCTTCTGTGGATGTTATAGCTATAATAAAATAAAATAGAACCTGTTCATTTAAATGACACATGTTTTTTTCTCTGTCATCTGTTTTTCATAACTAAAATTAGAAGCGAAATTTTAAACTCTTACCTCAAAACTGTTTTTTATATATGTTTATATTTTTAAACAGACACTTGACTGTCACTTCAGGAGGTAAACATAATTAATTCCTTGAAAAGTAACAAACTGCATTACAAGCGGTTATGTAAATTCTATATTTGCATATTATGTAGCCAACATGTTGTTTATCATAAGATATAACTCCAGAGACATTTTTAATTATTGTGAAGGATATTGCATTAAGACAATGGAAGTTGGTTTATCGTTGCATGGCTCCTACTTTATTGTCTGACACCCACACAAAGGCAAAATAACCTCAATGGAAACACTGTGTAGCATAGGCACATCATAGAACAATAATATATTTTGTAATAGAACAAGATTATCGACATTTTGTTAAATGGGGAGAGCTGCATTTTTTTCAAGGTGAATATTGATGCACTAATGTGTTTTTCCTAGATGTTCCTCTGAAGGAACTGAAATAACAGCACTTATTTGAACTAATAAATTGTCCTTACCTGGTGATCTCTTAAGAAAGGGCTTTCAATGGCAGTCCCTCACATTAACAACAAAGCCCCTTCTTGTTATGTGTTTTAGAAACATGTCCCTGAATTTGTATTGATCAAATGGATCCTATAATATAGCCTGAATTTGTAGTGTTATATTCGAAAGACCTCGAGTTGATAACCATTGTGTGCATGCTTTATCTTTCGCTACTCAATTAGAACTGCTGCAGATAAATTTCCTGAGAGCATTTGAGGGCCCCAAACAGAATACAAAATATATGTTTTTTATATAAATACAATCTAATATTAATTGTTAGCTATCCTCAGCATCTCCACAGTGTAGACAAGATGCTGAAACCATTTCATTTTGGTCTGGCCCTGGTGGGCCTTAACCTTGGACCATATGACCGTGCAAAGGGGGGCTTTAAAGCCAAGGGGGTCCTGGAGGTGTGTGGGCAAAGTCATGCCTTCCACATTATATGCTTTAACATGGATAGCAAATCCAGCTCGGTTAAACAAACTTAACCTTCATTTGTAAAACGGTGCAACTCAAAGGGCAGAAAACGACTTGTGAAAGTAATTACCGCTAGGGAAAAGCAACAGAGGGAGAGAGAGAGAGGAAGACAGAGAGGAGGTAAAGAACAGAAATCATTTAAGATGAAGAGGCATTTTTAATCAGTTTGCTCAGACATTGATTTTCCCCAGTAATCTTTTATTAATATGCAGTGGGCATTCTGTCCCCAAGCCCAGGGAGGGGTCACAGCCTGTCAGGACCCCTACTCCCTCAAATAACACCCCAAAGCCCAGGGAAAATGGTATTTTAGCAAAGGCAAACATTGTCCTGTCTTGGCTTAAGGGGCGGAATAGCTGTTTATTTTAAAACTTGTTCCTCTCTGCCTAGATAAGTGACACACTTTGAGGCAGAGCGGCAGGAGGTGAATATATATATAAGAAATGCATAACATTGATATCTAGCTTTGCTTATTGATTTTCTTTAATACTTTAGATGCCAAGTTGTAAGTGTTTGAACTTACTTTACCCAACTGCAGTATTTAATTGGAAGGACAAACATATTAAGAATTGTGCAGAATAGTTAAGTACATAAAAATGCTTTCTAGATGTGAAAGTGGTGTTTTTTATTTTTTTTGTTGGGAAATTTATTTTTTTTTGTTTTAGTTATATTTTTATTTTAACCAAATGTAATGGAACATAAATAGACTAGCGTTCCAAAAATAATTTAATATTAAGCATTTGTCAGTGCTTTTAGTTTCTTTAAAGTGTCATTGAGACAGAACTTCGAAAGATAAAAGCATGACAAGGATTGTTATTGTTACTGCATTCTCCTACATAGTAGGTCTACTGTGTGATAGCTTTTATTTATATCATAATTGTTTATTATAACAACTTAAAATTATATTGTTATATAAAATTAGATAATTATTTTTTATACGCAGACAAACCATGCATCTTTTAAAACGTAGCATTCTTGAGGTTGCATGTTAGACAGCAACCCATTTCTTTCAGTTACAAAGGCGTTGTCTGCCACCTAGTGGCTAAAACAGGATGGATTGATTACATTAAATGGGTGTATATGGAAATTACATCCTACAAAATGTTGTAATTTTTACTTACGGCATTCTAATGCAGTGTCTTCTTCTTCCTTGAAACAGAAAGGAGATAGATAGCTTTTCAGTACAATGAAAGCATATTACTAACTTAAAAGCCAAGCTAGGCCTATAACCAGAAAGATAATAAGTACCATAAAACTATAAATGTCCATATGAATTGTGATCAATATTCAAAGTCTTCTGAAGCCACGAGGAGCATATTGAATTTAAGTCCTTCTTGACTCGCGATTTTTTTCTGTCTGAAGATATTCTGCCTGACAGGAAGTGAGAAAATAATATTGCTTCGGGACTGCCTGAGGGTGAGTAATGGCAAAATGATTATATTTTCATTTTTGGGTGAACTTTTCATTTCAATAATTTACTAATCATCTTTGAAAATGTGTATTCTTTTACCATGTCGACCATACCATTTCCGTCCCTATTTAATAAAAAATATTTTCTTATTTGATTTTACAATTTTTCGTAGTATGTAATGAGTATTAATAATAATAATAATAATAATAATGATAATGATAATAATAATAATAATAAATGATAGGCTATTATCCAAAATTATAATAAAATGTAATGGTTTGAGTGCCAGTAGAGGGCAGTATACGTTGATTTCTCAGCAACGCTGCAAAATATCAATGGACCGTACAAGGCGAGTTTGTTTCCATAACTATAACTTTAATACGTGAGAAATGCATGAAAATATACTCTTCATGAAATAATAAATATAAAAATTCTGTATGAACAAATGCACAATTTACAAAATATAAGTGTCATCTCTGTGAACTATTTAAGTTATCTGTCAGTGACCATATCACATAATACGTCTCTATTATATAATTTAGGTGTTTAACCTTAATGTCATATTGATATTTTTGGTTTAGTTTCTTTTAGCCCCATTTTATTTATTTGAAGAAAATGCACATTCATATTTTGCTGTCTGCTCTGATGGGGCGATGGGGAACAGTCATGGTGGTATTCACATAAAAAGGTACAATCTAAGCTGATTCTTATGAATCATCTCTGGGCAGAGTCATTGCATAAGTATAACAAAATGTTCTTGTTTTTCTCTTATTGTTATTCTTACAGACTACCATTCTGCCAGATGTAACAATTAGAAATTACTCACATACGTCTACTGTTACATACTGCGGCAACTAATCTACTGTAGGCAGACACCCAAATCTGATCTAAGCAGTACCTAAATGTACTTCACTGCCATTTATTTTTACCACAGGCAAAGTCACTCAGATAAAATTCTGATTGAGTTGGTTTGTGAGCTTCCAAGAGACTCATTTCCTTCTTCAGGAAGTGAAAAGCAGTTGTGAAATGAGACAGGCCAAAAGGCAAGTCAGCGCATATGTTGAGTTTGGAGCAGCAAAGTCAAGTGCCCTGGGGTTTGTGGGGTGGACGGGAGACTTCAGTCTGTCTCGGAGCGGCGTTCGTCTTTGCTGTTGTTCCTGTCGAGTTCGAGGAGGTTCCACCGTTACATAGCCATTGGTTATCCTTACATTCGGGTTTGGAGTCGTGCTGAGGTCAACATGAAAACAAAAACGTGGATTTTGTTAGTTAAAAGCAGCTTTAAATTCCCTGTTGTGGCTTCTGGCATGCGTTCTGTCCTCACCTGTCTCCTATGCGCACCCACAGGTCACTGAACAGCCGTGGTCGACTGTGTGCATGATGGGTTTTACGGGGGCGCTTGTAGCGGCCAAACTCCTCTAGCTGGCTGAGGCTGTCTGGCAGCAGCATGTGGGAGAGTTCTTCCTGGCTGATCTCCTCTAGCTCAGGAGGTTCTGATATCCATTCCGTCACTGACTCAGAGCTGCCTTCAGGATTCACAGTAGTCCCCTCCACCTCAGACCAGCTCTTCTGTGAGAACATGTGGAAGTTATAAAACTATGTTAAAGTTAAAATTTAAATGGTTAAAACACAAGTACAATATCAATATATATGCTTAACATTAAGGATGCATGATATATCAGCATTTGTCATCAGAAAATATTAGATATTTCCAATGTCATCTAACACTCACTCAAACATTTAACTATGTTTAATAATTTAATAATGTAAACACTTTAGTAAATCTCAAAATATCCATTTTTTTTTACCTGTACTTTATAATGCTGTGATGTCTAAATTGAGTTGCAGCCACAAAAATATTACATTTTACACTTAAAAAAAATATATTTTTTGAAGTTATAAATAAAACTCAGATTATTAGAGTATGTTTTAAAAGAAAATACTATCAGTCTTTCTACTTCAGAATTACGTATTCAAATCAATGTGTTACTTGCCAGGTCTTTTATTTGTAATTATTATAATAATGGCGTGTATTTGTAGGCTAATTATTGAAAGTAACTAGCAATTTCTGAGTGAAAATGATTTCAAAGTACATCCCACACCACATTTTCAGTGTAGTTTTAGTTAATTTATTAAAAAATTTTATTAAAATGATTATTATGTGTTCTTAGATAAAATTAAGTATTTTACAATTAACCATTGACACCATGAACATAACTCTTAAGTTACTGATATGGGGCAGAATTTTAATACTGATTTTGATATAAATTCAATTGTAGCCTTTAAAGAGACTTATTTAAGTTTTTATTTGGTTACATTTTTATTAATTTTATTATTAATGAATATTTCAACATCAGTTATTTATGACATGAAAATAATTCTCTGTATATCTCTATTGGTCTGAATTTTTAATATTTAAAAAAGTGGATTTATCCATATGAAGGTTATTTGAGAACTGGACAGTGTCAGGAGACACCTTTGAAGTACTGGAGATAATGTCCTAGCAGTGTTTCAAAAAAGCTCTGGCTTAGTGTGACTGTGTGTGGACTTCTTTGGACTTCAAACAGCGTTATATCAACCTTTCCGCTTGCTAAGAATTCACAAAGAGCCAGTGAGGTCAAAGCCACAACCTCAAAGTCTTTAGCTCCCTTACTGATATTCAAGTTTAGGCTTACATACCAATCCATATTGCTATTAAATGTGTTATATAATCACAACCTTAGTATCATTAATTTTAACTAAAGAATTGAATATTACTGACATTTGGACATAGACTTGACCATAGTGTACCAGTAGGGCGTAGTATTGCCTAAGTTTATGCCACTCCATACTTGTCACCTCCAGCTTGTGAGTGCCAACTGGGGCATTTTATTGCAGTAAACATCAGCCAAAGCCATGCAGACTGGGTAACCATGACGACATTTGGTAAACCGTCCTTCATTCCGAACTGCCTCATTGTGGTTAGGCCAACCCGCCGTGTTTAGTATGTCCACAAAGTGTTTTGTTTGGTTTGAATCTCGTAATCACCCATATGTGCACCACAAACACACTACAGCACTGTTTTTGGGCCTCAAGTTTGTGGTTTATGAGCTTTTAGTAAACACATGTCCGGCTGCCATTGCACGTTGTTATACTTGCCCATCATATCACCTCATTTTTCGCTTTACAGTGGAGAGGAAGCGAGCAGAAAGGAGCGGGCCTATAAAGCTGAAAGAGTTCGTGTTTCTAAACCACAGTCAGTCTGTCATTCAGCCGGTCCATCCAGCTGTCAGCTTGTTACCACAGCCACTGTCATCATCTCCAGCAATCTGAGAACCCCCCTTCACGCTCGCTTTTTATGCCTCTATCACTTCCACCGCCGCAGTGTGCCAAAGGAAAATGTTTGCACTAAAATTTGTAACAGGAGGTTTTTCATATGACACCGGCTGGATGTTGCGGTGGTGGTTGGGCGCTTTGCGAGTTCGAACTACCTTTCTGGGACCGTTCAATTGCTCGGCGTTCTCATTTTTCCATTTGCGCCTTTGTTGGGTGTTGGAGCCATTACAACAGCTATTTAATGAGTACAACCTACACAGCCTTTGGATCACCTCTTTCCAGCTCCCCTAAAGGCTTGTTGAGTAATGGTACGAGTATGCCAACGATAAAGGTGGGTTGTCTTTGTCTGAGCAGGCATAGCACCCCTCTCTACAAGACAAATGGGTGAGGCATGAGTTGGCACAGCGCTGGTCTGGCCCACTCCGTCATGGTTAGCAGGGGAGATCAAAGGGATAGTTTAACTCTGTCTGCAGTTTAGCACAGTAAGTGGAATATCCTCTCAGTGAGTTACAATGTGCTTGGGGTTTCGATGTGGTGAAACACGATGCATTGGTGAGTCTGTGTATGTAGTATTCATCATTATATTCTGTGCCACAGAATATTTGGGAAAGTTTGTTGTTTAAATAACTTCATAATTATTAGGTGTGTAGGCAAGG
The DNA here is from genome assembly GCF_018340385.1 of Cyprinus carpio. Classification (NCBI taxonomy): domain Eukaryota; kingdom Metazoa; phylum Chordata; class Actinopteri; order Cypriniformes; family Cyprinidae; genus Cyprinus; species Cyprinus carpio. Next base: position 114,503 of record NC_056604.1, read on the forward strand.
TATTGGCATAGGAAGAAAAGGAATTAGAAGAGGACAGAATCTGAATGGGGAGGAAAAGGTGAAGAGAAGAACTGTCCTTTGTGAGAATCATAAAGCCAAGAGTGTGAAGCAGAATTGTGCGCCATTTTAAATTTAGGGTAACGCTTTAATATAGGGACCAGTTTCTTAAAGTTGCTTATGAACATATTGTCTGTTTATTAGTACTTAAGGTCCAAAATTTTCACAGGTTAAAAAATAAATACCTCATGTTGTGTCAATCACGTGCACACACTGCCTCAGAAACTTTCGTCCGTCAAAAAAATTCGGAACAGGTCGATTTTCTGCGTTTTCGCACCGTAGCAAGCATTTTGATAGGAAAAGATGAAGAATACGAAAAGAAAAAAAACGCATACGAAAATTTCGGACTCAGTGTGCAAGGACCTTTATGTTCAGTGTTCAGTTCACTGTTTGTCGTCCGGTCTTCTTGGTCCATACGTGTTTCCTGCCTGTCTGTTTTGGATTTGCCCTAATGTGGATTATTAAAGACTATTTACATTTTTCATCGTATTCTTTGTGCGTTTCATTTCACCGTAGCGTGACATAACTAAACTTAAAAACTACCTTATTAACTATTAATAAGCAGCAAATTTTTTTTTTTTTTTTTTCATCGTAGTGTTTTATAGTTTAATTTAAAAACTACCTTATTAACGCAAACAGAATGCAGAATTGAAATTAAAATTTGATTGTAAGGAGGAAGAATTAATATGAAGTTAAATGTAAAGAAATTCATATAACTAACTGTTAATGATTTTTTTAACAAGGCTTTGTCAAACTAAAATCCAAGTTTGGTTTGAAAAAGCCATGTTTAAAAGTTTTAAAGGTTTTGAAGTTTGAATGTTCATAGATATATAGATAGATAGATTTAGATAGATGGTAGATTTCTATGCCTACTATAGAAATTTTGTATTTAGTTTATATATTCATTCATACTTGATAAATTAACTATTGTAGACAAGGGTAGAGGAGAACTCCCAGAATGCATTACCTGTATTGAATTTCATGCCATTGTAATTCGGTAGATTTGACTTCTTGTCATTCCAATTCAATTTCCTGTATGATGTGGTCAACATACTCATAAACTCAATGGGAGCCACTTGTTCATTCTAAATTTTGCACAACTCTGGTGTGGCGTGTGTATGAGTGAGTGTACTCACTGTGTGATGGGCTCTTGTGCTGGTGTGTGCTCCACCTCATAGCCCTCCTGGCGCAGGATGTCCAGTACACTGTGATTCCCCAGAAAATGACCTGCAGCACACAAGAAACAAGTAGCAGCCATGTTAAAGAGGAAAGGTTTCAGGTGGGTGTGTGCAAATATTAAGAGAAAGCAGATAAGAGCATGTAGTCTTGGGGGTGACGCTGTCTCAAGAACCCTCCTTTTCTCTTGTTCTTGATCTCAAGGTGCACTTGTTCCTTCAAGAATGAGGCTGTATAAAATGCCCCGTGCTACTGTCTCTCCGCCTTGGCTCTCACGTATAATACACTCATAATTCCTTCACTCTTGAGACATCAAATGCACGCGCTCCAGCGCCACGCTGATGAAAGCTGTTTCACTTCTCCGCGTAGCCGATAATCCCATGTGTCACTCAACTCAGCAATAAGCGCTAATACAGCCTGACCTCATTGCCTCAGCAAGCTCCGCGAGCTTATTAACGGCACGCTGAAAATCTTCAAGGCTGTCTCTTTTCATGGTTCTTTATCATCATTATTTTGCTGATCAGTCGTGAAGACAGGGTGGGGGAGGGGGAGTGAGGGGCCCGCGGTGCTTTCTTGGCAGCCAAGTTCAAAGGCTGCTGGGGCGACTGGCACGGAGCGTGAAGAGGCTACCGCTGAGCGTCGGTCAGATCAGACGGACAGATTATGATGCTACGCCCTTCGGTATGGTGGGAAGAAACAGGAGGCCCATTGAGGCGGTCCCGTTGTGTTCTACACCTCATCTTCTATCCCAGTGCCAGACTCAGACAGGTTCAATGACATGGTGGCATGATCAGCAGGCTTTCACACCCACGTCCTCTGTTTAATGTTCATATTAAACTCTGTTAGAATGTACTTTTATGGAAATGTTGAATAAAACAGCCATGCTTCTGTATTCTGTGTGTGAGGTCGAGAGGTTCAATTTATGTGCTGTATTTATTTGCAGGGTTCCAGCCACATAAATAACCCCGCCGGACAGAGCACTCTCACAGACTTTGGCTACTGGAGGAAGTAGTTACTCGAGAAGTGTTCAGTTACTAGAGGAAGTAGTTAGCTTAGGTTTCAGGATGCGGTGAGGTGCGGGTGGTCACCTGGTTACCAAATTGGTGAGATTTTTCTTGGTTAGGACTTTTTAAGGCTGCATGATACGTTCACGTCATGTTGAAAATATCATATCTACAAGTTAAACACATATGAACTTCACCACCAAGTGGTAATTACACGTGGGAAACTCATAGGTGTTTGGCTACTAGAGGAAGTAGTTAGCTTAGGTTTCAGGCTGTGGTGAGTTCGGTTGGTCACCTGGCTACTAAATTGTTGAGGTTTTTCTTGTTTAGGACTTGTTTAAGGACTTTGGTGCAATTAAGTCTTGTCAGATAGATAGTATTTATGAGTTGAATGCACATGCACCAATATATCGTAATTATATGTAGAAAACTCTGAACTTTTCTGAAGCCCACAGTTTCCAAGTTGGTGACATGACAGTGAGAAAATATGTCAAGGGCAATAGATGCAACGTTGATGGTCATTTTTAATTGCAATTAAACTACTTAAATTGTGTTGAAACAAAATATGATAGTGTTGTACAATTTCTATGGAATACTTAACGATTCAGTTTACAAAAAACACAGCTGATGTGCATTCTTTATTCATATTTTTTAAAAGTTAAAAAAAAAATCTTGCTGAATTTTTTGTAGAAAAGGTATATCGCCATCTTGCTCTGACCAAACTGACTTGATTGTACTTGACGTTAAGGCAGCACAATAATGGTCAAATAGATACTTATGAGTATTTTAAAACAGAACCCTGATTATTAATCACGATTATTGTCATTTTAAATATTTTTACATTTCATCACAATTATTGCATTTTCATATAGGCACAATTCAATAAAACTCGCACTGTTTGCGCACAGATTTATTTAAACATTGCAAACAACCATGTGAAAGAAAACAGACTGGCTTTATTACACTTTGAATTTGAGTAGAATATCTCAATATAGAACACGGTAACACTTTAGTATAGGGATCAATTCTCACTATTATCTAGTTGCTTATTAGCATGCCTGTTAATAATATATTGACTGTTTATTAGTACTCATAAAGAATATTGTACATCCCTAATCCTACTCAATACCTAAACTTAGCAACTACCTTACTAACTATTAAACAGCAGCAAATTAGTAGTTTGAGGCAAAATTCAAATGGTTTGTTAATAGCAAGAATTGGACCTTAAAATAAAGTGTGACCCAGATCACTAAACTCCAACTTACTTGTTTGCCTGTATTTTCAACTCATCAGCGCTTTTTCCATACTGTAGAGAGAACACGTATACATGGTTGCCAGATTGGGAAGACTATGTAAACCACTGGGCAGACAATGAATCGATTTATGAAAATAAATCAAAATAAGCTCTAATTGGGATATTTAAACTCTTGAAATCTGGCAACTGCAGATTTAAGATGATTATGTTTAATAACGCGAATCAGAAATTGTGATCATGATTAAAATACAATTCCTCATGCAGCCATACCTGACGCCATAATTATGACTTCCCAACTCATAAATATGAACTTCCCAGCAGGATTTGAATGCACCATTACTGAAGCATTCTCCTTTAATTAATGCAAGGAGGCAGGCACATGCTACAAAACAAATCAGCCTGAACTAATCTCTTACTTTCATTCTTTGTAGGCACCCACACCCAAAACACTGGCACACGATAAATAAATATACACACCCAGAAACAAACAAACAAACCCATGCTCCACTCACACAGACTCGCAGCTCTCCAAAGGCTGATACAGTTCATTATGTATATTTGTGATGTTTATTTCATAACCGCAGTTAGCATATTCCGATTACCAAGAACAAACTGCTGTTAAGAAATCCTGAAAACACAGCCAGTACACGCAGGCCTTAAACAAATCCATTTGCAAAAGCAAAGGCTTAGCAAAAGCTCCTGGCTTTTCACTAGTTATGCCCAAAGCCTTCATCCAAATCACAGAGATAAGACAGGTGATTGTCAGTTCATTCCCTCTGATTCAATCGGAAAACAGCACGTGTGGTGTTAACATTGCTGGAATAGGAGTATTTTTTGTCAACCCATAGCTTTATTGGTAGAGCATGGTGGGAATGATTCCATAGGTTTGATTCCCAGGGAATGTGCATACCTTGAATTCACTGCAAATGGCTTTAAATAACAGTGTCTGCCCTATTAATAAATGTGAATGTTTGACTAATGTCCTTACAGTCTGGCTTTTACTGTAATGTGCAAATCTACAGCTTAAACTATATGTTCACTCTCTCTCTGACTTTCATCTGACTTGTTCCCGTTTTCTCTTTCAGGGTAATTAGGGCTCTCAATCACTTTATAGCAGGACTTTTTTGGTGCATTTATACTTTTTCCATACCCCCCTCTTCACTCGGCCCTTCATCATACTCAGAAGATGTACTGTGAACGGTTCAGGTGTTGGTTTGAGTATTTTGGGTTGTGTCCAAATATGTCAGCACCTTCGTGATACATGATACATGACACACAAGAGCATACGTACACATACAGCCAATGTTTTAGGTTTATGAGCAGTGTTTTACACATCAGTTTTTTAGTTTAAGTTATTGAGTTATTGTCCGTTTAAATTTAGTGACATTTTTAATATATGTAATTGTACATTTAAAAAAAAGAAAAAATAATTAATTTTACTCTTCCTAAAATAGCATTTAATTTAATATGCAATTAATATGCAAAACAGCCCAAACCTAAATTGAGTGAGCAAAAGATTTAAAGCAAACCAGTTACGTTACAGTTGGCATTCAGATCTATAACTCAACATGCTCTGCATTCTAAAAGCATTGTTATGGCATTAATGCATTGCAGTATAATTTTTTGTTATCAAATTTTTGTAACCAGTAAATTGATAATCATAATTTAATCTTTTTTTTATTTTGCAAAATCAAAATTTCTTTGTCAAACTGTAACATTTTGTCTCTAGTCGAGCACTGTTGGTGTATGTTTGTGTAACACTTGATGAGGAATCAAACATGCAAACGGACTGATATTCAGTTCACACACAATAGGCCTCATTGCTAGTCTGCCAAAAAATAAAATATTCCTCAGCAAGAGTGAACTGTTGAAAGAAAAGAAAAAGCACATATATTTGATTTTGAAGTTGTTGTGGGTTGTAGGACTGCATTTGTCTTTGATCATAGTACTACTTTTGGGTTGTTTGCTCTCTGCTTGCTGTCCATTATTATGAGCATGTATGTGTCTGTGGCTGTGTGTGTGTGTGTCAGAGGATGCTCGAGGGAAGCCTCTTTCTCTGACTCATTCATTTTTCTGCTATCCAACACTCAATCCCCCGTGATAACCCTACAAACAACTGACCTCTAATGCAGCACAGCTCTGTCTAATCCACACATCCATACTACCTTCTGCAAGTTTTTACAGCAGCAGGAAATCTATAAATCTCAACATGGTCTCTAAGTCAACAAACCCTCTGCACCGCCCCGGGTGTACACGAGAGTATATGACCCACAGATCAGCGAGGAGAGCAGCTCTCACACCTCTTATAAATCTCAGAGTGAGATCAGGAAATTCCAGCCCTCGGGCCATCCCTGGGATCCGAGCTGAGCTGAGAGATTAGTGAGAATTAAGGGGGTGCTGCTCTCTTTTTACCTGTCCAAAGGGACTCCTCTGGTGGTAGTTCAGCAAACTCCATAATGAGGGCACACTGTTTCTCTCTCTGTGGTGTAGGGGTTCGGGCAACTGTTTGGGGTTCAAGGGTTTGATGCAGAAACGTTGAATCTGTTTCCTTTATGGCTTTAAATATTTACATTTCTTTTACAGTGACTGTGGGGTGGCAGGCAAGTTGGGGAAATGTGAAAATGGAGGAAAGAGACAAAAAAGGGGCAGCAGGAGTGCATTAACAGTCAAAGTTCACAGGGGTTAAAGCATTTAGGGGAAATTGCCCCTACCGTTTGTTTTAGTTTCTGACAGATGGGGTCTCTACTTCTTTTCTTGAAATGCTTAGGTGGCTTTGTGAAGCAGTGGGCATGACTGAAGAAAAAGAAGACTTTCTTGCACATAAATACACATGTAATGGTGCATGCACACATACTTGCAGAACAAAAACTGTACGTTTGTATTGACAAGGTAGTGCACAACTTTTTGCGTGTGTATCTTTCTCTGACTCTTTTTTTATGTGTGTGTATATTCATAAAATGATTTATGTATAATATTATTATATAATTGTTATTTTAATATATAATTTATATGTGTAGCAAATAATTGCATATTAGACATGGGCGATATACCGGTATACATGATTAACTGGTAGAAATTTGTCAACTGTACAGATTTTGTAATATTGTCTCTATTGCGGTTACACGCTCATGTGATGTTGCTGTGCATTGTGCATTTAAGCATTGCGGTTTATGTTGAGATGCAATCAGCAGCGAAAGAGAACTTTTTTTGTTATAGGTGTGCGCTGTCTGAGAGGCTGTTTCTGAGGGCTATCACAGAGCCTCACGCACATGAAGACGGTGCTTATAGAGCGTGAGAGTACTGAACTGAGTTATTTTTGCCACTTTATATGCCTTGAACGGTTAAATACACACACTTGTATGTGTAAAAAATCCCGTTTTTGCAAGTATCCTTGCGAAAGCAAATACTTGAAAAAAAAGATTACATGTGTAACAGTATAATGGATCTGGGCAACTCTTAAAGTATCTAATATTCCTAATATTCCTGCTGTCTGTCATTCGTGTTAATCAAACAACTGCTCTTGACTAACTCATTTTTGTAACTTTAATAAGGAGAAATATTTAATTTACACAGTGAAGAATATGCAGTGTTTTTATACATTTGATTGCTTTATACAATATATGTAGCAGTTTTATTTATTTGTTGTACTGTAGTTTGTCCTATTTTTTCCTATTCCTTATAATTAGTTTCTTATTCTTATTTAATTTCTGACTCTTTACTTGTCTTCAGTGAGCTTGAGGTTTTTATTTTAATTTAGGCTAGTATTAGTTTTTTTTTTTTTTTTTTTTGTGATATTGACACTGGTCAATTATGAGAATTTTGACATTTCTGTGGTATCAAAAATTTTGATATCACAAAGACCTTATTGAAAGCAAAAATAATTATTAACTATAATACAGCTATATTGTGATATATATCATTACCATGAAATAAAATTACTCATATCATGATACAAGATTTTGTCATATTGCTCACCTCTACTGCGATTTTTTTTAAATAATAAAAAGTTTATTATATAATATATTATTATATAATTTATTAAATAATGTATTTGTGTGTGTGTGTGTGTGTGTGTGTGTGTGTGTGTGTGTGTGTGTGTGTGTGTGTGTGTGTGTGTGTGTGTGTGTCACACGGTTGTCACTCCCAGGACTCCCAGAATTTGTTGACTTTGCAATAATTCCCACAGTTCTTTTCTCTGTTTTAAAGGGACACAAGGTTGCTTAAATAATTCGCCTAATAAATCACAGACTCTGTCTTGGAGTGCATCCACATACTCTTTAAATGTGTATGTGTTGGCTGAAATCACATGTGCAGGTAGATGCATCTGTGATAGTGCGTCACAGTAAAACTGTGTGGGTGGGGAGAGAGCATGTGTTATGTGTGTAATGTGAGCTTAAATTCCATTAGCACCCAGATCAGTTGTTTTAGTAGCTAATGAGGCGTGTAATGGCAGAGTCTGATAATGAGCTCTGCAGATCTAATTAGCACTGAGAGTCACTTTAGCATCTGCGCAAATGTCCTAAGAGATGCAGACCAACACAACCCGCAGCTCAAGATAAATGGACTGTTTTCTCCAGCGTCCCAGAAGCCATTAGATTTGACTGCCATTTAATAGTTGAGCTTTTTTTATTGTGTAACCATTTGGAGTAGTCATTTAATGACATGGCCTTTTAGATAAAACACTTCATGTTTATTGTTTAAACATGACAAATGTTAATCTGATTTCCATTTTAACCAGGTGCAGCATTGCAGCAGATTCATCTGCTATTTAATAACATTTCTTAACAATTAGAGGAACAATTGCAATGGTTGTTGTGGTGCCATGCAGAATTGCTGGAAGTCAAGATACAAGCTACTGAATTTAAGATAACACAGGTCAACTAAAAAAAATCCACAGGAGTTCTTCATTTAAACAAACCATCAGAATGAATCTATTCACTAACATGAACTGGACTTCCCAAACATGCTTCATTTTGTCTATAGCAAACCAAGGCAATGTCACGGGAGTGAAGCAGATGCCAGTTGGGCACCAGGAAAATTTCCTTTGAAGCTATTGATTCTGAGCACTTCTGATAGGACTGACACTAAAATGACCACCACAAACAACTGCAAAACACATGGGCTGAGAGTTCCTCACCACACACAAACACACGGATGAGTGATCACGTTCATACAAACACAGTAAGACATAAACAGTGGCCCGTGTGCTTACTGGAACTGATTGCTTTAGCGCCCGTGATATTAGCTTTGTGATTTATTAGTGTCATATGCATGTCAAATCAATAGCAAAACAAACCTGAGGCTATTAATGAAAAGACAAATGCGCCTTATCACATGCAGAGTGTGTATTAAAAACGAGAATGGTGCCTGGGCTGTGGCCATCGCAGGAAATTCCTAGGGATGTTTTCAATAAGTGCACAAAACTCCACGCAGCACCGAGGAACCAGGCAAATGAGAACCTCCTGAAATGCCACACACACTCTCCTTGCTCAGCAAACAGCTAATTATATGCAAGTGAACATGTTTGAGAGGCACAATGATATGCATTAGTGTACATCAAAATTTAGAATCATATAGCATTGCATATAGCATATAGGTTGTTTTTATGTATTTATTTATTAGTGATTGTCAGAAGTTTATTAGTAGATTTCTAGCGGATGTGAAATACTGATAATGCAGTTTTTTTGTGTGTGATCTGTAGCATAAACAGATGTGCCATGGTGGCATGTTCCTGCTTATCATCTGACCTCTTATGTAACTTTGCAGGCTCTCTCATAAGGTCACACTCACAAAAGAACAAAGCAAAACAGATGAAAGAGAATAAGAACCCTTTTTCTTATGAAAAACAGAATTTTCACAAAACAAGTCTTGGTTTTAGTATATGTGCTACTCCAAACCAGCAGGGAGCAGTAACTGCTAGCAGTGTAGCAGTTCTACTAAATCAATTTAAAAGAATAGTTCAACCAAAAGGGCATAAAATAGAAATGCACCTTATCTACTTTCTATTCATGTTGTTGATTTTATTGTAAAATATGCATGATGCGTGTTTTATTTTTAAATTGTGCATATGTTTCATTTAAATGTCTGCGTCTTCAATGTAATGACAGATTTCTCTCTGGCGACATATGCTGGACTTACGTCTACTTCATGTGCTATCAGAATTATCGTAAATATGTGTTTCCCAATCACAAATTGGACAAGAAATGGCTTCGCAAGTCATATTTACAACTGGGAAACTGAGATAATTTTGATACCTGAGTTTTATTCAGATCTGCCTCCATCCAGTTCATAATCAATGGATTGAACCATGTTCCCACCCCAAATTTTTATTTCTTAGAAACATTACTAATAATGTTTTTCACTTGGATGCATGTCACAATGTAAAAAAAAGATCTGTTGCTACTTATATTACATCGCAATGTTTTCATGCAGTTACAATATAGTTACCGAAGCTTTTAGGTATTAAAAAGGACACAAATGCACTATATAAGTATCATTAAAGTTGTTTTTCACACCTAGGCCATTGGTTAGTGAGCTGGTGATCACTGTGATTCAATGAGTTGAACTCAAATACATCAAATCATTTAGAATTTTTGTCAAATTCAAATGAATGATTCATTATTAAAAATAAATGTGCCAAGTAGAGCTATGCAGATGAACACTTTGGAAAATGTATGGAAACTTTTAGAAATGTTTTTACAAAAATTAGCATTTTTTTACACCAGTCCATTCTTTGTAACTGCATTGTGGGAAGAAAAAAAAAGTTTCTCCTTTTGTGTGCCACAGAAGAAAGTCATACAGGTTTGGTACAACATGATGATATAAATTACATACATGATGAAAGAATTAATTAAATTTTTTTTGGGGTAAACTATCGCTTTAATAGCTAGGCATTCAGTTTCCACAAATTGTGCTTTCTTTCCAGCTATGCATTATGCATTATGAGAGTCAGGGTTGAGGCTATGTGCGAGTGCACATGTGTATGATTTCCCAAAAGGGTCTTGTAGCTTGTGCCATGGGGCTTCCTGTAGAATCAAAACATGCTATTGCTGTGGAGCAAAGATGGATGGCCTGTTGAAACCACTTTACCAGCACAGCGTGTAGTTTAATCACCCCTGCAAAGACTCATAGAGCACTCTGGTAACTGTAGAACCCTCCGAGCCCAGGTTTACAGCTGCTAATTTTGCTTTCTGTCAGTAGTTCTGAATAGGTTCTGGATGAAATTGTCCAAGTGAAACTGTGAGCAGCTCAAACAAGAGCTCAAAGTAGAGAGAGTCCTAGCACATCAGGCAAAGACAGACCAACTAAAACCCCAGTCGCCCAACTATTAATGTTGATTTTGGGACATAGAGAACTGACAAGATATATTTGTAAATGTCATTATCTTTTTATGATTTTGAACTCACTGTAAAAAACGGAAAGGGTGGCATCATGTTAAATTCTACTCCATTAACATAAATCAACACAGGTTCTCACACATACACGCAAACACACACACACACACACACACACACACACACACTTGTCCTGTAGAAAACCTCAGATTCACCCCATCAGTGCTAATGAATTACACACAAACATAACCATGTGCTCAAACGCACACCACAGCTATCCCTCAGGACCTTGATGCAGCACTCAGGAAACATTAGCAGCATTAGCTTGGAATGCAAATTAAAACAAACAGCTAACACTCTCACAGATGAAAGTAGCTGGATGTCCTCTAACTGGGTCTCATTCACTATTAAATGCGTTCAAGTGTTCTTAGTTATGCATGTACAAGGCTATTGTGCAAAATTTTCACCAGATTCAGAACAGGTGTGTACACACATACATTTCTATTCTCATTCTAATGAATCCAGATTATTCTAAAGCATGTGGCCAGAGTTAGTAATTAGCCCAAAATCTCATATTCTCTGTATACGCTCTCTCTTTCTCTCTCTGTATAAATAATATATGGATAAATAAATACTTTTTATAATAATAAGATATATATATATATATATATATATATATATATATATATATATATATATATTCAACTTGTTTGATGAATATTATAGGACTGATGTAGTTACTGAACAGGAGTTTTTACGTACATGTGGTGTAACCATAAAAACACTAAATAAAAGTAATTGCAACCTGATCATTGAACCTGATTATTCATAATTTCATGAAAAAAATGCTTTTTGTAAGGAATAAATTTGTCACACAGACAAAGAAACACACTCGCACACACACAGGTGCACACAGATCATTAATGAAAGTGATGTGTTCTTAGTCGTGGGAAAAGTTCTTAGGACCATTTAGTTTTACTGCCATCTGGGGGAGTTTGTGTGTGTGTTTGTTTTGTATGTGGAGCTGGACCTATTCCTAGTCAGTCAGTCAACTGACCTCATCTTCATGTTGTTACGAGTGCGAGATAGTTATAGGTTTTGTGTGACTCACCAGCTCCGAAAGCAAAGAAGAAGCTGTGGGTGGGGTTTCTCTGAAGGAGGGCAGAGACGCGGCGGGCCATTCGCTCATTGCGTTTGTAAATGAGCTCCTGACGCAGGTAACTATCAATCTGCTGTGCCGTCAAGCGCTCATGAGCTGGCAGGGAACTGTTGATGAAATGCGGAAGCTGAGACAAAATAAGAGAGAGAGAAGTGTTACTAAAGTCCTGGCATGAATCTGAGTCTGTGTATGAGTGAGAAACTGGGAAGCTGAGACATTTATGCCACTTTGTGGAACGTGACAGCCACACACACAAAGACTGTTTTACTGTCTTGGACTCCACATGAACTGATTGATTTGCTGCAGGGTAAAGTGTATGGGAAGCTTTCTACAGCTGGCCGGTCTGTCTACAAAGTCTGCTATGAATTCTGAGGGATGGACATAATAGATTGAAGTAGAAAAAGGGAAATAAGGAAAAGAAGATAAAGAAAGCAAAGTTTGTGGGAAGAAAATGAAAACAGTATCTTAAATTCCCAGTGAAATGGTTTGATGTGATGTGGCGATGTAGTTTTAAATGAGATGATTGAGCTTTTCCATGTTTTTTTTAATAAATAAATAAACAAATAACCAATGGTTAATTTACGTCTTTCTTGAGATCTTGGCCACAGTAATAATAAAATAAAGTATAACTGATTTCCTCTTTTAGATTTAATATAAAACTATAACATTACTATTATTAAAACATTTACTGCTACTACAGTAAATTAAAATAATATGTTGTTTTAAAAAGCTTCTTCTTCTGGAATGCTGTTTATAGTCTCAATTTTCTAATTATTTGAGATTTTTGATATCCATAGCATTGCAATGTAGAGTTTTGATTTTGAATTTGATTTTGTTGGGTTTTCAGTGCTTTTACAGCAAGTGCATTGTGACTGTTAGAAAAGTTGTGGAAAATTGTCTAGATTCGAAACTTTCATCTCAATTTTAAAGTTTGTCATTGTAAAAAAATAAATAAAAATAATTGTTTTTATTGTTGTGTTTAATTTTCTAGTATATATATAATTAAAAAAAGTTAATGGCAGCCCATTGCCACCCCAGAGTAAAAAGTAAAAAAAGATTAAATAAATATTATAATTTTATATATCATATGTTATAAAATTGTGATATACAATGTTGCAATTACAAGAATTGAAGTCGTAATCATAAGAAATTGCAGTACAAAAGATATAGTCACAATTTTGAGATAAAGAGCTGCAATTAAGTCAAAAGTAAAAAATGTCATGCGTTAATTGCAATTTTGAGATATATAGGCCAAATAACTTTTTAATTTATTTTTTACTTGGGCTTCCATATGTTTGGAATCCATCTTTGGAATTGGAAAAGTGTGTATAGATCTTTGAAAGAGAGCAGGGCATTAGGGATTATATATGGTCATGGAGCTCAATTCTGGACCTTTTGCTCTAATTGATGGTCGGAAACACAGCGCTTCCCATGTCTTGACCGGCTATACATACACCAGAGATGGTGGTGGGGGGGATAATGGATACATAGTACAGGGACGGAGGAAGCGAGAGAGAGACTTAAAAGGGAAACTGTGGGTGGCCTCTTGTTAGAATCCAGAGCTCTGGAAGTCTAAATACTATGTTTGTGTGTGTGGTGTGTGTGTGGGTGTGTGTGTGTATTTATCCATACGCCCTGCTAATGAGAGAACAGTTTGGAAATGGAGAGGCAGAGGGGGTAAATATGGCTATACACGTGTGTTTATCTGAGAGATTCCTGCCTGAGCTGTGCACTAAAGAACTGAAGTGCAGTGGAGCAGAAAGCCATACATTTGGCTCCAATTTGTTGTGTGTGTGTTCAGACACTGATAGATGACTTCCCTGCCTGCCACCTGTAGCAATCCAAACCACTTTACAGGGAAGGCCTTTCCTGTAATGCCCTCTTACACAATCTATCTATCTATCTATCTAGGGCTATCTATATATATAATAGGTTAATAATCTAAAATTATGAAATGTGTTGTGTAGAAAAAAGAATGCAATATTTTATATAGTAGGGCCTAATACTTTTTCTTTTCCTTTTTTTTTCTTCCTTTTTTTTTTTTTTTTTTTTTTTTTACAAAGACCTAACTCATAACTGACATTTAATGAGTTTATGTTCACATTATCATTGAATGTGTGGTTGAGTTTACTGTCCATTGAGAGAAAGGGAAAGTTCACCCAAAAATCGAAATTCTGTCATTAATTACTCACCCTCATTTCGTTAACAAGTGAGTGAGGTCGTTGTTCTTCTTATGAAAAATTATTATGTTTTTTTTGTGTTTTGTGGGTGTTTTATGCTGCATAAACAGCAATGCAACAACCATTTTCAAGGCCCAGAAAGGTAGTAAGGACATAACTGAAATAGTCCTGGTTTCATCAGTAGTTCAATCTTAATTTAATGAAGACAATAATACTTGCTCAAAGAAAACAAAAATAAGGACTTTATTTTTATATATGTTTATAAAATTGGTAGTTCTGTTGCTGTCTATGCAGGATCAGAAAGCTCTCGGATTTAATCAATAATACCTCAATTTGTTACAGCTTTGTATTAATGACAGAATTTTTATTTTCGGGTGAACTATCCCTTGAAGAGACTTGAGCAGAAGACTAGACTTACACTCAAGTCAAGTACTACATAATGTCCGCATGGAGTACAGGAGCAGAATAGAGACAGAATGAGGAAGAGAGGCATAAAGCAATGAGAGAGAGCACAGATACCTTATCAGGCAGCAGAGCCATTAGCTGCCCTGCGTCTGACCTTTGCAGGAAATATGGAACAACAAAGATATTTCCTCCCTTCCTCGTCTTACTGCTCCCTCACATTTTTCCTGAAATGTTCATTCTCTCTCTCACTATGTGTGTGTGCCGTTGCTTTAATCTTTTAGTGTGTTGCAGGGTGAAGTGGAGAATTATAGGTCATCCATCAGAAGGAACATGCTGCTGCTCAAACTTTAAGTTCATAATGACTCCAATACATCACATACATACTCACATGATGCATAGAACAAGACCAGGCTGTGTTTTTGGTGTGCTTACCTGGGATGTGTCATGATTGAAGATGATGGAGTTAAGGTCTCCACAGTTGTAATGTGTGATGAGGTCCTCAGTAGTGAATGCGCCCTGCAGAATGCCTGCACGCAAACTCTCATGCTGCAGTAGAGTCTGGTTTAGAGCAAACAACACCTGCAGACATAGAGAGAGAGAGAGAGAGAGAGACGGTCAGTTTGTCATTCTGAACGCATAAAATACACAAGTGTAGTCATTCTCACTCCTGCACACACAATATGATGTCACATCGGACATAATGTGTTCACAAACGCACTCTTTATTTATTCACACACTATAAACATAGTCCATGCGAACATTTTTCCTTTTAGGGCCTCCCAGATATTACGCCAGCTTACGGCCAGGTACAACTTTGTTGTGTAAGCCAGACAATTTCTAAAGAAATAGGTACGAGAGAGAGAGACAAAAAAGACAGGGAGTGCTCCTTTAAAAACAGCTCTATCTCCAGGGTCCAAGGGTCGTAAATTTACAGCCCGCATTAAAATAAAAAGTAAACCCTCTTTAGAGAGAATTTATGGTGTGCAACAGCCACAGACCAGCGACCTGCGGTTTTTTTTTTTTTTTTTTTTCACTGCCGCCAGCTGTCCCAGACTGGTGTTGTTATTCTTCACTCTCGCGCACTGCTGTATTACGCCATGGCTGACTGGCTGACTTGCTCGACTCCGGCTGTCAATCAAAGTTAAGCGTTTTGACAGCAGAGCTTGCTGGAGATGGGAGGAGGGGAGTTTTTTCCGTTATTTTGCATGGAAAGGTAGATTGAATTTCACGCTGTCGTGCATTCTGCTGGCTAACACGTTCGTACCCGATCATGTGTGGTCAGTTGATTTGTGTACTTGATTACACCTCTCTATTCTGGCTGGGACCCGTGGCTGTGATTGCCTTGGAGATTTGTGTGGGTGTGTTTTGTGATCGGGTGTTGACAGAATACAGTAATGAAAATGGTCTACATGAAGCATGATGCTGATTGATTTATATACTAGCTTAAAGGCTACAGAAGATTTCGTCCCTGCCTCATGTAGAAAGGTTAGAAATAAAAGTCTGTACTGTTTTCTTTAGCACTGGGAATGAAATACAGATTTCTGTTTTGGTCACTAGTCTGGTGTGCTTTGCCTACACTGTGAGCATCGCCAACAGCAAACCAAGCTTTACATCTCTTTACAGTAAATGTTAAGTTAATGTTAAGTAAATGCCTCTCCTAGAGTAGAACCTTCTCTCATCTTCTCCACATCAGTTCTTGTCCTCTCTCCATAAATCTGTGGATTACACTAGGAGAAATGTAAAAATACAATTTTATTTTATTTTATTTTATTTCATATTTTAAATATGAATATAAGTATTTAGTGCAACTAGCTACTTTCTCAGCATAGCATTTTTGGTTGCACTTTATTTTACAGTACGTGTACTTACATGTACTTATAGTGTACTTACAGTGTATTTATCTAAGAAAGTTCTGGTAATACAAGGTAACTACATGGGGTAGGGTTAGGTTTAGGGGTAGGTTCAGGGTTAGTACCTAGTTATTACATAGTAATTGTAATTACTAAAATAAGTACATAGTATGTTCATGAGGAACAGGACTGTAAAATAAAGTGCTACCGCATTTTTTTTTTGCAGTAGTTTAGCTAGATATCTTTTTTTGTGTGTTATTTTAGTATTATTTATATTACTTACTTACTTAATCCTCTTTGTCCCAAGTGAGACATAAGGGCGCAATCAGATTATTTTTATACCGTTATAGTATTTAATGATATTTTAAATGAGCTTTTATTTAATATTTTTAATGTAAGTTTTAGTTTGTTTTAATAATTTTGTAATAAATAATAATAAATAATTTAGTAATTTTTTTGTCATTTTTTATTTGTTTTTGTGTTATAAAAATATTTGTAGATATTTAATTTAATTCAAAATAATTCAACATTATTTTTTTATAAAGTGTTTTTTTTTAAGGTTTAGTTTTAGTTTACATTTTTGGTTAAACTTTTGTATAGGGAGCAATTCTCACTAACTAGTTGCTTATTAGCATGTCTATTAATATTAACATATTGGCTGTTTATTAGTACTTTTAAAGCACATATTCTGCATGACCATATTCTGCATCCCTAATCCTAAATTTAAATTCCAAATACCTAAATTTAACAACTACCTTACTAACTATTAATAAGCAGTGATTTAGGAGTTTACTGAGGTAAAAGTTGTAGTTAATTGTAGTTGGTCATAGTTAGATGTTAATAGAAAGAATTGGGATTTTTTTTTTTTTTTAAAGTGTGACCAAGTTTTTCTTTTATTTTCTTTTATTGTAGCGGAATTACTGAAAAACATATTTTTTAGTTTTGCTAACTTGCACAACAATACCTGAGCCTGATGTTAATGGGGGTTTGGGAATACTATTTAAACGTTTTTTAAACGGTCTATTTTCAGCCTCCTAGTGCTGTGCAGATCTTTGTCACGCTTCCAGTGCGGTAATCCCAAAATGGACCATGATCAAACCAGCACCAGAAGAGCACGAATGCACTCCATCTATCGCACTTCACATCCAGCCAGCACTCTGTGCTCTGAGCCGACCCCCTGCCGGCCTTGTAATCGCTGGCCGTTTATTTCAATATTGCGTGTGTTGTTTTATTGTCTTCATTTTTTACACTGCCATGTCAAGTCGGGGTGTTGCCCTCCTGTGCAGATGTGCTCTGGCTCCATGTTCCACGGTATGTACCCACACATGGGAGCTTTATAGTGATGCCAGCTGCTGCAGCGGCCATGGCACGCTCACATTAGGAGACGGGTGTCTGACCCATCTGCCTCGCTTCTGTGCTGGTGCCAAAAATGAGGAGTTTCCCTTAACCTTAAGCACATTCCATGTGAGAAATAGAGAGATGAAAGAACAACTGGGATGTGATAGATAGAGGGATTAAAGGATGGGACGGCGAGGACAAGAGCAAGCCAGGAAAGAGAATTGGATCATTCTGTGCTCCTTTGCCATTCATTTGATGGACAGAGTGTGAGAGAGCACATACATTAAGGCCTGTATGTGTGTGTATGTGGGATGAAGGATGGCTAAAGTGTGTGAGAATGTTCCATTTGTTGAAGTGTGAACACCCTTTAGCATTTATTGTTCTAAACAAAAGCATATTTCCACAGCGCTTTCTCTCTGGTAATGGAGATTTCACGGGGCGGTAGGTGTGCGATCTACGCAGATGGACTCTTTTGTATGTTTTTGATGTTGTGAGAGGCTCCATTTACATTTGGTATTATCATCCGTTTTGGAAGTCATTTTAAAACAGGATGATGCCAAATACAAGTGTTAAGATTTACATATAGAATAAACCTAAAAGGTATATTTGGGAGAAGGAGCGGTGATATTTTCCCCCGAGACGGATCTTAATACCAGGTGTAACCAGGGCCAGATTCTCATGGGTTGATTAAAAAAAAGTTTGGAGAACCCAGTCTACTGCTGGAACGTCTACCCTTCACCCAAGCATTGCATTCCAAATTTTCATTAGCGGTTTGGAAAGAATAAATAGAGAAAAAGACCAAGGAGGGAGGGAAACACAAAAGAAGAGAATGTTAATTCCCATGTAATGTTCCCAAATGAGAGGCGGAAAAAGAAACATGCTATTTCATTGACACGTGTGAGTATGGAAGCAGTTGACTTCTTGTTCATTCACGTTAGCAGATTTCTTTTTCCATTTCAGCTGGTGCAACATACGGCACATGACATTAGCACTCTTACACCTTCATTTCTTTGTTTCTCTTTTTTCATTCAACTCTCCAGCATTCACTCGCTTGTCTTCATTGTTGTTTATGGAAAGTTCTGAGGTAGAACAGAGGGATGGATGGAGAGAGGATGGCAAAATAAATAATAGCTGGCTGCAAACGCATGTGCACCACAGCTGGAAGTGATTTAGTCTCTTTTAGTGTGGTCAGAGGCATTATGGGAAAAGTGCAGATGGGCACAGGTGCAGTCGGTGGGCAGTGTGAGCCAAAATCAGCTCAGAGTATCCAAACAGAGAACGAAAAACAGCAGTTGAGCACAGCTGACCACTTCAAACCAACATCCTGTGGATGACACTTGCTCTTTATTGGTCATTAATTAGAGCTTGTTTTCTGTTTCTTGCCGTCTTTTTCTCTGCACTTTGTTCTCACTCTTGACTGCCTCCTACACAGAGATTTTGTGGATTAGCTTGGGATAACTCAAAACATACTACATGGCATGCAGTCTTTTTTTAGTTTCCAGTAATCTTTCAGCAGAACATGTTTTTCACAGCAGTGCTGGCCGAAATTTAGAATTTAAAAAAGGCACATACTATAAAATGAAAAGATTATAATCTTTTCATTTTATAGTATGTAAAGAACTATTAAATATCAATTACTCTTTTATATAAAATAATATTACTTTTTTGGGCATAAATTTTAATTGTATTTCCTAAATTAACATGTGAATTAAAATTCTACTTCTTATTTAATTGCAGTTTAAAAGACATTTTCAGTTCAGTTCTGGATGACGCTCAATCCTATAGATCAAAGAGAGTGAGTTACTGGAAATATTTAGACATTTTAATGTTGTTTGACATTCTTCTATATCTAAAAGTTATAATATCCATCTTCAGTTGATTGAGAAATATTTGATTTGTGAGTAGTTCATGCAGAACAGAGCAGACCTTTTGGAGCATATGCTTATGAAGCACTTTCTGGACCAAGGTTTCTTTATTGCTATCTTGCATACTAATTTTACATACTTTCCTTGTCTTGTCTTTTCTTTTAGTTCAGGAGTCTGTGAATTACTGCCAAGAGAAGTTTGGTAGCACATCAGTGCTGTTTGGTTTTCCTCTCCTTCCTGGCTTGCTAGACAAATCTCTTCATCTCTCTGTCTAATCTGCAGTCGTCTCCATCCTGTCAGTCTCTATATCTTGAACCCGCTGTCTGCCCGCAGTGACCATCTGTGTCTGTTTAATAAGATCATGGAGAGAGTTTGTCTTTTCCTGTTTTTTATTTTCTCTCTCACACCCTCTCACTCTTTTTGCACTTGTCCAAAAACAAACTCTGCCATTTGACTTGGCAGCACTGGTAGCTGAGTCTTCAGCAACTCTTTCCCTTTAGGAAAAAAAAGAGAGAAAATAATCAATTATTGCTCAGTTCACTATGTGCTGTGAGGAGAAAAAAAGTGGGGAAAGACCAGACAGTATGAAACGTGAAATGGTACACCATGCACTGAGAAAAAAAAAGAAAAATAAAAAAAACGCTCAGACTGGTCTCCAGGAGCTGAGGAGAGATGGAATGGAGGGATGAATAAACAGAGAGGGAGAAGAGCATTGTTGAGAGTGGTCAGAGGTCAAATAAAACTCAGCCTTCTGAAAGCCCACCACTCTGAACAAACATGCCAGGAGAGATGAGCTGAGCTGCATGGGGCTTCAGGACATTTATTAAACCCTGTGTGTGTGAGGGGTCAGGTTTTGCTTGTCTTGTAGAGGGGGAGATCTGTTAGGACAGGATTTGTTTTCTAAATGATGTTACGATTTTTAACATACAACACCTGTGATTTCATGTACTGGTTCAGAGAGGACTGGGATCTGTGCATCTCTGGATGTGGGTGTTATGGAAGGGCATGTGCTGCTATGGATGCAAGCATCATGGAACCCTTTTAAATCTATAGAGATGTATACAAGTATGACCAATATAATATGATATAACACACTATCATTTAAATGTTTGGGGATTAATTATTTGTTTATTTTATTTTAAAAGAAGCACTTTTATGCTCACACATTTGTTTGAGAAAAAATACAGGAAAATAGTACATCACAAAAATGTTATTACAATTTACAATATTTAAGTATTATAAAAATCTAATTTATTCCCGTGATGGCAATTTTGAGCAGCTGTTACTTCTGTCTTCAGTGTCACATGATCCATCAGAAATCATTCTAATAGGCTGATTTGGTGCTCAAGAAATATTTATTATTATTATCAATGTTGAACTCAGTTATGCTACTGGATGGAATGTATAATTTTTTTTTTTTTTTTTTTTTTTTTTTTGCAAGATTCTTAGAATTGAAAGTTCAAAAGCATGCATTCATGCTGAATAAAAGATATAAAATTTTCTTTCAAAATAAACAAATAAATAAAAGTACTGACCACAAACTTTTGAATGGTAGTGTAGTGAACTTTTTTTATAGAGCTTAGTCATAGTAGCACTACATTTAAGTTTTGACAGGAATGAAAACGAGGCTGTGAAGGAGAGAAGTACAGCATGTTCAATGGATCATACTGTTGTTTAACAACATAACAATTGTTCAGCTGACGAAACATATTTATATAAAAAAAAAAACTCCCTCAAACAGTTTTAAAAGTTGTGAATTATGAAAATTACATGCTCTAGGACCTTTATTAATCTATCCCTCACTGCCTCATTTTCATCCATGTTCAATTTAATGTCATCTATCTTGATAAAGGTCTATTGATTTAAGTGCTTTAATTTTACTCAGACATTTGCCAAACATGTCTTAAACCATAATAAAAGTGCACCAGGCCGCATAATGAGAAGTGAAAGAAAAGACACACACACACACACACACACACACACTCAAAACAGTAGGTCGGTAATTTGCTAAGTAATTTTGATCAAACCAGTACAAGAAAAACATACATGTCTGATTGCTTTGAAGTCCAAATTTGCCTAACCTCCTCAAGGAAGACTAGGCAAAATACTGAATATTATTTTTAATTGAAAAATGAAAATAAGATTTTGTGAGCGATAAGGCATGGTTAGGGAATAGAAAGTCTCATTAACTATATACACAATAGAAAGCAATGGAAATTCCTAACTATTTTAGATAAACAAACATCTGTGTCTGTGTGTACTGTACTCTTGCATTGATCCTTTCACATTAGGATAACACAAGGATAGCTGCCCCTCCCAATGGGAGAGATAACTGACTCCCACTGCTCTTTATCAGGCCCTGGGGTGTCTGATAGCATCTACACCATATGCTGCTCATTCCAGGCAAGAGCGAGAGAATAAGAGAGAGAAAGACTGAGAGTCCTTCCAACTTCTCTCTTATCTAGAGGACAGGTTTTTGTCCATTTAATGCCCTCAGACAGAGTAATTCTCCTTGAGTGATTTGTAGTTTTCACAAACTCTTGCTGGAGGGTGTGCTGAAACATGAACATAACCCATGAGTTTTAATATGAAGATAGATGTGCTGAGGAAACTGGGACACAGACTCCTACCGCTGCTGTTCATTCATACAGACAGACAGACCTGTGTGTGTTTGAGAAAGACTAAATGAGAAGCAGACAGTGACATTGTGTCATGTTCTCCTGGTCCGAGCCACAGATGAGATCTGGAGCACAGCTGGGCCGCTCCCCACCCAAACCTGCAGTCTTATCAACATTACATCCTCTTTCTAGCTCTCTTTCTGTTTCTCTCTATGATTCATCCTCATCATAATGTTTATTCTCCTTTCATCTGCTCCCTGCCCTTCCTGTGCCATTTTCCTTTCATGTGCATGTGTGTGTGCGTACACTAATGTTGGCCAAATCTGAGTGTGATTGAATATCCAACATGTAGGTGTATTTCATGTGCTCCAGTTGGTGTTTGGAGAATGCACTGATTTAGTTTTTTGTTTTTGTTTTTCAGCAAAAATGCCATAATGCCACTTCGTTTTTAACTAAAAGAGAAAATCAGCAGAATAGTGGAACAGAAACCATTACTTCATTTAATAATACAATCAGGGCTTGAAAACAAACAAAAAAAATCAAATCGGTTCAAAAAAATCGGAATAGATATTTTAACGTTTCTGTTCCCGCGTTCCTCTGTATTATTACCGTTCCGAAACCGGTTCAGGTGGAAGAAATACCGGTTAATAACATTATTTTTTAAAAACAATTTTCTTTGCCTAATAATAATAATAATATTAAAGTACATTATTATCTTTACTCAAAAAGAAAAGGAAAAAAAAGAGAGATCTGGTAACGTTATCCAATAACCCGCTGTGCTTAGTCAGCCAATACAGCATCATCTTTTCTAGATTTTGGCCAAATGTAGGTTACTAAAAAAAAAAAAAAATCTGTCAACATTTTAAAGTCATTAAAGTATTTTTCAAATATTTAAAAATGTTTGCTGCTTTGTATATATATATAAAAAAAAAAAAAAACAACAACACTTGTATAAGATTGTTTTGAGAGTCATCTCACATTGCTTTTTATTAGCCCAAATACTTTCCGAAATAATGAAGGCTAAAATGCCTGTAGGCTAAAGCAAAATGTTAACAAACATTATAAAAACAGTTATTAGTTTCTCTCCAAAACAAATCAAATGCTGTGCTTTATTCCAAGCTGTCAAGCTTTTACAAAATAATTCAAACTGTAAAGCTTTTGCAAAATAAAGAAAATTACTCTGTGCTGTTTCGTTTTCCTTTCCGAAAACTTTGGAATGTGTCACAGTGAACCGTAATTTAGTAAATTTTTTCTTTCGTTTTGTTAATCTGTCAACATGATTTAAGTGAAATATATTTAATGTATATGCCTATATTCCTTTTTATGTAAGTTTATAGTTTTTCTGTTTTCTCTATTCACAGAAGGGCTGCAGGCGCGTGTGATCTGTTTAATTCATCTTACACTATCCTCAGATAAACTCTAAAGGTGGTGCATTGCAATTGCGACTTACCTATGATGAGTTCACAGCTGAGCGGACATTTCACTCGTTGGCTTCAGCATCACATTTGCATAGGCCATACTACTGTAATTCGTGATAAGTTGACAGCAAATTTCAAATATTAAATGGAACGATAAAATAACGTTATTAACCAGTTAATGGCCATTACAAATTTTTGATTCTGTTTGGAACTATAAAATTTGATTTAGTTTCTGATTCTGTCTGTTCCTGTCAAAATTTCATTCATTTCGGTTTTCGTTCCTTGAACTGGTTCAGAGCCCTGAACACAATCATTAAAATTTTCATTCCCGAGTTCGAATCCTAGCTTGTGGACCTTTCTCAATCCCGCCCCCACTCTCTCTCCCACTTCACTTCCTGTCGTTACTCAATTGTCCTATCAAAGGAAAAACAAAAAATGGCCAAAAAGAAAAATAATTAAATGCTATTCAAATACTGAGTAATCTTGGGTTCAGACTGCATGATTTTAGGCCAGATTTTTACTCGCTAAAAGTTTTGGGAAAATTGCAGACAAATGCTGACAAATGTGTGTGACATTTGCGTAGTGTGTTATCAAAGAAGAGATCCGAGAGAAGTGCTGATGTGTCGCCCATGCCTGTGAGATATTTGGCATGCTAAATATATCTGGACCTCAAAAGTCCTGGAGTGTGAAATGTGTTTTGACTGGAAATGACATCTGCAACAACCTACAGCCAATGAAAAATCAAGATACAGGGCAAGGGAAAGACGACTTTGAAAATCATGCACTGTGAACCCAGAACCCTTATTGTACATTAATGTGGAGCAGGATTATGGATTATGAATTGGTATTACAAAATTAGAAACCAGGTGACCAACAGATGATTTTGTTGCTTGTCACAGTTGCAGCTGGTAAGGATAAACTCAGATTTATCTGAAGACAGAGGGTTTGTCGCTTGGTTAGAGCACAGCATAAGATTAAATAGTCTGGATGTGACTTTGTGTCATACTATGTGCAGAAATGCCGTGCTAATGCAGCCTAAGCCCAAACAAACATAGCATTTCACGGCAAATCTTTGCAGAAAAGTCCAATTTCACACATGGACTGCACCAGCACTGCCTGCAGGCCTCTGTCTCACAGACCAGAGGAGAACCAGAGAAAATGTGCGAGTGTGTGTGTTTGGCTAATGGCAGGCATATGCTGTCTTGACTGTGTGTAAGGTACATGTGACCTGATGACAGAAAACATGGAAGTGTGTGTGCTGTCATATCAGGAGCATTAACTTGTGTTGAATGCATATGAGTGTGTGTGTACAAAGGCAACTGCTCTCATCCGAAGGGGTCAGCCTCCCCCGTCAATTTCAATGTATTCCATTACAGCACGAAAGGTTCCTGTCAACACATGCATACACACTGCAACAAGAACAAGCTGTCTGAGCCTGAGCAGATATTGATGGAGCTTTCACAGACTGGTGCACAGACGCACCGTGCGATTCTGTGGAGGAGCCAGCGGCCTCTCAGTGCTGGCTAGAGTGCAGTCAGAGTCTGAAAGCAGAAAGAAGTGACACTTTTTTCCTGATGGAAAAATGTACAGAGGGCTTAAGCAGTCTTATGTCATCCATTTCTCGTGCTTTCACGCTCTATTTTTGGCTTTAACCATTCCAAGGTCCACAAGCTCTGTGTAACATACACTCATGTGTATTTATACAGAGGCATAAACACCAATAAAATGATTTATATATGAATGTGTTTGTAAGAATAGTTTAAAAAGAGAGAATAGAATAGTGTAAGCAGAATTTTTTATTTTATTTTATTTTAAAAGGAATATTTTTCCCAGAAATGTTTTTCATTTTATAATTTATTATGTATATTTTTTAATTGTAAAAGCAATAATTCGGCCTGGATTTTTTTAAAGATTTATTTTTGCTGTTTTTGCCTTTATTCTGACAAGACAGTAATAATAACAGTAAGCAATGTGGAGGAGGGAGAGAGAGAAGGGGGTATATGATCAGGAAAGGTCCACAAGTCAGAATTCGAACTTGGGACGCCCGTAGCACAACGACCCTATATGTTGGCGTGCTGTGATTGGGAAGGGTGGAGAAGTAAGAATTTGTATTTTGGAGTGCTGGAGAAAAGGTTTTCTTTGCAATTAATTACATTTTATTTAATTTTATTTATTTTATTTTAAAAGGAATATTTTCCCCAGAAATGGTTTTTATTTTATAATTTATTATTTGTTTTATTGTAAAAGCAATACTTTGCCCAGAAAATAAAATGTAATATTTAATTTAATTTAATTTAATTGTTTGTTTATTATTTTTTATTGTAAAGGGTATTTGCCTAGAAATAAAATGTAACATTTTATTTTTATTTTATTTTATTATAAAAGGAATATTTCACCTAGAAAAGATTTATTTTTATTTAGAAGTAATTTTTTCCCTTTTTCCCAAACCGAGTGATCAGGTCCCAGACATGACTGATATATTAAAACACCAACTTCACTATTTAAGATATTAATAAATCTGCCAAATAATACTTTGCTTTAAATCTATTAATGTCAATTGTAAGGTTAAGGATTAGGTGTGTAGTAAATCATTTTCTAGCAGGAGAACTATTTTGTCCTCACTAAAAAAGCTTCAAAGGATTATGTGTTTGTGTGTGAGGTGCATGCTGGCTCAGGCCGTCCTCTCTGACAAAGCCCAGCTCTCTTTCATATCATCAGAATACATCCTGTCAGCTCTTTCCCTCTCCTCCACACCCATCACTACACAGAGTGAGGTTGCGGGTAGCTTGGCAGAGGAGAGTGTGAATTAGAAGCAGATGAAGACAGGGAGTCACAGCCAGTGTTTCGGCAGGAACAAGAGCATTTTTACTCTCTCAGAGACCAGCATCCCAGAGCACATCCACTACGCATGCACACACAGAAATAGATACACACACACACACACACACACACACACACACACACATAGACAGACAGTACTTCCGTTTCTGCAGCTGGCTGGATCCTTATCTTACCCTGTGCATGACACAGAAGGAGAGGAAAATGGAAAGAGGGATAAGACCAACATATACAGACAGACAGACGACAGGATGAACTCAAGGAAAAGAGACAGAGAGAGCCAAGGGATGGAGCCAGGCAGACAGACCTACACACACACACACACACACACACACAAACAGAGCTCCTCTTTGACTATGTGCTGGTCTTAATTAGAAACTTCTCTGGCTCTTTCTCCCTCTCTATCCCCTTTTCTTTCTTAGTGTCTCTCTCTCTCGTACTTTCTCTCTTGGCCCTACCCAAGTCTCCAAACCAAAGAGACGTTTATTACTTTACAAGAATGTTCCACAGGTGAGGGCAAGGCCAATTTGTAAATGAGCCACTGGGCAAGTTGCAAAGCGAAACATGCCAAACTGCAGCAATCACAGTTATATTTGCATTCATTTATGTCTCGTTTCATTTGAGTCTTCATTAGCCTGTCACAACATTATTTATTTGTATATTTATGTGTATTTTTGTGTATTTTTAAATCATTTAATCATTCAATGCTGCATGATGCAATGTCATATTAAGGGTTTAGTTACTGTTATGGCTCCTCATTGGGCTTTAGATAAAGTTAGTAAAGTGCTGTTAGGGGAACAGATTGTATGAATTTTATGGTAGTGACAGATATTCATCTGTCATTTACGGACCTTCATGTCATTCCAAACCATACTACTTTCTTTTTCTTCATTTGAATACAAAAGAAGTGCCATTTTCCATATAGTGAAAGCATGCAATGTCCAACAACATGAGGATGAGTAAATGTGACATACACTACCATCCAAAACTTTGGGGTTGGTAAGATTTTTCTTTTTTTAACTTTTAATGTAAATCAATACTTTTAGTAAGAATGCATGAAATTGATTAAAAATGACAGTAAAACTTTAACAGGGTTTGAAATAAATTATGTTCTATTCTGTTTCCATTCATCATAGAATCCTGAACAAAAATGTATCAGTTTCCATAAAAAGTTTCCAGTTTCTTGAGCATCAAATCAGCATACTAGAATGATTTCTGAAGCATCATGTGACACTGATGACTGGAGTAATGCTGCTGAAAATTCAGCTTTGCCATCACGGGAATAAATGACTTCTTATTAAATATTTCACAATAGTACTGTATTTGGATCAAATAAACTTCTTTAATAAACATTAAAATATTACTGACCCAAACGTTTTAACATTTCGGTATGTTACAATTTATATTTTGTATGAACTGTTCTTTTTAATGCAGAAGTGTTAGGTGTGGTGGACCTGTAAACTGCACAACATTTCGTGCGTGTCTTTAATTCTAGTTGAACTTTATAGGTGTTTTCCAGCATAATTAACAGCTTTCATATCATTCATATGATGTGTTTAGTTCTGGCCAGTCCAACAGCTCAGAGCTGATTTCATTTCTCTTGTATATTTACAGCTGTAGTTGTTTTCCCTGAATGTTTTATTGTTGTGTTGTGTGTTTGTATGTTTTTATGGTGGTTTGTGTATACGTGTGTGTCTGTTTGTTTGCCTTCCAGTAGTAGCGTGCATTTGGCAACCTTAAGTCTTTTGCTGAAATTACAACAGCATTTGGTTTACTTCATTCCATATCTGTTTGTGTGGGTTTCATTTGTGGCTCTGTGCTTTGAAAAACAAACATTTTATTATTTCATTAGAACCTTTAATAATGTGAAGCATTAAGAAAAACAGAAATCTGGGATTGGTTTCCTAGTATTGACTAAAAATAAGGGTTATTTTTTTGACTTGAGGACATGATAGGTCAGCAACCAATCACAAGCAATCCTGTCTTCCAGCTTCTGCCAGCAACCAATCACAAACCGATCTCTGGCCCAGCTAATTAAATCCTTGGAGATCAAAAGCTAGTTTTTTTCAGCATTCACACTGGTTGTGTCATGTGTTTTTTCTATCCTGGTAAATATAAATTAATATTATTAATTTAATAATCATTTGTGCTAGACAGAGCATAAAAAAACACTGCACACACCTGTGCTCACACACTTTCGTGGGATAGAATTTAATAGCAAACCTCTTAAAAGGGTTTATTTCATGAGAAACCTTCAAAAAAGTACAGAGCGTCGCTGATGTTGACAGAACAGCAGGAAAGAGGGAAAGTTTTGCACCGTATTTTAACCAATGAAACCAAAGAATCCATGGCAACACATACACACTCACAACTATATTCTGGAAACTAGAGACTTTATTAAAGTCATGACTTTTTATTAAAATGATGATTTGAACATTTTCAAATAGCTGTGGTTGGTATAATAAAACTCACTTTTTGTAAATTATAGTATAATACACAGAAAAAAAAACATTTAATTTGAAATGTAAATGTAATTATTTTTAATTAAAAAATTCTTAATGTACTAGTGCTACGGAAATTCTACAAATGATCTTTCATGCAGAAAATTTTTTTGCAAATAAATCTTGCTTAAAATAAGTATTTCTAAAATTTTCTGGCAAAATATTGATTGGTGTTTATTTTGTGTTGCCGCTACGTTGCAATGTGGTTGCTTGTTAGCTGGTTCAAAGTAAAAAGAGTTCACCTCCATCTCTCTGTGATAATGAACCCTAAATATGGCTTGGGTACCTCCATCAGAGTAAGTGTAATGGATTTTTCCACTCCTTTAATTGTCCGTCAGGTAAAATCGTCAATCCAATTGCTTAGAAAAGTAATGGCACACCTTTTCTCAACAAACCACATGATTTGAGGTATCATTCATGTCTGTAGCACAAACCCAAGCAGTTTAATACTCAAGCTTAGGGATTTATCCAAAATCCAAACTTTAAGTAATACTAATGATGATTGTCTTAGCAAGCACATTTATAAGTGTGATCTGACTTTTAAACAGCCGTTTAATCTTGAAAACATTTAACTGTCACAGATTGATTCATCCCTGTGGGAAATAGTGCCATTAATGCGTATCAGTCCTGTTAATAAAGTTTGATAACTTGTGATGAAGCAGGTGAGGAAGAGGGTGATTTTGTGGTAGCGCTAAACGTTACTTCTGCTGGAGCAGCTGTGAGCAGTAAATCCAGCGGTGCCGCCAGGCTGATCTCAGCTGATTTAATTCAATGAGTCGTCCTTTTTCCTGCTCTGGACAACACCGACTCCCATCACATTAAGGCCATACTGAGGCCTCATGCGAATGCATACAATGGAGCTCTTTTATTGGATTCTCAACTACTGTTCTCTCACTCTCTCTTTCTTTTCCTCTCTGATTTTGTTCATAAATTTAAATAGGGCCTCTCTGTTTAAGAGCAGAGAATTCGGAAAAACCTAGTTTAAGGTCTTCTGTTTCTGTAATAGATTGTGCTGATTAAGTCTTTAGGGGACCAGGCTGACTCTTTTGCAGCTGTGGGAGGTGTATAAGAGAGGGCAAATGTGTGTAAGAGGATATTATGAAGCAAATTATGGATGCAGGGCATTGTGGGGCACAGGCAAGGATGTAGCAACCATTTTAAACTGAGGGAATAGAAATCAGAAATTTCCTTATGTTTCATGCAATAATGATATTTTAGCAGCTTTGTTTTGCTTTGCTGCGGTGCCATGAAAAGTACTGACAGAAAAGCAATCTACTGTTATTAATATTATTTAATGCATATGCATTAAATTGATTAAAGTGACAGACTTTTTTACAAGATTTCAAAATATTTCTGTTTCAAATAAATGCTGTTCTTTTGAATTTTCTATAGTCCTAAAAAAAATTTTTTTGAGGTTTCCATAAAAATATTCAGCAACACAACTGCTTCCAACATTCAGGATAATAAGAAATGTCTTTCTAAAGGATCATGTGTAACTGAAGACTGGATTAACAGGTGATGAAATCTCAGCTTTGTCAACACAGGCATAAATAAAACTTTAAAATAAAATAAAATAAAAGTAAAATTGGGAAATATTATTATAATTTAAAATAACTCAAATAAATGTATATATATATATATATAAAATTGTGTGTTTAAGGTTTTAGCTTAATCTGGGATTGAATATTCTCTGAATAAACATTCAATTGCATGCCCATGGTGGTACAACTACCAAGAATTTATCTTTAGCATCATGCAGAAATTCATGTGTGTATGTGTGTTCTGAATTTTACACAAGAACCAAATTTTGACACAAGCAAAATCATGAATGAGACCTATATAAATGGTGAATATCAATGACTTTGACAGTGGCAAAGCCTCAACCTCTGAGGGTCTGTATCAGTGTATATATCTGACAAAAAGTTCAGTTTTGCTGAACCTCAGTCAGGACCCAATCACTTCTCATTAACCTTTTGGTTTTCCAAATTAATATTTGAATTAAAGTAAATATTGGACTCAGTTAAATTCCTGGATGTGTTCGGCCTTTTCCATCAAAATGTTTGACAGACGTCTCACAATATCTGTCAGAGGTACTTACAGTAAGTTACGAGGAATGTGTTTTTGTTTATGTGTTTGAGAAGAGAGCGATAGCAGCTCCCATCTTTCATTTGGGCCACTGCTCTTGTTTCATTTAGTAACAGATGCTCCGGGTGAGTGATTTTGGTTTTGGTATCTTTTGGCGTGTGTGTGTGTGTGTGTGTGTGTGTGTGTGTGTGTGTGTGTGTGTGTGTGTGTGTGTGTGTGTGTGTGTGTGTGTGTGTGTGGTGCGTTGTGCCTCCTAGACACAAACTAACCACATTTTATCGCTGTGTGCGCATATGTCGGTCGGTGCCTTTATACATAATAGGAATGGTAGGACGAAGAAGAACTATTTCAGCAAAAATAAGCACTCAGTTCACCACAAACACAGACACACTCATACTCTTGGCTGTGTGAGGAAATGCTTCATTTTCAAGGCCTTTCCACATAGATTACAGGCAGGGAATTGTTCACCCCATAAACAGTGTGCAACCAGAATCCCTGAGTAGGGAAGATAAGCTCTTTGGGTTATTTCAGGTCACACCAGACCCAAACACTGCTGACGCCTACAGGGGATATAATAGGTGTCAATTAGACAGACACAACACACACACATAATTGAGTCCAGTTTGTGGGCAGTCTGTCAGGACCCATGAGACAAAGCACAGCTTCAAAGGAGGCCTTGAACACCATTTTCAGAGAACATTTAAACATTACATCTCTGTCCATTTAAATAAACTCAAAACAGCTTTACTCAGTGTGGTAACAGAACCCACACATATAGAACACAGAACTGGATCAAACGGCTGGGATATACAGTAAACAGTAAAGCTTAGCTGAGATGTGGTGCTGGTTTGGTTGATGGGTTTGGGCTGGGGTGATTTAAGGTGGTGTGAATATATATGTATATCTGTCATGACAACTTTTTGGGAGAGTTTAGCATGGTAATGCATATGACAATGTTGATGTGTCTGGTCTTGGCGGAATAGATCTGTTACGCTGCTGCTGCGGCGGAAGAGCAAATGCTTTGTCTTGCTACTGTCAATACATCCAACAGACATGCTGCTGTGATCATGTAAGAAATACTGCTGCTGCACATATAACATATATGTAATAACCCCCTATAAGACACATGAAATCGCCTTGTAGCAGATCTATACAGCTGGAGCTGGGGAAGGTGGAGGGTTTCTGAAGTGCTACAGCAAGCACTAGCTGAGTATTTGAATATTGAACAACAAGCTAATTGGCTACTGATACAAAAATAAATCAATCCATGTGAATAATGATGTCATTATGTCAGATTGTGTTAGAACCTATTGGACTGTGCCATCTAGAGTTTCATGTCAGAACTTTGGATATATATAAATAGCACATTTTATGAACATATATATTGATATAAAATACACACATTAATGATGTATAAAGCATCTGTCATTGATTAGATTCAATTATTTTAATGATTTGTTTTAGTATTGAAGTGCTTAAAGTTATTTTACTCACAACTCATCCTCCATTTGGATCATTTTATTTTCACTGAGCTCAACGCACTGCATTCTGGGACTGCTTTTTTTTTTTGAAGAGTACATGCCATGCTGCCTAAATTTGGTCAAAGAAAATATTTTAGAAGGCAATAGTAGTTAGGCTGCTTGCCTTTGGCAACAGCCTTTGTATCAGAAGCATCAAGTCACATTGTTACATTTATCATTTGGACAGCTTATAGTTTAAACTTGTGACAAGGTTCACACTTCAGGACACGATAAGACACTTATCGCAGAATAAGACAGAGTATCTAAAACACAAAAGTAACATAAAAGTATATATGACACAAGTAAAATATACATTTGTAATAAGTGGATATTGTAGCAGAAAGTAATGTGCTTGCAGAGCAACAATTGCCTATGATGTCTGGAAATGCTGTCTAGTTAGGCAGCTTACTTGGTTTTGGTTTTGGTCAGGACTGATGTTTCTTTCTCTGACCAGAGCAGGGACTGGGACACATGGTTATCATTGAAGGGGATTGTGGATTCCTTTCATCTGGGGGTGACTGTCTGTTTCCTAAACCTTGCTCTGACCTCCCTACCTTTATCTCTCCTTGTCTCTCTCTCTTCCTTTCTCTTGCCATTTTCACCCGCTCTCATCTGCTTCTCATCCATGAGTGAAAGTGAAACGGGGGTTTGGAATCAGAGCATGTGTAATGTATGTCAATGCTGGACTCGAAACCGTTTTCCCACGTAGAAGTGGAGGTTATCTATTCCCACAATACGATACAGCTTGAAGTATCTACTGCGGATAATGAGCCAATAGATACACACAGATCACCAGTCCAAACAGTGGTTTGTCAGTGTAAATGTGTGGGCCGCTTGCCTTTGTGGAAAAAAAACAAATGGAGATTTGACGGGGCAGCCTGCCATTTCAAAACACACATATACAGACATTCTGTAAGGCTGTCAGTGCCTGTTAGGCTTGGCATCCTAATTAGCAGGCGGTTTGGATCCACTTTCAGAAGACCTTTTCCCCTCAACTCCTCTCCCATACACAGACAGAGAGTGAGAGAGGAGGATTATGGGAAAGTCTGAAAAGCTCAGTCACACTGAAAGGGAGAATATAACACATTATAATCTTCTTTTCTCATACCCTTATTTCACAAAGCACCTCTTTGATGCATTTGATATATATAATAAACATTAAATGCAACAAAGCAACAAATTCGTTTAGCAGTACACATTGTCTATTATCTGCCAGGTTTAAAATTTGATTTCTGTATTTATTTACTTACTTGCTTATTTATATGTTTGATATTGGTTAATTGCGCATGCTCATTTACCCTATTTTTTCTTTTTTATTATTATTATTTTATTTAGAGTACCTTAGCCATCATCTAACACTCACTTAAATGTAATATTTAAAACACTACTTTTTATCTATTTTTTAATCTCATCCCATTTACATTCTTGAATTTGTTATTTAATCTCAAAATTAAAATATTTATTTTTAATACTTTATAATGCAATGTTGTGATGCAAAAACTCACATGTAGCATTTAAAATGATTTTAAATTAATAAAAACAATATTTACCCAAATTACTATAGAATTTTAATATTGGCTGTTTATCTGTTATTAGCCATCTAACATGGAAATAATTATTGACTTATTGTATCAGCAAGACATTTAATATCAGGGCATCCCTGCTTTTATTTTCACTCTTTGAAACAAAATCCTTAGGGACTGGAGCTTGTTTAGGAGTTATGAGACTTAAAACTAAACCAAAAGATCCCTGTGAGTCATAGTAACATCAGCCTTAAAACTGACCCAGATCACACACAGCCAATAATGACAGAGCCTGAGTGCAGACAGAATCAAATACTGATGTTGTCTATCACCACATTAAATGTGTTATTACCACAATAAACAAAAAGGCAGGAGCGTTTTCTTTGGATACAGTGTCCCAGATACCAGTCCGCTAAAGGTGCTCTTTCTCTCTTGCTCTAACCATCTCTCTTTCCCGTTCCCCCTCAGAGGAAAACCATTAGCTCCTACTTTTCTTCTATGGATAATGTGTTTCAAATGATTCCTTGCATCTCTTTCATGCCTCTTTGTCTCTCTCCTGAGGGGCAGGGTGCCTCTTGAAGGGCTCGTTTGGAGAGGGATGTTTCCTTCTGAGTTTGGCCTGGACCTGTGGCAGGTTCGAGAGGGGCCCCTGCAGGCCTGTATTCTACAGGTTGATGGATGGCTGTTTCACCGTGGACAGCTCTAAGGGTGGGGGGAAATGTCTCTGCTCTGGAACACCGTAACAGGGCTCGTTCACCCCCGAGACGGATGGCACTCCAAACAAAATGTGAGCGGCAGGGGGCCATGTGGCTTAGTAAGTTAACAAGCTTCCTGTGTGCTTTTCTCGCAATATACGGAGCACTGTCACACTCGACCTCTACACACTGGGGTCACGGCTCCTGAAGAACACAAGGTGGCAGGGGGTCCGCATTTGGCTGGTAAAGGCATTATGGAAGAGAATGCACACACATGCACAGAAGCCCCATGGTAGATTTGAAAACTTTCTTACATTTAACCCTTTTCTTAGTTAGTATTACCTACTGAACAGAAATGCTTTGACAAATAAAATTAAGCAACGTCATTGGTTTGATTCCCAGGGAATATATGAATTGATTTGGTGTACCAAGTTAAATTGAATAGATTAATTTGATTTGATATTTTATTTTGCTTTGTGTTATCATATGATATTATGACTAAAAAGATATTTTGACAAATGTTGGTGACTAAATAGTTTTGATTCCCATTGATTTCCACTGTATAGACAAAGATACAAAGATGAAAGAGATCTTGAGAGAGTGTTTGGTGCTACTACCTTTTTTGTGCATTGTAAAATACAATGGAAGTCAGCGGGAACCGAAACTGGTTATCAACGTTCTTCAAAAATAGTTTTCTTTGTGTTCAGCAGAGGAACAAAATGCATGCAGGTTTGGAATGGCATGAGGGTGAATAAGGTTGACAGAATTTTGGGTGAACTATCCCTTTAAGTTATTAATTTTACACATTGACACACATAATGTTTGTCTTGTGGCTATCCCTTTGAAATATGCAAAGCTTTGCACTTTCGACTTCCATTATGAATGCATTACTTAAAAGTTATGTTTGGAAACTAAGAGACGAGTCCAAATTATTTTGTGTTTTAGACAGATGCTGTTAATAGAGCTTTACTTATTTTGAACTGAGAACATTCCTTTAACTTCTTTCCAAACTGTATTCAGTCTTATGCTGTATCTTCTCTGTAGTGACCTGTTTCACCCTCCTCTGACCTGTTTTAAGGAATCTATTGGGGAATTTACAACTGAAGCTACAGGTTGTGGCTGTACACAGACCAGCTGACACATAGAGCGTCTTAAGCACACATAAACACAAACACAGTAAACATTTGTAAATTCCGAGCAGTATAACTGCCTTTCAAAGTTATAGAGACACTGAGTTCATCTCAGGGCTGGAGTCAAAGGTGCTGAAATATGTAAATCTTGGACTGAAAAGCCATAAAATCCATAATTACTTCAGCTGGTGGGCCAAACGTGATGCTATAAAGACTCCCTTGAATCACAACAATGTCCTAATACCGCTCCACACCCGTGTTTTAAACTCTCAGCTAATTTGTCTCTGCATTATTCCAGCAAAAACACATTATACTATTAATTGAACCACTCCAAGATGTTTTTTGAGCCTTTCAAGTCATTTTTGGCTGCCTTTACATGTAGTTCTAACCGAATCCAGCAAGCGTAAATGGTGATAATATTCAGGATTAGTGGACACCAAGGAAAGCTGACGTGTTCGACTCAGTCAGGGGTGGCTGGAAAGACCCGTCCCCGCTCTGTCGACACTCTCTTCCCATCTCCAGTTCGCCACCGTGCTAAATACCACTGCTGTTAGCAGGCATTAAAAAGCCATTCACACTGCAGCCATGTGCTTGAGTTGGCCGCCATAATAGCTGAGCTACGTCTGGAAGGTGTCCGTTATACACACAATCTTTCTCTCGCACATCTATTTTATCCATCTCCCTTAGCTTTTGGCATGCCAACGGCGATCTTTCTCTCTGGAACGGTGCCGTTGCTGCTCAGACATGGCAGATAAAGTCCCTCATGCGTCTTTTTTATTTATTTATTTTTTATTTTTTTGCTTAAAACATTGAGAAATAGTTGTTATGGCTGTTACCTGTGAGAGCCGGAACAGAGACGCATGATTTATGTGCTTGACAACGAAAGGATTTGCTAATGCATGTTGATCGAATATCACGGCTAGCCATGAAAAGCGCTCTCTGGCACGGATGAGCGCCTGAAGCCATATTTTTCACATTAGAGGTTCTGTAAAGTTGCCTTGTGGTGCACATATCCGCTGGCACCCTGCTCGAGGGACGACCGAGCCTCGCCAGAGCTGTTCTCGTACTCTGATGCCCATCTGACCATCATCATAATCAAATACACTGTACATGGGTCCTGTGAATGATCCAGTGTTGCAAAGGGGACTGAATTGGGGGCGTTTTGGAATGTCAGGGAGGGTTAAGAGCTTGATGGGTGGGATAGAGATGCTGTAGTGCAAGTCTCTTTCTCTCTCTCTCTCTCTCTCTCTCTACCTCCTCCCTTGGGCAGGTGGTCTGGCTGAAAACTGACAGGGGCATCAGAAACCAATTACCCAGACTGCTTACACACAGGCTTTTCACTGCCAAGCCAAACTATGCTATCTGAATAGGCCTGCGTGTTCACTCCCACCCAAACCCCCGCCTTTCTCTCTCTGTCTCGGTGTCCAGAAGAAAGAATGTGAGATGGTACAATATTATATCCCTGTTCCCAATCTTTGTTTTTCCTCATTTTCTTTCATTGCTGATGTTGCCTCAAATGCCCATTTACAAGTTATAAACACAATTAAACTGTATTTATAAGATGATGGTGTATTAAGGAGCTTTTCCTCTGAGTTTTACTGCTTTCTTTTTTTCTTTCTCTTTCTTTCTTTCTTTCTTTCTTTCTTTCTTTCTTTCTTTCTTTCTTTCTTTCTTTCTTTCCAGTTTTTCTGCTCACTCATCAGTTTGTTCCAGTGCTGCTTTAGTATTTTTATGTTTTTATTCGTTAAATATTGAGTTTGCTTTTATTTATTTTTTATTTAAGTTTAGCTTTAATATGTATTTCAGTTAGTTTTAATCTATTAATTTTAGTATTTTAGCTTAAACTTACTTGACATATTTCTAATATGTTTTTCATGTAATACATTTTATTTTATTTTAATCAGCAATTTTGTTTTAAATAGTTTTAGTTAAGAATAACAACACTGGTTTGTTCAGCTCTGGTTTCGCCACAGAGCACATCAGGCCCCAAAACAACTCAGACGTGTGCCCTCTCCTACTTTGAACCTGACAACCTGAGATTTCTCTCACTTGTTTTCTTTCTTTCTGTCTTTCTGTCTGGAGGGTGTAATTTCAGATGCCCATCATCATCATCTCCCATGGTAACCGTTTCCTGAAGAACCAGAGCTGGAATCGTTAAGCAAATTTGATTTCTCAACTCATTTGCCTTCTATAAACGTTGCCATGTGTTTGATATTACATATAAGCTGTTCCAGTGGGAGTGCAGAGGGAAAACTGAGAAAGAAGAGAGGTGGAGAACAGGAATCGGAACATTAAATGGCAGGTGAAATTGAGCGAGATCTGAGGCGGAGGAAAAACAGGGAAGATGTGAGGAACGATACGCCAAAACATCTCTTTTCTTGGCCACAAATAAGGAAAAAGGCGAAAGATCTCTTCTTTCAATCAGTCTGTTTTTACATACATAGAACAAGAACATCCGAATTTTGAAAGTTCAACCAGCAGACAACCAGGGTAGAAGACAAACACCATGTCCCAACTTAAACAATGCAACACTGAGTGGCTAACCAGAACCTCTCTGTAGGGTGACTCAACAGTACATGGTTTCTGAAAAAAAAAAAGATTATAAAAACAGGGGGGTAGAAGTATTTAACTCAAGGACAGCCTGAAGTTTGGACAGTTTTGTGCACTGTAAGGAATGTAAGCAAAGGAAATTTATCAACCAAAGATAGAACTAAAAACTTTCAGCAATGACATTTGGGTTAGTTCACCCAAAAATTTAAATTCTGGTACCATTTATTTACCCTTGTGTCATTCTAAACCCATATCACTTTCATACAAAACATACACACACACTTTTTTTTTAAATGAATCAATGTCCAAAAATGTAATTTTAATGTTATTTGTTTATCTTTTTTATTGTCCCATTTCATTATGTATTTCAGTGCCAGCATTTATTGAGACTTTTAATAAAATACAGTATTTATTATGCTCACTGCCATTGTAGGGAAAAGAGATGCTTGTACATTCTGTTTGATAACCACTTCTATGTTCCACACAGACAGACAGTCAATCTCATGGGTTTGAAATGACACTATAGGGTGAGTAAATGAAGACAGAATTGTTTTTTGTTTTTTGTTTTTTTGTAAACTATCATTTTTATGCTTTGTAAAGAGGCTGTGAAGAGTTGAGAGTGAGAGCAGAGATGGGTTAAGAATATTTAAGAATAAAGGAGTGGGGATAAAACATGACGGTGATGAACTGTTAGTAATGGATACGTGTCAGCGTCTTCCCCGTGATGTCACTGGCACTAAACCAGTATTAGCGCAGTGCAGAAACCTAATCGTGTGCTAATCTGGACGTATCTGCTGTCGTCTTAGACGGACTGGGAAAAAAAGCCCTCCAAATGCCATAAACAAGTGCTGTAGATGTACTTGGTTCCACATGTAGCCATATAATCTGCTCTCTAACAGCCATGAACAGTGAGCACTATTTTACATCCCTCATTTATTGATGAAGTGGGACTGAATTTGTCTGATCTCATTCTGATCTCATTAAAAAAAATGGATGGAGGGATGTACAATCTTTCCCATGATGCCTTTCTCAAAAGCAGAATGGCGATAACTGTGTAACTGAGTATGAGACCTTGTTAATATCACTGAAGCCTGTCTTTATCCCTTAGGCGCTGATGATCAGGGGTTGTTCGGATTCCGAGACCACAGAGGTTACGGTGACAAAGTGACGGGAAACGGGTTTTGAAGGGAAGAGGTTGACAGGGAATCAGAGGATTTATGTGCATGCCTGTAAAACTTTATGAGAGGAGCCGCATTTCAAGCGATCCAGCGGGCGTTTTTCACATCAGTCCTAACGCGGCGGGGGCGAGCTATGAAAACTTTGTCTGATGCGGAGGTAGAAATGATAAAAGAAGAAGAGAGCTGTTTTAGCCAGTGGATAGCATCTGTTCAAGCAGTCTGGCTGAAGCTTTAGTGCAAAACTGTCCATTAGGATCGTGAATGTTGTGATTAGGGCAATGATTCTTACTCTGCATGCACGTGCCTGCTTGTCCAGGGGTCACAAAAGTAGCCATATTCCCATCTTTACTCGACTCATGGGCTTTGTGTGGACATGTGCGAGCAGGACCCAGAGGAGTATTTAGGGAGAGTATGGATCGTATTAGAGCAGAGGTCACCGAGAGGCTGTCCATGTGTGCTATGGACCTGATAAGATGCAAAAAAGACCCCTGGATCCACTGTAACCTAGAATAGAAGGTTTCTGGATTATCATGAAACAGTGTTTGCAATACATTCAACTTCTGTAAAGTTACAGATTTCTGAGACCGATTATTCAGTGTTGAATAATGTAAAGCGAGATTTGATCCATTAAGATTTGTTTGAAAGATGCTGAAATGTGTTAAAGGGATAGTTCACCCAAAAATGAAAATTCTGTTATTAATTACCCTCACGTCTTTCCAAACACCTCAAAACTACATTCATCTTCGAAACATACATTTCAATAAAATGTATAAAATAAAGATTTTTTTGATGAAATCCGAGAGCTTTCTTACCCTGAATAGACAGCAATGCAATTACCACGTTCAAGGCCCGGAAAGGTTTTGTTAAGTTGTGTTGCTGTCTATACAGGGTCAGAAATCTCTCAGATTTCATCAAAAAAATCTGGGTTTTTTTTGGTGTTGATATATTGTGTTGCTGTCTATACAGGGTCAGAAATCTCTCAGATTTCATAAGTAGCAGTAAAAAGAGCTATATTGTGAAATATAAGTTAATATATTTTAAAATGTAATTTATTTCTGTGTTAGCAATACTAAATTTTCAGCAGCCATTGCTCCAGTTTTCGGTGTCACAGGATCTTTTCTTAATATGCTGATTTTGTGCTAATTTCTTATCACATTAATCACAATTTTCCTTTATGAATACAAATATAAATTTCTTAAAAAAAAAAAAAAAAAAAAAAAAAAAAACTTTGGCCCCAAACCTTGATATATATAATATTCATTTTCTTAATGAAAGGCAATGTCTTACAATTATGCACTTTTGAAGGAGATGAAGTTGACCACACAAGTAGTGTGCACGTGACAAATATATTTCAGTCTCATTTCAATCTCTGTTCTTTGTTCCATTAACAAAAGCAATGCTGGAAAGTCTCCTCATATTTCTGAAAGGGTGCCATGTTTGTGGTCAGTCGCCGCAGAATCTTTCCTATGAAGAGGGAACACTCTGAAAACCTCTTTATCTGTTGACTGTCTGAAGAGTGTTTGTAGTGTGTTATCCGATGTAACTCTGTAACACCCATTGCTTGTATTTGTGTTTTTTTTTTTTTTTTTTTGTATTTAGACCTTGTTCTCGCTGATAGGTAAGACAGCCGGTGGCCGACCTCTCGCGTGACGTGAGGCCATTAAAGCAAAGATGAAATGACTGTTCCATTCTCAAAGAAGGAATGCAGTGAAGAAGATGAAGAGAAAGGAAAAGAAAGCTGGATCTTGGCGCTGGGATCACAGCTGTGTGGAATAGCACTCTGTCTTGTGCATTCCCAGCTGCTGGGAGCTCATAGCTCTGCTGGTCGAGCACAATCTATCCCCAATGTGCAGAACTCATTAGGGCTGGAATACTGTAGCATAACAGACTTAACCAGACAGACCATTCATACAGTCACTGAGATGTTT
Organism: Cyprinus carpio; assembly: GCF_018340385.1. Taxonomy (NCBI): domain Eukaryota; kingdom Metazoa; phylum Chordata; class Actinopteri; order Cypriniformes; family Cyprinidae; genus Cyprinus; species Cyprinus carpio. The sequence continues at coordinate 156,110 of NC_056604.1, forward strand.
CATGAATCACTAACAATAGGAAGCACCAGGGACCACTCACTGTTAACAGCAACATGCATGCACAAAATCAGCCTCAGTTTCTGTATGTTAAGACATTTATATGGTGCTTTAAATGAAAGTTTGGGAGGAGCATGTTCACCTAACCCTGTCAAGCAAAGCTTAAGTGTATATAAATTAGGAATGGGTTAGTTGAGTAATTTAGATTAACTCACTACTTGACTTTTTCTTGAACATTTTAGAGAAAATTCTTTAAAGGAGAAGGTTTTTAGCACTCAGACAGTAGGTTTTTTTTTATCGGGATGATGGTCTATTTTTTAGCGAGATAAAGGTCTTATAACTCTACATTCATCCCTGTTAAAGCACTGCCACTAGCTATCAAAGCACCACCTTTGTTAATATAATATTAATACATGTAAAATATTAAAAAGTTTGGGTCAGTCAGATATTTTTCTTAATACTTTTATTAATCAAGCATGTATTATATTGTTGAAAATAGACAGTAAAAACATTTATAATGCTTCAAAAGATTAATATTTCAAATAAATGCTTTTCTTTTTAACTTTCTATTGATCAAAGGGTCCTAAAAATGTATCACGTTTCCACAAAAAATATTAAGAAGCTCAACTGTTTTCAACATTAATAATAAGAAAGGTTTCTTAAGCACCAAATCAGCATATAATAATGATTTCTGAAGCATCACATGACGTGACTGCTGAAAATTCAGCTTTGCCATCACAGGAATAAATGACATTTAAAAATGTATTAAAATAAAAAAATGGTTATTTTAAATGGCAATAATATTTTATAATATTACTGTTTTTACTGTGTCTTTATTCAAATAAATGCAGCCTTGGTGAACATAAGTGAGACTTGCAGACACATCTTTTGCTGTTGAGTCAGAATTCATTACACCTATTAACCATATCTACTTCTATTTTAAACTTGACAGCAAGCCGCAGAAGCAGGATGTTTGTGGGACACAAACCTAAGTGTGTACTGCATGGATAATTTCCTCTGCGAGGAAGGCCGCACCCTCAGCACAGACAGAGAGTTGGTCCTGTAGAGCACTGCTTCCCCGCTGTGTGTGTGCCACGCTCTGGGTAAGATGGCACTTTGATGTAGGTAAATACCTCCCATTTGATGAAAATAAACATACACGGTATCCATGGCTTGTCTTTTCCACTTCAGTGAGTTACAGAGCAAGCCTCCTTTTCAGGCCAATACATAATTGTCTAAGTGGTTCTGGACAGCAGGGGGCAATTTAGTCATTAGAAAGGCCAATTAAGTAATTAGGCCAGCAGTTTGACTGCCGCGTGTATGCTCATGGGCCCCGCAGATCGCCTGATTTGGCTCCGGTGCCACTTACGCACATTTGCTCTTGATATCATTGAAGGCTTAAGTCCCCTGGTGGACATCCTCCAAATGGAAATTGCATTTCTTTAACATCATGATGGGTAATTGAGAAAATTAAATCGTGGATATACAAACCGAGGTCATTCCTAAGGCAGAAGCATTTAAGAAGTAGAGAGTGCCAGAATCTTGGGTAATATTTAAAGACATGCTTAAAACATCATCCAATCAGCCACGTGAAAACACCAAGCTCCAATACCATCTTGAAACAATGAAGAAAGAATTTGATGATAACATCTTTGCTTCCACCAGACTGAAGCTCATGTGTTCTCATTCCCATATTATTCAAACTCCTAGACATTCTAATTCTATTGCATGCTGTAACTCATATTCCATTCTGCAGGTAGAGTGTCACAGAGGTGTGCAAACAGCCTCCACAAAGAAGACGAGAGAGAAAAAAATGGAGACGGAGAGAGGTAAGGAGAATATTTTGGGCTAGGAGGTTATCCAGCAGGAGCACGGAGGTGGCTGCTTTTTCCATCACGCTGTTGCTCATGCCAGCAGATCATAGCGCCCAGTTCTTACACATGAGACCTGGAATGTAAATATTTAAATGCAGCAAAAGTCCGATTCTCCTTAATTCTATCATTTAAATATGCATTATTTATCTGAGGTCTATCAGATGGTTACAGCATGGAGTGCTGAGTAAATATTTGTAGCTGAATACTGATGATGAACTGTTTTGAACATAAGCCAGTTGAGACATTTGCCAAATGTATGATTTTCCACACTTTTTCCATCATGGTATCATTCCTAATAACATTTCTAATTAAACAATGAGCATACAAGTAAAAGTGAATAGCTGTTGTTTTCTTGTGATGTTCCGTAAGTTGCTAGTTTAAAAGAACTATTTTATGCTCAGAAAGGCTGTTTATGTATTTAAAAATGCAGAAAAACAGTTATATTGGAAAATATTATTACAATTTAAAAGAACTATTCTATCTGAATATATTTTAAAATAGGAATAAATGTAATTTATTATAAATGTAATTTAGCTTTCAGTTTTCAGCATCAGTACTCCAGTCTTCAGTGCCACATGATTCTTCAGAAATAATTGTAATATGCTTATTTGGTGCTTTTAAAAAAAAAAAATATTGAAACCATAATAGATTTTTTTTTTTTGGGGGGGGGGGGGGGGTTCTGAATACACACTTCAAAAGAATTCATTTATTTGAAATAAAAATCTTTTATAACATTCTAAATGTCTTCACTGTCACTTTTGACCAATTAAATATGTACTTGCTCAGTAAAAGTATTATATAAAAAAATCCTACTGACCCCAAACTTATGAACAAGAAGTTGTTAACAAATAATTTAAAGTAACTGACATTTCATTCACAATATGGCTGGTTATACAGTATGGTTTATTTTCTCTCTGCCAACAAAAAGGCTGTAGTTAATACAGTTTGAATTCTCTGCAGCAAACACAGAGAAGCAGAGTGATACAAACAAATCAGTGGACTGGAACTAATTGCTGTATAACAATATGACGAAGAGCTCATGACAACTACACAGTGGAGTACAAATATTTCTGCTGTATTTGACCTATATATTTCTGTTAATCCCATTTTAACAGACTCTATCCCTCTAAGGTCCATCAACACTTCAGCACTTCTTCACAGCTGAAAACAGATGTGGCTTCTGCTAAAGTGTGAGTTCCAGCAACTTTATTCTGTTAGTCTGAGTTTGAGTTTGCAGTGGGGTTTTCAATCTTTACACAGAGCCTAAAATAGCCTTGTGACTTTTCTGCTTTGCTAGCCAGTATCACACAGAGACTCTAGTATCCATGAGGTTGTCTACATCGTCAGCAAGGCCGCAACCTTTGACCTCAGCCCAGAGGAGGGAGGTGTATATATGCTCTTGTACATTTTTTGTCTCCTCCCCCAATGTTCAAATGCTAGCTACAATGGGACCCCAAGATGAATAAATAAGGACATGCTTGCGTACCCTGCTTTAGCATAGGCATGAGGCATTCAGTCTACTGATGCATCATGGGAGCTTTTCTTACAAAATCAGAGATAAACAACTTGCTCTTCATCCCTATAGACACGCGGTGCTGCTATCGCTTGGTAGCAACACACACTTGCTTAAAGCTTTAAGCTTGTGTTGCTTCCTATCATATCCTGCTGTCCATGTTCATCCACGTTTGCAAAGCTGGAGATGAACCATGCGCTCCATGTGGCCTTTGAAACTCACCACTCCTGCTTCAAGGAGAAAGCCAAACCCTCCCCAATGCTCCTCAACTTCCCCCTGCACTCCATCCGAAAGCCAGACGTGGATCTGTGCCAGGCCAGGCAAACCGCTTTGTCCTCCAGGCATCGCACCCCATTATCCTCCTAGGAATCACATCAGCATTGAGATGGGGACCTGTTTTTCTGTAGCACCTTTTGAGCTCAAAGCACTTCCTGAGCTCTTGGCGAACAGAGAGGAAAAGGTCAGGCTAACTGCTTTAACCCAAGGTGAAGGCCAGGGCGGCTGACACAAATCCTGATGTGGAGATGCCAGAGACAACTGATGACTCACGCCACGAAAGCCCGAGAAAGAGAGCGCTGCAAGTTCGAGGATATCGTAGGCAGTTACTTTTATTGGGAACGATTAATACGCCGGCTAGCGGCATTTGGAAGTGTTCCCAACTCTGATCTCCCACAATCCCGCGGCTCATGTTTCAGATTAGGCCTCGCAGCGACACCACAGCCTACACATCATCCAACCCCTTCCTTCTTGCCTCCATGCATGATCTTGCTGTCTGACCTCACTCCTGCTTGAGCATTCCAGGAGAGCACAGCGCTTAAATTATCCCTCAGATTCTAATACAGCATAATCATTTGCCTGTCATTTTCATTTCATGCTCTTTACTTCTTCTGGGACTATTTTTGGGCGGAAAGCTGTAGGAAATTCAGATGTTCAAAAGCTCGCTGATTAGCCCTGTGATTAAAATGGATCGCTGGCTGAGCCTTCGCCAGAATCTAAAGCAGAGACTTCTAGAATCATTATGAGTACTTTGTAACAGTTCATATTGCAGTGCCTAACTCCATCTGTTCTGCCCATTCTGGTGACATTTAGCGTATGAACGCAATGCAGTGAAAAATAAACTCGTACTCAAAGAAATATTTGATGCAATAAATATCCAAAATGTAATTCTATCTAAAACCCATTCTGTCTGAAAGTATTATTTTGCTGCTACATTGAAAAAATAGATATTTTGACTTTGTCAGCCTGGGAATGAGAGTGGTATTTTGACCTCTCCCAGATTAAAGATGAGAGAGCTGTCACCCTGTGCTGGGTCCACATTTCCCACGATTCCTTACAGGGGTGCGCTGGCTGGCAGGCCCTACAGGCATGTTCTTTTTTGACAGCATAGTTAGGAGGTGCTGATGAAAGTGGAGAGGCTACATTGCCCCTGTACCCTCTCAAATTAGCACAGGAGCCCTGTTGCCTGTCACACAGGGGCCCCGGCTCACAGATTCAGTTGCAGTGTGAGCATTCATGTCTGTGTTGCTGCCGCTGATGCAGGTTTTGTGGTGATAAGCAGTGTATTGTGGTTGTGTTGAGGTCTTAATGAGACCGCAGCTGGCGCAAAACAATATTTTGGAATTTTTTAACAAAATGCTTTTTTACATTATTTTTTAAATGTGTATTATATATATATATAGTTTTTATAGTTTAGACTTATATAGTTATTAGTTATATATAGTTTTTATAGTTTAGACTTATTTAAAAATTGATATATGTTTTAAAATGACCTTTGGGCTTATAATATAATTCTGATAATTATATCTATGTAATTAATTTCATAGTGTGTGTGTGTGTGTGTGTGTATAATTAAAATAGAATTTAATCATTTAACCTATTGATGACTACAAAAACTAAATTATATAATTTAGCATTTTAAAAATCATATAAAATAAGAGGTTAGGTTTACATATTTTTTTAAAATCGCACACACACACAATAAATTTCATATATAGTTTTTGAAATGTATCACTTCATAAATATAAAGTTATTTATTTTAAAAACATAAATATGAAATGTAATATATAAATTCTATGTAAAATAGTGTAGTGTGTGTGTGTGTGTGGCATGCAAGGAACAAAACACTCTGCCTGTTTAATATAACTCCTCCTCTCTATACATATCTTTAACCCACTCATTTTTCAGTGCAGAAATAAAAGCTGGATATCCTCCACCTCCATATCATCAAGCAATTAGGTTAGTTTGCCCATCTTTTACTCTAATGTTACATTCGACAGGCAGCAATAGGATAATCAAGACGTGTCAGATGACAGCGCGACCCCACAGGCAGACAGTCATCCTCTTTTCTCCCTCTATACCTCATAAATTTTATTCAGCATTGATTTCCACACCAATTTATCAGCCTGACAGCTGCTCTCTCTCCCACTCTGACTTAACTCCAGACTTTGTGTCAGGCTTTTTTCTCATTTCCTCCTTGCTCTGTTTGTCTGTGGATATTCATAATCACTTAATCCATAACAACACCTTTTTAACCAGCGGATCTCCCATGCACCCTTGCCAAAACACACACACACACGACTCTCTGTCTGGTTGCCTGCTCACTGACCTGTGAGAAGTTCAGTCCATTCAGGGGATGGCACTGTTCCTCCACCCTCTCCACTGCACCTGTCTGCTTTCCGAGACGCTCAGCCTCCTGCGCCAAGAACAGGTCGAGCACCGGAGTTCCCCGTGACCGCACATCTGCTTCGGTCAGCGAGTTCACCATCAACATTACCCATACGGGCCTCTTGCGTTCCCAGTTCCCTGCGATGGCGTTGAAGAGGTAGTCTGCATAAAGCCCCCGGCCACGCTGGTCTGCCGTCATCCAGAAGGGCATCATGTGTTTGACATAGTCCAGGTGGCGCTTGAGTCGGCGGTACAGATTGCGTGGCAGTAGCGTCTGGAGGTTTTCTCCATTGGGCAGAAGTTGGCAGCTAGTGAGTTTTGAGATGGTTAGGGGATCTGTGAGATCCAGTTCAAAGAACACATTGGTGCTGATCTGAAAGGCCCGCTTTGAGCTCTCGGGGATGTAGTCCCAGACTCGAGTGTACGGGACGTGGATTGTCCCAAACAGATAGGACGGAGCGTAAGGAGGAGGCCGTTTCACGGTCCACAGGAAGGAGTTCATGTCTTTCTGTGATAAGGAAAAATGAAGAGGAGGTTTTAGGGTCAAAGGGTCAAACATCAAACTGAAAGAAATACTTCAGTGTTACAACTCAAATAACTTCATTTTGAGAAGATTAGCTTATGCATTTGGTAAATATCAATTTTATTATCATAAGAAATCATAATCTTATGAAGCAGACTGATAAGACACTGATACAACAATCTCAAACTGCATTCCAAAGGTCACAGGCATTCATATGCATTAACTTTTTCCTAATTTGAAGTCAAACCAGGGGAAAAAAGCAGTGTATAGTAGCTGTGTCACAGAGGACTTGGTTCATGCCAGTGCACTGATAGAGCTGGCGTATTAAATCTGTGGTGGAAATGTTTAACTGGGGTTCTTAGTTTACAGTGTGCCTCTCCTCGTAAAAAGGGCCTTTACACTCTGCAGCGCGGCAAACCTCTGCTGTTCTGCACCCTCTGAAACTTTAAAGTATTTACTAGTTGCTGAGGCTGTCAATAGCTGTGCCCTTGTAAAAATGTAACCTTCAATGAACAACTCACTCTTAAACGGTAAACCTTTCAATTTAATGAATTGTTCAACCACCTCAGATCAGGAAAAAGCAGTTAAGAGTTTATTAACCACGAGTCAGAGCTGATGTTAATGAAGGAATTGCAAGTGATGTTTGACAATTCTTTCACCCCCAGATATCTCCCTCAGATATCTCATGCTTGCTTGCTTTTAGTAATGATATTATTTGAATACAACTCCTCTATAATTATTTTTGAATTAATGTCATTTTAATATTTTTGTCAGGGTGTAACATGCAGAATATAATTTTGCTGTCATGTGAAAAAAGAGAGGATACTTTTATTTCATGATGTGTGTGTATAAACATTTGAAATTTTTAAATAGAAAATAAGGACTGCACAAAGTGTTTTAGTACTTTTTCCTCGATGGTTACACCACGTGACATTTTAGGCTCATAAAATCAAAATATATATTTTTTTAAAAATGGTATAATGTGTTTCAAGAATGTATGAAACCAACATATAATAAAAAGTTTAGATTGTATTTTTAAGAACTTGGCACGTATTAATACTAGCTTTTTTAATCGTGTGTGTGTGTGTGTGTGTGTGTGTGTGTGTCTTGGTGTGTGTGTGGTGTGTGTGTGTATATATATATATATTAATCGAACATCCTTATTTCTCATTGAATTTAATGTGCATCGACAAACTGCAGGTATGTATTTCTTTGTATTTTTTTTTTTATCATTTTTTATCGTTTAAATGGCCACGTGTTCGCGACTGCTCATATCTTCATATTGTATTTGGACACCTGTGGAAATGCCTCGAATACTAACCAGCTTTACTGGAGAGAACATTATAAAGTAATATATTCTGTATGAGCAGGTCACATTCACAGACCCTCTGCTCTGCTTTATGGAGTAATTTCTTAACTAAAAACAGGCCTCGCAGTACTCGCGCATTATGAATTACATTAAGAATGCACAGGTCATGTCCTGGACAATAGGACCATTAATGATATAAATCTCCAGGAAAAGATAACAATTAATTGTCAAAACAAAAGAAAGGTAGAACGTTTGCGTGCATAATGCATTAAATTTCTTTATATTTAACAAAGACTTGTTAAGAGACTGACGAAGACTTAAACGCTCAGTTGAATGAGTGAAGAACTCTCTTCTCTTTGAAATCTCTTTGAAAACTTGGGATAGTCAGTATTACATATGTTTTATGGAATATAATGTATCTCTCCTCCTCTACTGATGATGAATCCTCTCCTCCACACACTGTATGGCTCAGATGAAAGCTAGACATTAATTGCGTTTAACAGCCTCGCGCAGTTGCCAAATCATAATGAAGTAAATATGCTCGATAACTACTTTAACAGTTCTCGTCTCAATGAAACTTGATCAGTTTATGGGGGTCAGTGAATTTTTTTTCCATATAAATGCATTTTAAGTCTATTCACCCGTGGGTCTTTCCCCTTTTTCCTTTGACACATAAACTGGCACTGCACTGGCAAGATTTTAGCAGTATTTCACTTGGCACAAAATTCATTTTTTCTGGCCCAGATTTCTATAATTACACGACAAGAAGTGACACGCAGCTGGCTGGACGCCACTAAATAACTGTTGTTTTAAAATAGATTGCTCAGTTGATTACTGAAATGCAACAAATACAGTATTATAAAAATATTTGTCTTCGTAGCAAATATGTCACTATAAAATGTCTAATGTCTATTAAAATTTAGATTATAATAGGCTATTTTATGTATACTTTTATTGTTAATGATATGAAGAACAACATCGTGCAGAATAATTAAATAAGAAACGAAAACGCCACTGAACCTCACAGCAAAAGTAGTTAATGTTTTATTTTAAAATAGCATTTAAAAAAAAAGTTTGAATTTGTTGCAAGATGGATACGTATTTCAGTGGCCTGACAGTTATGTTAAGAATAAATTACAGTCTAATGAAAAAGAATGTGCAAATTTTTACCATTTTTAATTTTAACCCTTTTTCCTTTAATTGTATCCAACTAAAAAAAAAAAAAAAAAGAAAAAAAAGAAAAAAAGAAAAAAAATCCTAAAAGTTAAACTGAACTTTTATCAAACATTACAGCCATTCTAATGATTTCGACTCGGATTTTAAATTGAATTATTTCAGTTTTTGGTAATAAAAGCAACTCTTTAAAATAACAGAAGATCAAACAGCGAACCAGTCTCCTATAACAATATCATGCATGATAGATCTTGATGACATGCCATTTACGAGCTTCTGCAAAGGTGCGTGCAGTGCGCGCGAAGCAGCTTCACAATGTGCGCACTAAGCAAACTCACCGATACGGGCTTGTCACATTTCCGCGTGCTCTGGTGTGTGTCCCGGGGTGAGCCCACTTGAAACAAAGCGCATAAAGTTACCAACCATCGTAGTCCCCAGTGACAGTTCATTTCGAGATGAGAGGGCACGGGACACCTCACGCTTCCCTCAGCTCCGTTACCTCTGTTGTTTAAAACTTGTTCCTGGCTTCACAGCACAAATACAATGTTTTCCGCCGGTGGTGATTGTGGGCTCACATTTGCCGTCTCGAAAGGAAAGCATTCTGCCCCTCCGCCATTCTCCTGCCCCAGACTTTCAAAGAGATTCGCGTTGTCTCCTGTCTCTCTCTCTTTCTCTCTTTCTCTCTTTCTCTCTCTCTCACTCTCTCCAGCTGCCCAGCTGTGGAGAGCACAAACTCTATTCTGCGCCCCTCAAGTTTCCAGTTTAACTGCGCTGAGAACGTGAACGCCTTGAATGTTTCCCCCTCTGCTTGTTAAGAGGAGGGGAGAACAGGTTCTTTCGGAGGACGAGAGTTTAACAGTTCGACGGTCATGGAACAGAGCACTGGTCTACACTGTTCACTGAAAAAATAAACTGGCCATTAGATGGATGATTACTTTTAAGCAGATGTATTAAGACTGTAAAAAATACGGTTAAATTTACTGTAAAACTGAGATCTGTAGTGCTATAATGTTTAGTAGCTCTGTACAGTGTTTAGTAGATCTACTATAATGTTACTACATATAGTTTGTCCCGAAAAATATAGCCTACTAATAACCACTGTAATATTACAGGTGGTACCGTAAATTATCATACCACATGATGAACAATTACTAAAAATGTATAGGCAGAGCACAGTGTTATTCACACAAAAACACCAGTGGTAACCCACAGGACAGTGCATCATGCAATAAGTATTAACTAAACAACATAAAATGTAACATAGATGTACTGATTTAAAAAAGAATTCTAAGTATTTTGATGAATAGAATGTGATGTGTCCTGCTGGGACTTCAGGGAATGTTTTGCTGTGTTTCATCTAAATTATAACTTGCATGTATTATCTTGCTAAACATAGTTTTTAACTGTAAAATATATTTTAAGTCATACTTTTTTTTAGTTCCATAAACATTTTACAGTAAAATTGCATGGCCATTTTATCCATAAAAGTAATTGATCACTATGTTAACGTCCAGTAATAGCTACATTGTTTTTCTAATTAAACGGAAAACATTTTGCATCTATTTTAGGGGGTCAAAATAATCCGACAGTCATCAGCAGTTACAAGATAACTTTTTTCCTTTGATTGTTTTCCACACAGTACAAACTGATGCTTTCTGCATGAATTTGTTTGTTGTTTTTGTAAAAATGTGAAGCATTCTGTAGCCTATAGAAGGCACGCCATCGGGTCTTTTAACACTTAAATATTTCATTTCTGGCATATTGAACCGTTTTACCCTCAATTCATCACTGTCACTGTCTATTTGACAGTAATGTGCCGTGGCCATTGACTCTAATCATTTTTGCATTGACGTGTTCTGGATCGCAGGCGTAGCTATGATTAATGAATCTAAGCATTGTAGGAAGTAATGCCTGCAAAAATATATTTTAAGTTTGTTTTTCATTCCAGGTCTCGTTAAGGATGTGTAATTCTGGCAAGTACCACTGAACAATGAATGGCTGTGTTGAAAGCCAGTTGTCGTTTTTCCGCGGTGCCAGCTCTGGTGCCGTGACCCGTGTTATTGTCCGAGTGGACGGCCGAGTGACAGTGTCAAGTAGTGGGCAATTAATCATAGGGATCCTTCAAAACGAGTGCTACATAGAGCTCCGCTGGTGACAGCAGAAAGGGTCAACACAAGAGCCCCTTTGTGTTTCCATCATGTCTCATTCCCAGACTCTCCACAGGTCTTGCATGAGGCTCCAACGCAGGCGTACTTGCTCTTACCTACTGTATATTTTCTGTCGGCTCAGTGATTACACCACACTGATTACAGCCTTATTTTTGTTTATGTGAGTGCGAGCCTGCTCAACAAGGCCTTGATGATGTGCAGTGTCAGTAAGTTTTAAAGCAGCACATTTCAATCACAAGTGTTGATGAACGATTAAATTATATATCTGGTTACAGTTTAATGAATGGCTCAAGCTAAAATGCCCTTCCTCGCAGTTTCCCCTGCATGCTGTAGTATAGTAAGAGATTCACCGAGAGTCAGTTTTCAGTCTGAATGATAGATAATCCCATGTAATTGTGTTATTCTACGGCTCATTGACCGTATGCGCCGTTTAGCGGGTTTATTTGACTGTTACTCTCATGGAGATCCCACATCTGCCTTCTCTCATTTTGTGTGTTCTATTATTGAGGGCTTTTCCCTTCGTGCTTGTCTTCTGTTTCACCTGTGAGCCACCTGCAGATGCACTTACCTGTTGAAACCATGCCTTGCAAGAGTTGGGGTCTGAGGGTGATTTTCACATTCTTGGCTGGTGATTGCGCAAAGTATGTGACAGAATAGGCCTAGGCCTATTCCTGGATCTGCTCCAGAACTTGAAGCACATATAGCCTATATATGTTGTGCACTCGGATAGTGGAAAAAAACAGTTGAAAGTTAGTGTTCTGGTTGTTTCTTTAATGGATGCCTTGGGACACATACGCTTAAGAGCTCGGATGTGTTTTTTCTTAAAGGGCGCACTTATGGTCACACTGTCATAGTCTGTATCTGCGTTCATTCAACTCATCGTCAGAGCTGAACTCTTCAGTTAGACTTTCAACCAAACAAACACCTTGACAGACCAGTCTGTGCTCTCATATGCCATCAAGCTGCTTTTGAGATGGAGTGGGTAATGTCTTTCACCCTCAAGGTTCCTCAAAACGCGTGTTTTTGTGTTCCTGAGGCCGAGAACTGACACTTTGATGTTTCACAGCGCACCCCCGAATGAGCTCAAGATTCATGATTGAATCAAGATGAAATCGCGCCATATATATTTAAAGCTCTTTTGTACTTTTTTTAGTTATTTATTTATGTATTTATTTATTTTTTTGTCCATACCTGTGAAAGTTTAACTTGTTTATCTTTAAAACGGCGCCCTCTATTGCCCATTCACAGTATTACAACAGGCTGTGAGAGCAGACTAAAGTCATTGTGCCGCTCTCGGTAACCTAAGATGAAGTCAAACAAAAGGGAAAGTTCCCAGTGAGAGGGGTGAAAATTAAAACAACCTAGTTCGAACCCTGCAGATGTTTGCTCATCCTGACATCCTGGCATGATACAATACTGTAGTCAGTGGTAACTTTCAAATAACTTTTAAATTGTCCCCTAAACCTAAAATAATACAGCTTTTTTGTAAATACTGAGGTATTGTTGTGGTTTATGGTGCTCTGGATTTCCTAAGAGGTCCTCACAGAAGGGGGTTTCAAGTGTCATTCAGGGGTCAGTAGGCCATGAGTCCAATGAACTAGTAATAAACCGGCCTGTGGGAAAAAATGTGGACTTAAATGGGTTTAAGATTTCACAATCTTCATGCCAAAACATGAAGAACTTGTGTAGTTTTGACAGCAAAGTGTAGCAAACTACAAAAACAATAAAGGAGAACGACTCTTTTACGACTGTTTGAAGCATCTGTTGTGCGGCGCTTTCCTGGCGTGTGCTCACACGCAGACAAAGACTGTCAGGATATCTCATGTATCAGTAGAGAGATGGAGAGAAGGTGGGGGGGAGGTGGAGAGAGTCAGATGATGATAAGATTGGAAGGCGACAGACGGATGGTTGTTCGCTTTCTGTGAGACTGTGATGGAATTTCTTACAGATCGAATTCGACAGAGTTGCTGCTTCCAGGGAATATCAGAAACTGTGGATGGAATTGTTTAGCTTTGTTTGTTTGATGTTGGAAAAGGCTTAACTGGCTTTGTTAGTGTATGTATGCATGGAGAGAGAGAGAGCGGAAAAAGAGCACATTTTGTGTTCATAACCTCACAAGACACTGAACAATCACATCAAAGAGCTTGCAAACAAAGGGCTTCCTATAATGCAACACTGCTTTCTTTTAGATCAGAGATTATATGTGTAATTGCATGATGATCTATGGGGGACCCCTGTTATGGCTTCATCTGTTACTGGGGTCTCTCTGTGTTACAGTCTGAATAGACTGAATAACAGCATCTTTTCATGACACAATTGTACAATGAGATCCAAAATTACTACTGGTTAAAATTGTGGTGGTTTAATATAGTGAGACCTGGAAGTCTGGATTTGAACAAAAGAAATCATAATATTATGGAAATAACAACCTGGCCACCATTGTCAGGCAGCAGTGCATTCACATTCACCACAAATCGGCTTATCTTTGTCCAAGAGATGCTCATGCATAGCAAACTGGCAACAGGGATCTAGAATTTCCCACAAAGACAGAGGTACTCCGTACTGAAGCCGGTGTAAATCACATATTCTCAGACCGTGTAATTATAGGGTTTGCAAGAGCACTTAATCTGACCAAAGCAGGCAAACATTTATTGTCATAAATTTGCCAATCACACTGTTCTGACACACCGTTAGATGTAGTGTATCATCTTCTGTTTAAAATGTACTTGGGGTGAAAATGGGTGGGGGGGTGGCCAGAGAGCTGCCTAAGAAAATACAGCGAGGCCTGTTTCCTGGCTGCAGCGTACTGTGTGGGGTTTTATGAGTGGTGAAATCTTAACCATGTTTATCTAGCGTTTTTCCAGTATTCTTAAAGAACATCTTAGTTTCTTGACCTGGATTGCTTGTCGGATTTTGAAATGTTTTGGCATTGGGTGGATGCTGTGCGTGTACTTGGTTGACAAGGACGCCTAGTCTTTTTAAATCAATAATGAATACATTTATGTATTATTTTTTATGAATGTTGTTCACAGTGGACAATCTTCAATACTAAAATGTTGAAAAAAATATATATTTTTTTTTATTAATCCAGGTAATTACTTACAGAACATTCTCTTGTCTGCAAAGTTTTGTACCTTATGTAATAAAGGCACAAAAAAATTATTTAAAAAATGCATAAATATATGTAAAAATATAAATTTTTGCGTACAATATTTGACATTTTCTTGCAAAACAGAGATTTTTTTTTTTTACTTTTGTTAAAGGAGGTGAAAGGGCTAAAAACTAACATTCGGTTCCTTCTATTACTTTCAAATGATTAAAAAAAATATTATCAAATCTGTCTTTTTCCACATCTCCACATCTTGTGTTTTTACAAAAGAGCCTCTTTAGATATGTTCATATGAAGACATCTTTAAGTCTTGCAAAAAAAGATGGTTAGCTGATTGTTAGCTTTCTCATGCTGGTACTTTTAAATGTTTTTGTGTGTCCATGCTGTGATTTGAGGTTGTGCTGATTATTTCTGTCTCAGAAATCATAGATAAATCACAGCGGGCCAGCGGGGCATGGGAGAGAGATGTGGACTGCTTCCCCAGTCTGTCAATTAGACAGAATTGCAATGCCATTTTTCAAAACTCACAGAAGTGCATTACAAATTCTGTCAAACTATCACTTTCTTGTCATGCTTATCTTTGTGTAATGTCCTTCATGAAGTAGGCTACTTCACCGGATAAATAAAAATCAAATAAATATCTTGTCCAGCATTTTATGTCTTACATAAATGACTGAAAGGGGAGACCAAAACAAATTCAATGACCTAAAGCTCCCCAGGGATACTATAAGTGCAAGTAATTTTCTCAGGAGGGAAAAAAATGCTCTGCTTTTCTTTTCCATGAAAGACTCTGCACTCCCTGACACCACAGTCATCCTGCTTTCCTTTACAGTTTGTTTTCATCCAGTGCTGTCAGTAAACAGCACAATCAGATCCTGTCTTTTCTTGTTCTGCTGCATGTTTTCAATTTCAGCTCACAAACTGTTGTTGCTCTCTGGCTCAACCCAGAAGCAAAGAGAAGCTGTCAGTAGAGACATGATAAAGCCTAGGAAACATCCCACCCACCTATTCCTTCAACAACCTCTCTTCTCAACGAACGGCGCATAACCGAAACTAAAAAAAACAGAAAAAAAAAAAAAAAAAAAAAATAAAAAAAAAAAAAAAAAAAAAAAAAAAAAATAAAAAAAAAAAAAAAAAAAAAAAAAAAAAAAAGTGAGTGTGGGCGCTTCCAGGAAAAGCTCAGCTCTCATTTTCTGCTTCTTCTGCTGATTCTGAGCATGTGTCTGAGCTTTTACTGTAATCTACTGTACGCATAGGAAAAGGAACGCGTTATGCTGTTTTCATTTTGTGATTTGTTTATTGTCCTGCCAGCGGCCTTGGCCTGACGTGCCACATGTTTGTGCAGACGCATTTCACGCACAGTTTGTATGGAAGAAATTATGCAAGTATGTGCATTTCTGTGTGAGACATGAATGAATCATTCACGTCACTTTTCCAGGCACGAAGAGTAGTGTTAAAATCATTATCATATTCAGAATAAAATCATTAATCATTAACTTTGATGATGAGGTGGATGACAGAATGTGCACTTGTAGTGTACTTAAAATCTTAAAACAATACGTTAAAAAGTTTTTAAAGTAAAGTTTTACTTTAAAGTCCACTTTTAATAATTGTTTTAATAATTGTTACAGTATTTAAATGCATTAAATGCAAATTTCAGTATTACATTTAAGGTTACTATATTTTAAATGTACTAAATTGCTACTTCTTGAGTACAAAAATGTAATTTCAAATATATTTAAGCATGTGAAATACAAAAGTACATTTTAGTTTACCATAAATGCTTGTCAGACATTCAGCTGTATACCATATCCATTTCTTAAATTCCAATAAAAGTAATTATGAAATTATGTATAATATAAGTGGATCAAAAAAACACTTATTGCATTTAGAATAAATTTAAATTATAATATATTTTCATTTTATATTAAATAACATGCAGTTAAGTGTCTGAAAGCATTAGATTCAGAAGTATATTATTTATGTAATGCGTATGTGAAAGTATGTTAAAGTGTACTTGTTTTTTCGCAAAGGGTTTGCATTTCAGAAGTTTCAGCGAGACTCAGTTTCACTGGGCCGGACCCCCTACTAAAGCCTTTAGGGGTTTGTTTTAAATGCATGGGCAAAGGTGAAGGACTCTGTTTGCCTAAAACACACACCACTCAACAGGGGGTTAAAAACACAGCAAGGCCCGTATGCAGACAGCTTGATTAATGTCTGCGCTCACGGATGCCGGGTTGATCAGAGATGAGACGCCGATTCCTCCTAAATCAATCTCAGATAGTTGCAGATTTGCCGGTGTTGAGTCACGTCATTTTAGATGCTGTACGTGATAGTGCCGTTTCCCTCAATTTGATTCAAATGAGATGGGTGCCTTATGCTCAGACATAATAAAAAACAGTCATTCCGTGTGATGCATTTCCTCAATTTTTTCCACTCCGCTGTCAAACACAGATTCCTTACATATGGAGACATGTTATGAAACACTTTTATTTGTTTCTGTTTGTAAAACTCCCTTCTCAGGACAAGCCACGGCCGATCTGAGCATCATCATGTTCTCTTATCATCATTTGTCGGGTCTAAATGATGCATGGATGGATGAGAAGCATGCCAGTAATCTGATTCTCTTATTCAGAATGAGATCACAGCTAACTAAATCGTAATGTGTTGTTAAGTTAAACAAATGTTTCTTTTTAAAGAACGAAGAGAATTCTAAGAATTTTTTTCTAAACTCTGTTATTTAAAGTTATTGAAGTATATTTAACCATATTACATTTTTTATATTACCCATAAAACTACAAGATAATTAAATGTAGCATGTTATTGTAAAAATTGTCAAACCAATAGTTTTTCTTTTTAATCTAAAAATGTGTATGAAATGCTTTAATCAAACTGTTTTATTTTCATAATTTGATGTATTTCCAAGTGAAACAGGATATTCAGTGAGATAAATGTAATAAGGCACTTGATTATATCCATGAGAAATTGATCGGCTTGTGAAAAGTGGACACTATATACTGGATTGAAGCTAAACAAGTTTTTCTTTCTTTTTTTAAGGATTACAAAAGGTAAACTTGAATATTTTTGATGACATGATGCAACACTGACTTGTGCACAATAGGAAATGTGCTTTTATTTATATTAAAAACCTTGACAGAATATAATATAATGTTCCAGTTTGTAATTGTATTCTTGTCTTTTTTTTTTTCTTTTTTTTCAGATAGCCAGTCAACTGCTTCAGTGTGTTTGGAGACAGAACTTCTGTTTTGAAGATGCAGGACTCAGACAGTAAATGAGCCGCGGTGTAGGTAATTGGGAAAATAATCCCCCTTGAGCTGCAACAGTGTTTTTTTTTTATTTATTAAGTGGAAACAATTTCATAGCCTGACCACCACATACCATCCAAGAGGAGGAAAGAAAGAGATGAAAAATTGCAATAATCCCTTCTTCCTGTTTATCCTGGCTCAGTATAATGGAATGTGATACTCTGATAAAACAAGGAACCAATGTTTGATGCAGAGAAAAAGGGTTTCTAATGTCAGACGGACCCTTAGAAGTTGTAAATTAAAGTGGGAAAAACGGTGTTCTCGCACGTATGTAATGTGGTGTTAACCTAAAACAGCACTATAATTTGTATGGGGACTGAGAGCTAAAAAGCCGAGCACTTTAATCAATGTTTCGCAAAAAAACACTAGTTAATTTGTCTTGCGAAACTTGTGAAAAGATGAAAGATCCCATCCATGCACGCTCATGCACTTTATATAAATGATAAATTAGGCCTAACTCTATAAGAAATCACAGAGGTTCCTGTTCTTTTCCAGTTCGGTCCAATTTTTTTTTCTGATCACCAAGCAGCTATGAAAGCAAAAGAGCAGACCTGCCCTTCAATCAGTGCTATGCTGGGGCTTTGTTCAGGGGATTTTGCACATGGCTAATTATTAGATTAGCACAGATTCCTCTGCTATTCACATTAATAAGCTTGTCTGTGTGGGTGTTTATAAATGTGTACGTGTGTGTGAGAGAGGGACTCTTAGTGTTTTCCATGACAGGGGCCAGACAGACCCCCAGGCTCAAGTCTCTCCTGACAGAGCCTGTGATTTATCATCTAGTAAGACCCTTGTTTCAAATCCACACACACACACAGACCGATCAACTAAGTTCTCATGTGGTTAACCACTCCTCAAAGAGACAAATCTCTCAATAATGTCTGAACTCTCTTTCGTAATGTGGAAGGCGCTGTCCCTCCAAAAAATGCAGTTTATGCTGAAACATAATACCACCGCAAGTAGGAGAGCCATTCACCTAATTTAAATTTATATTTTTAAGGGGCACCTCTTTTATAATATAAGAAATGGGTTTACTGTTATTTTTGGTCAATTTAATGCATCCTTGCTTAAATAAAAAAAAAAAATTATAGCATTGATATTTACATTTTAATTTCTAAAAGCTTGAATTGAGTAATAAAATAGAATTGGGAGGTTGGGAGGGCAGGATTGGGAAAGGTCCTTGAGCCAGGATTCAAACTCGGGATGCCCAAAGCGCAACATCGCTGTATATTCAGCTTACTATGTCAGCATGTAGAATTTACTTGAACTAACTTTTCAATGTTGAAATTACATTTGTTTTTCATGTAGAAAATACTTTTGTATTTACTTCACCACAGAAACATTTTTCAGTGTAGTATAATCTGATTTTGTAAAACAAACTCCAGTCCTTTTTGCCACCCAAGTAAAGTTATTTGCATATTGTTATTGTGTAATTTAGTTTTGTGTTTGTGTTTGTGTTTTTAATGATATACTTTAATAAACCAAAAAGCTACTGATTTTGCTATATTATGTAATTTACATTTAAATGTATGACTAAAAGAAGATTTGACTCTAGGAGGCAAATTTACATTTGGAGACTATAATTTTACACAACAAACCATCAAATTTATAGCACATGAGACTTTGGGGAATCAGGTCCTGTAGATGACAAAATATCAACATTTGTTTTCCCATCAGCGCTGGGGCAAGTATCGGCCGAGAGAGCTCTCTGTCAGAGCCTTCACGCTTCCACAGCTCTCAGGGGGTCAGCAGAGCGTGGAACTGACCACCCTCAGCAGCCTCTGAACGATAGTAAATCAGGCCTTCATGAAGCTGCTGCTGCACTTTTCAGGTTCAGAGTATCAGATGAGGGGGAAACGAGAGGAGAGATGAGAGAGGAGGATTTGGTGTGTGGGAGGATTGCGGTCTGAGGTTGATTTGAAGCTCTCCCAGGTTGCCTCCAATCGCTGCTGTCTCCATAGTTACCTTTCTGTTTATGAGGCAGTTTTGTTTTTCTTTTCGAGTTCCGTTGGTGATTAACTGCACACACGAGTCGCATTTCAGAGGGCCCACAATTAATAAAAACATATATTAAAGGACAGTCCACCCAAACAAATTTTGGTAACTAAAAAGTTTTTAGTCCCATAATGTGACTCCCATAATATTTTTGTCTATATGGAAGTCAATGGGACCCAAAACCATTTGGTTGCCAACATTCTTCAAAATACATTATTTTGTGTTCCACAGAAGAAAAAAGAAGTAATACAGTTTTGGTAAATTCTGACAGAATTTTCATTTTTCTTAGGTGGACTATCCCTTTAATAAAACACTTCAAATTAATGGATTCTTGGGCACTTGTTTGAAAACAGTCATAATTTAGTAATGCAAACAACTTGTTGCATTCTCATTTAAACCATGAGTTCTTACTTGAGCGAAGGAATTAGTGGGCAAAACTCAGATGCTGAAGGAAAGAGAGCGTGAAACCACAGATCAAATGATAAGAGGAAAAAAATTTTGCCTGGCACAGGGAGCCTCAGCTAAGCACGACAGGAAGTCCTCTACAGAGAAGCTAGTCATTAATCTGATGTGATACCTGCGCTAGGCTGGCTGTGGGCCAAAGCAAACATAGGTAGCAGCGAAGGGAAAGCAGGGAAAGCAGCCCATTTCCTCCAGCTTTGAATGAGCTCGTCTAAATTAATATATGGGCTCTGTGTCACCAGGATGCAATTAGGGGGTGTTGAAGTTGTCACTTCTTGTCTTCGTTTAAAAACCACTCTTTAGAGGGCATTTACTCTACGCAGACTTGAACTTTGTGCTCTGTAAAGCTTTACTTAGCTTTAACCTTTTAGCAAAAACATCAATACATACAAAGTATGTAGTTCCAGGTTTTTTTTTTTTTTTTTTTTAGAGAATTCAGGATTTGCCATGGAAATGGAAAGCTTCAACTGAATTACAGATCACAAATTTTGTCAGGGGTCAGTAATTCTCACTGAATTTTTCCTGTATGAGGTGTACGAGAAGGAAACATATACTTTCAATTATTAATTATTTTATTTATATATTATGTAATTTTATATAATCAGAATATTTTATATTGTTATTTTTTTACAAATAGTTTCTAGTTAATTAAAAATAGAAATGACTAAAAACGAGTAATGCATTTGGTTCCATTATTGATTTCATGACTTTTCCCCAAATAACACAAAATGTCAAAGCTCTTTTCCATATTACAAAAATGCATAAATAAACAATTTTTTTCTGTTTTATTTTACTTTTATTTATTTTTTATTTTTTATTTTTTTACTTAGTTCTGACATCTATTATCTCTTCGGTCAAGTTAAAGGTTAATTATGTTTGGATTTTTTATTTAGTTATTTTTTTTACTGCCTCACATATTTCTAAATTCAGTTTTTCTGTGGTCTCTGACATCTAGCTTTGCACTGGCAACCATCTGGATCGGATAAAAAAAAATGTTACGACGTGTCTCTATTTTGGTGATGGAAGACATGGCAAATAAATCAATAAAACACCACTTTGCTGACACTCCTGCATTTCAGGTTTGCTCCATAAATAGATTAAGTTACATTTGACTTCATTGGTTTTATTAAGTATAGCATACAGCTAATCATTTTGGCATCCAGCGGTCCACATTCATCTTTCCTGTCCTTTATAAGGAGTCTGAGACCGCTGAATGTGGTTTTGTTCGTGTTGTTACACACTCACTGGCTTGTCTGGCAGTGACATACTGGACACTTATTGGCTTCATTGTTTATTATGGGAGTGTGGTATCAGGGTTGCCAGGTTGGGATAGTATTTATGGTGCTTTGTGACCCATGTCGTGGCTTTGTGGATCGGTGGGGTGACAGAGAGGCCAAGGTCTGGTTCAGGTGAGGGTAGTGTTTCAGAACGACTCGACCATTTACCCTCCCTATAGGATCCATGGGCCAATTCAGCCACCGGCCTCCTTCAGCCCTATAGCTGTAAATGTCACCTGACTCCTGCCACACCAACACTTATTGACAGGCCTTTTATTTCTGCCGCTTTAACGAGGTTGAGTGCTCCTGTTTCAATCCCTATGGCTTTAAAGGCACTAAACACCATTGCTCCCAATAATTCTCTCATATTGTTGAAGCAAGTTGGATGGTTATTGCTTTTAAACAACAGTTGAACAGTTTGAAAGAGTTGTTTGAATAAATGATTTGATGGCTTACTCACAAAGAAATCGAGATCTGCTTAGAGACCCAATTATTTTTAATGTACCAGATTATCAAATTGCATTGAAAGATTCTTTGGTGAATTTGACTGAACTGATCGCAGCAGTAAAAGGGATAGTTTACCCCAAAATGAAATGACTTACTTTCTTCTGAATTCTGGCAATTAAACAGTTTTGGTTTTCATTGACTTCCATTACATTTTTTGTCCATAAAAATGGGAACCAATACTGTGTGGCTGGTTGTTTCAATGATCCAACTGTAGTGAGTCTCAAGTTCACTGAACTAGACATGTCTGGTTCAATATGAATCAAAAACCCAGAGTAATATGTGCTCAGAGCTCAATATGTGCTCATAATGTCATGCTGAATTCCAACCTATTTAAGCTCCATCCTGTCTCTGAAAAGGATGGAGGATGGTGTATATGGAAAAAATCAAACAGGGAAAAATAAATGCACCTTATTTACCACATAGTGTAGCATCCACTCAGAACCCCCCAGCAGCTGTGTACCACAGGACCAGAAGTCAGAAGGAAAGAAATCAAATGGACCCAGATAGTGCAGTTTCAGTCTTATGGAGTGTGGTTCCAAACAGAAACCCCATTCAGGAAGCTCTATATTAGAACTAGATTAGCAGTTATTTGAGCAAAGGGACAGTAAACAGAGAAGAGGGAGCAAGAGAATATGAAAGAGAGCAGCTTCTGTTGTTTTGTGACAGCAACGTATTTTAATCCAGTCTGCATAAACCAGAAAAGAGAGTTCTAATGTAGTGATGACAGCATGATTTATAAACTCAACGCTTACACATGTCTTCTCAACCACTGCATTCTGTGTTCCTCTTCCCTTCTCTCTCTCGCTCTTTCCCAATTTCTATTTATGAGAGGAAGATACTTTTTTCTCAGCACTCAAAATGAAAAAAAGAAAAAAAAAAGTTTTGGGATATTTAAAAAATGCTGTAATACATGTTATAGTGTGATTTAATTTTTTTTTTAATTGGCTTTAAAGGTCTTTATAAAAAAAACTTTAATACAACTTCTAATTAATACAACTTAAAACTTTATAAATCTAAATTAACTTAATACCAAATCAAAATACAAAAATATATATATTTGAGATAGGGGTTGTCACAGGGGGGATTGTCATACTTGGGGATCCCTGGCATTGTGGATGAGGAGATACCCCCTGACAATGTAAATCGCTTTGAGTGCCTAGAAAAGCGCTATATAAATGTAAGGAATTATTATTATTAATTATTAAACTGACATTTCTTGTATGTCAGTAATAGTATTGTCAATGTGAAAGTATTGTGACTGAACTTGTGTCATTTCTGGTAAGCAAAAGCTAGATTGAGTCACTGCATTTAAATCTCAACCACATACTGTATGAGTGTTTGTCCACTCACTCTGTGGGTTCTTGTGGTTCATGACTGTTATGGTGTGATAAACATCTTGATCTTTGACCCATCCTCCCAAAAAGCAGCTGTCATCTCTTACCATCAAAGAGCATTCTTTGAAGATGAAAAGGCACATCCTTAAGTTACTGCTTGGCTTAACCTTGAGTAACAGTGCAGGGAGTTGACAAATCAGGGGACCTTGAGCAATACCTACAGTGATGTTCCCTCATGTGACCTTGTCATGTGCACAACAAAATCAAAAGGCTTCTGTAGAGTTCATGTATGTTCAAGCAAGAAAATGATGGTCGGTGTTATTTAACCCTTTTTGAATGTTTACAGAAAATGTCCCCATGATGTCACTGTAATGCATGGGCTATGAAAACACATGGGTATTAAGTTAATTAGGATTTTGAGTCTTCGTAGTCATTGAAACCTTATTGAAATAATAGTACATTAATAGCATTTACCCAGAAATCTCCTCAAAGGCCTGTGAGATGTATGTTTGTTTTGTTATCCTATGAGAGCAAAATTGAATTCATGGCGTAGTCCTAAGCAAAGTGAAAAAAGTGACAGCAAAGTGACATGACATACAGCCAAGTATGGTGACCCATACTCAGAATTTGTGCTCTGCATTTAACCCATCCAAACTGCACACACACAGCAGTGAACACACCATGAACACACACCCGTAGCAATGGGCAGCCATTTATGCTGCAACGCCCAAGGAGAAGTTGGGGGTTCGTTGCCTTGCACAAGGGCACCTCAGTCGGGGTATTGCTAGCCCGAGGCTCAAACCCACAACCTTAGGGTTAGGAGTCACACTAGGGGGCCACAGGGTGTCTTTAAAGGGTTAGTTCACCCAAAAATGAAAATTCTGTCATTAATTAAAAGAAAAAAAAAAAAACGATTTTATTCAACAATTTGTCTCCTCCGCATCACCCTGGTGCCATTTTGGAGAATACCTGCTGGATGTTTGCTGTTCTGTGTCAGCTGTGTCACACTGATACGCTGTTTCCATTCAGATCAAATCACAACAACAAGAAACAGTTTCAAAATGGCACCAGGGTGATGCGGTGAAAACAAATTGTTGAATATTTTTTTTTTCTTTTGCGCACAAAGTATTCTTGTTGCTTCGTATGATTGTGGATGAACCACTGATGTCACATGGATTATTTTACAGATCTCCTTGCTATGTTTCTGGACTTGGGAACATTTCAGTTGCGTTGCTGTCTATGCAGGGTCAGAAAGCTCTCAGATTCCATCAAAAATATCTTAATTTGTGTTCCGAAGATGAACGAAGGTCTTACGGGTTTGAAACGACATGAGCTTGAGTAATTAATGACAGGATTTTAATTTTGGGGTGAACTAACCCTTTAAAGTATTTAAATAAAAAAAAATACTAATATGTTAAAATAATCTTAATTAAAATGTAAAAAAAAAAAAAAAAAATCAAGATGGAAACTGAAGTCACATTTTTATTTGTTAATTTTCTCTCAGTAATTATTGTTTTTATTAAAGAAAATACAGGTTTTATCACTCCTGGAATCACAAAATGAATCCTAATTAATTTAATATATTTTCTAATATATTAATATATTTATTTGTTTATTTTATATTTATTTGTATATTTTATATTATTTTTCAAGGTGGGGGGGGGCTTTAAAAAGTTTGAGAACCACTTTAAAACTTTGATTTTGCTTGATAAACATCAAGTTTTTCACACAAAGAGTTTTGTATGACAAACTGAACAGTATGGCTTCCCTGCCTGCTCCTTAAACACTCCCTGACTCAGTTGCCGAAGGCAAAACGCACACACAAAGTGTTCAGGGTGAAACTTGCGGTCCAGAGCAGCGATGCAGCGACCCGAGATGGGCTCTCCGCAGGTGCCACACAGAGTGCCCTGTCTGGAGTGATAGTGCAGGGAACAGAGGGGCCGACCGTTCAACTCAAGGAAGCAACCGTCTGTAAAAGGCTTCAGGCAGTCCTGGAAAGAGATGCAGAAAGAGGGTATTAAAGAAACGTTTAATGAAAAAGAATGTTCTGGAGTGATAGATTAGGAAGGTGAAGAATTCACCTTTGAAGCTCACACAATAGTACAGACTGACTGACTCCATATTCCTTATTTATAAGGAGTGAGTCACATGACTGTATTGCATTCCAGCCTTCAACGCCACTAATTCACTCACCGCACAGACAAAGCAGTCAGGGTGCCAGGTTCCATTGGCTGCAGACAGATAGTTCTCCTTCACTGGCTCTCCACAGCCGGAGCATTTGGGTGCAAAGAGGCGGTAGAAATCCCTAGAGCAATATGGTTTACCATCTCTCTCCAGAAACCCTGGAAAAGACAGATTCATTCAGTACAAACGGTCATTTCTCAAATGACGACCAGATCTGCTGACTCACAAAATGTAGTGTGGGATGTTCTTGGCATTCGTGTGTTGATAAATTGTTTTAGTTTAATTGATAAATCTGCAGTTGTCTCACCATCAGGTCCAAATAGATCTCCGCAGTGGCTGCAGAAAAAATGTTCTGGGTGCCATGTCTGATCCATTGCTGTTAGAATGTTCTGTGCAAAACACAATAAATGATCACCTGCTTGATTGGCTAGAATAATTCATTTGTTTGTGAAGAGAAAGAGTGGAAAATCACATTCCACATTTATTTATTTAAGTTAGTATTGCATTTTATTGCTATTTAAATATAGACTCTATTTAGTTTAGTCGTTGTGTCTAGAGCAGTATTTCTGAGCTGGTGGGTTGAAGTCCAAATATATATATATATATATATATATATATATATATATATATATATATATATATATATATATATATATATATATATATATATATATATATATAAACATTAAGGTTATTAATTAATTTTGTTTACTTATAATACTATAATAATTCATAATAATTTGGTTTACTATAATGGTTACTCTAATAATTTGTAATAATTCAGTTACTGGATGGAGCCATAACTTTCCCAATTTTCAGTTAACATGCCTGGGGAAATTCTAACAAGGAGCTTTCAGAGGGTAAACAGAGACAGATATGGCAGGTCACCTGAGTAATAGGACCCTTGCAGTAACCGCAGCGAGGGGAGAAGAGGTTCTGGTAGTCTTTCTCACAGTACGGCCTGCCGTCTCTCTCAAAGAAGCCACATGTGCCCAGTTCCTCGCTGCATGCCGTGCACACAAAGTGTTCTGGATGCCACACCTGACCCAAAGCTGTGATCATCTGCAGTTTGGAATACAGGATGACATGTTTGTTAGTACAGAAAACTGATTAGCAATTTGTAGATTTGTTGTCTGCCTCTTGGTAGTACCTTCCCAGCTATACACTTGCCACAAGAAGCACAGTGGCCTTTGGCAGCTGTCCGGACCCCCATTTTCTCCATGTCTGAGCTGAGAGAGCCCAGCAAGTCGTCTATAGCATCCACATTCTTGGATACTTTCTCTGACAGAGGAGGATGCTGTGGTTTCTTAGCCTCTTTTTGCTTTCCACTATCACTTTCTTTAGTTTCCTCAGGTATTTTGTCTTTCATTGACTTGTGAGCCACTGGAGGTGGGTTTGATGTGGGTTCTGAAACCTATACAAAATGAAGCATTTTTGGACAATTTTAATGACTTCTTTCAGTAATTGACAAGGGGGCATAACCTTAATGTGCTTATACTGCCCTCTTCTGGTGATACTCATAATGTGCAACAGTGATTTAACAGACAGCAGCTGATGCATGAATTGATGTCCACCTCATGTTTCACTCACCTCCAGGCCTAGTCCTAGCAGCTCATTCATGATGGAGTCGAGCTCTCGTGTAGCTGTGCCGGGACTCATCACTCCGGCCTCCACGGGGACTGGAACCACACTAGAAATAGATTCTTCTTCTTATTTAACTGCTAAACCTCCAAGGACACCATGTATGCCAAAAGGTATTTTATGAATAATATACATCAACGGACAGGCTCTTTCTACTCCAGATTTTGGAGGGAGGTGGATATACCTGTAGGGACTACATGTCTTTCCTGGACCAGCAACAAATCCTGAGGAGTCAGTCTGTAATGGGAGGAGAAAGACATTAGAATGGCTCAGTTTGGGACTAAATTCTGTAGATATTAAATAGTTCAAAGTTTGGGGTCAGTAAGATGTTTTTAAAGAAGTTCATACTTTAATTCAGCAATAAAAAAAAATTAAAACAATTTATATCAAATACATGCTTCTTTTGAACTTTCGATTCATCAAAGAATCCTGAAAAAAATGCATTATGGTTTCCACAAAAATATGAGGCAGCACAACTGTTTTCAGCATTGATGATAATCAGAAAAGTTTCTTGAGCAACAAATCAGCATTTTAGAATGATTTCTGAAGGATCGTGTGACACTGAAGACTGCTGAAAATTTAGCTTTGTTGTCACAAGAATAATTTATACTTCAAAATATATTCAAATAGAAAAGAGCATGAGCATAAGAGACCAATCTTACCAGCCCCAAACTGTTTTTGAAAGTTTTCTAAATTTTAATGCTTTTCAATTTCTTGTTTAAATTCAGTTTGAAAATGAATTGGCCTGAAATGTTATTACTTGTTCAAGCTGAGCTGTGTTGCTACTTTTAACCAAGGCTCCCAGTTGGAGAGTTTTGGGTGGAATGGTTGCAGGAACATTTGAAGTCTGGGTGGAGTTCTGAGCCAGCTCCTCTAAAAGCATGTCTGCAATATCAGATTCACACATGTGAAACACCTGCACTGAAATCAGTGAACACTGAACACAAACTTTGACACGTAAAACAACCAAAAAAAAAAAAAAAACCTTCCTGCACTGAGGTAGTCATGGTTATGATTGAACTAAAGGAAAACCACTAT
Source organism: Cyprinus carpio (assembly GCF_018340385.1). Lineage (NCBI taxonomy): Eukaryota > Metazoa > Chordata > Actinopteri > Cypriniformes > Cyprinidae > Cyprinus > Cyprinus carpio. Next base: position 184,204 of record NC_056604.1, read on the forward strand.
ACGTTAGCAATCCGTGTCATTTCCTGAGGAAGTGAAAAGGCATGTCACTGTCATCGCAACGGATGCAGAACATGAAATAACAAACACATGAATTTCAAACTTTTGCCACACTTTTTTGCTGACATAGAAATAAAGACATGGGTTATGTGACTCACTTCTGTCAAAATACCAAGATAAATAGGAGATTAAAAAAAAAAAAAATCCTTCACAAGAACATCAGTTTATTCTTAAGAGTGACAGGAGTCATTAGTTTTCACATGCGGAGAAGAAAAATAAATCGTAAGTATACCAAAGTGCTACCAGCAAAAAAATGCATATATGTATATATATGTAACACCTCAAAATCTCTCTTAGAATGGCTTGGGTACACAAACCTGTATTCAAACGTGTTACATCCTGTTACATCTTCAGGGACTTTACACTGATGCTGTTGTTTGGTTCAACAGCATCAGTGTCGATTCATTAATGTGTTTTGTCTATTTTCTAAAATGTCACAGCTTTTCACTGATAATGCACTGGTCGCATTGAAATGTGTGGCATGCTGATGAGTGTTTTAGTCTAAAATGAGTAAACCACTGAAACAGTCACAGAACAATTCTCATACCACAAATACCTGCTTGTATTTATAGGTCACAGTCTAAATGAGATTACCAGAGAACTGTAGTAAAATGATAGAAAATAAACGTAGAAAATCATCTCAGCCTTTGGATTACAAATATGTTACAGTACATATTTACATTGATTAAGACTTTATTGTTAGAATGACATATAAAATAGACATAAAATATAGTTGAACAACTCACCGAGTTCATCCATTGTGGTCTGGGCTGTGAGATGAGAGGTAAGTGGTGTGCGTTGTGTTCCTAGTGATGTGTGGTAGGGTGATCTGATACATGCAGCTGTGGGTTGAGCCCAGTCTAACATGTGAAACTGATGTTGCTTCCTTTTTGAGTTGTTGTCGTTACACTCCTTTTCTCATGTCTTTTATCCTGTTGCATTTTTGCTACCGTTTGCTAACATAGTTGTAGTAGTAATAAATGTAGTGGTATTACAAAATCAAGTGTACTTATAGTCTATATTTTAGAAAATTATTGAAAATGTTAAATGTGTAAACATTATATAGGCTATTGAAATCATGACACACAGGTGTGGTTTCACAGACAGGGTTTAGACTAAGCCAGGATTAAGCCATCGTTCAATTAGGACATGTACTGTAAGTATTTTTTATAAATGTGCCTTACAAAAAACATCACTGGTGTCCCTCTTGAGACAAAACAAATTGATGGCATTGATATATTTTTTAAGATCAATCAGTTCAAGTTTCTTTTAGTTATAACAGCTCAGACTTACATTTTATTCTGGGACTAGGCTTAAACCTTGTCTATGAAACCTTGGGAGAAAAAAAAAACCATAGCTATGGGTTCTGTGCTAGACTAACTGAGACTTGTCATGGGACTTGTATACCGTTGTTGTTCTCTCCTTGGTCTGATTGCTTCTATTGGTCTCATTTGTCAGTCGTTTTGGACAAAAGTGTCTGCTAACTGATTAAATGTAAATGTAAAATGTAAAGGAAACCGGGGGACAATGTATTAAGGTAGTTTGCTTAAGAAATGTAAACAATAATATGGAGATTAAATGAAAGTGGTTTACTTAATATAAATGTAGTTTGATTTGGATATTTATACAATTTTTTTTGTATTGTAATATGTCTTAGAAATGACTTAGAACAAGCGTTGTAATGCTTAAAACACTGGATTATCATAAAAAATGATAATATTGCACAGATGTTTGTTTTCGGACTACATTTCCCATAGATCCTAGCTGTGCCGCGAAGACCTCTGGGACAGGAAACTTCCGATTTGCTTTCTGTTTCTGCAGCTCGCTCGAATTGATATATGAATATATTGAATGAACATATTTCACATAATCGCACTGAGAAGAGGATTTCAGCCAATATTCTGTGTAGCTTCTCTTTCATCGCGAGAATTTTTTAATGCTTTTTATACCAACTTTAGTGTTCGACTGAGCTGATCGACTGAGCGGGTCCTCCTTAAAAGGGCAACAGTTCGATCAAGTGGGCCCCGCAAACACTATCACTCAGGGTCTTATTTAAGGTATGTCACTGGTTTCTTACAAGTTGTCAGCTTAAAGGGGTCATATGATGCTTTTTTTAAAGATCACTGTCTTGTGTATTTGGTGCAACAGAATATGTTGACATGCTTTAATGTTCAAAAAACACATTATTTTTCAAATACTGTACATTATTGTAAGTCCTCTATGCCCCGCCTCTCTCAAAGGAGTCGTTTTCTACAAAGTCCCTCCTGACAAGCACAGTCTGCTCTGATTGGCCAACTGACCCAGTGCATTGTGATTGGGTGAACACTGCAAGCACTCGTTGGAAATGTAATGCCCCTTTCCATAATCGCAAGCTTCATCTTTCAAAATAAATGTAAAGACAGTTAATAATCATAGTTGCCAAGTCTGCCGTATTATATGCGACTTTGGGCTTCTTTTTTGTAAAGTTGCATGAAAAAATCCTGGGTTGCGTTTTTTTGGCGTTATTTTGTAATATATGGTTGCTTGTTAGGAAAACCTGACAAGCAACTTCGTTTCTTTTCATTTATGTTCACTGTATTCTCCAATGCATTGATTGACACTCTTGCTCAAAGTCTGCTCACAGTTAATGGCCAGTTGGTGCAAAAATATAAGCTCTGTAGCGCAGTTTGGCAAATATTCCGCCTACTCCTCACACGCCTTTTTTTAACGTTAATTTTTTTTCACTGAGGGATTGGAGGAAAAGTCAAGTTCAATTTTAAGTTGAGTGAGTCTGTTGTCAATGTAATTATAGTAAGTAGTTGTAGTGGGTTGGTGTGGAGTTTTTTTATTTTTTTTTTTTTTTTAATTTTTAATTTTTACAATGTTTTTGTAATGTATTAGCCTAATTATCACGGGCAGTAATTTTTTAATTTTTTAAGTGTTTTTGTTACTAATACTAAGAGTATATTTGGTTCGAATAGCCAATAATTTAGTAGGTTATAAATATGTGGCTGTGTTACAGCTCCCCTTTGAAGCTCTTGTGTTTTTTTCCTTTTCCATCTCTCCAATCCTGTTCTGCTCATAGGTGATTGGAGATGAGTTTTGTTCCTGCTTTGTTGCGGTTTGCTGATTTTCGTAAAATAACTTATGTTTTTGCTTTTCAGTTAAAAAGGTTTAATAGTTTAATCAGTTTATTATATTGCAGGCTCATTAATTGGTAATAAATAATTGATAATAAATAATATTGATGATAAATGATAAAAATATATTGGGCTTGTTTTGGGCTTGTTTTTGAAGCTGCGATTGAGAGTCGCGTGACAGACACAGTGATGAAGCTCGTATGTGTTTGCAGTACACAAGTCACGGACGGTTAAGACAGCTGACTCCACTGTGTGACCCTGTCTCTCTCTCTCTCTCTCTCTCTTTATCACACACACAGATGAATACTCTGTGTGAACGAAAAACTAACAATTTGAAAATTCGCATTTGAACAGTCAATAGCAAATACTTAATAACTAATAACTTCAAAAAGAAGCGCCAGATTGTCTAAGCAAAGTCAGAATTACCTCAAACGGTCGTCCATAAAATGCGTTGCTGTTCTGTTGTAAGTAATCTTAAAGATTCCTACATGCATCTATTTTCAGAAGGCCAAATAAAGTGCTTTTGCTTTCGCCTCGATACACACAGCATCTCCCTGACATGGCTGCTTCAACACTAACTGCGGTTGCTGAAACCACACCTTTTTTCTTTGCGTGAACATTTGGATGGCATTACGCAAATATTTCCACATTATGACGTAGAGATGTGGGGGCATGTTAGATGTGGGAGCCGTTTTAGGTGGGTGTGGCAGTCTTAACTTTGATAAAGAATATCTCTTTGGTTTTGAGACTTTAGTCTTTGCAACTTCAGGGATCTTATCTATGCACAATCAGCTTGTAACACTCCAAAGAGCAAGGAAAACTTGAAATCACATCATATGACCCCTTTAAGACATATTATGCACATACATAAAATCAGGCATAAGAGCAGCTGCTGCTGGATCTTCCCATGAACAGAGTACAAAATAGCCTGATTTTTTAAATATGAGTTTTTGTTTTCCAAAAAAACACTTAATGTTTCAGAACATAATAGTCAACCTCATCTCGATATCAATTAGATTTTATATGAACTGTTTTATATTCTGTTTTTTTTCTATGTAGTAAATCTAATATAGATATGTATTAGATTTATTGACAAGGCTGCAAAGTTACCCCGAATTAAATGTAGTAATCATAATGATTATAATACAGCCATAATAGTCATAATACAGTAGTCATAATTAATTAATATTAATAAATTAGTATGGGAGCCCTTTATTTATGCAGTTGTGCTGTAACTGTAATTAAAACCATTACAGTGCTCTTACAATACCTTTTGCAAATATGACATTTTGGAAACCAATGATTGCCACTTAAACAATTTATTCATCTGTCTGATGATTTCAGTCCACATTTGTTCTACAGCAACGAACATACAAACCTCTCATCATCTTCACCTGATTTTGAGTGGCACCTGTCAGTATGATGTCATCCTCTAAAGACACTCAGCGGCGCAGGGAGCTGGATGCCCGCAGGAGTAAGTCTCGTGTGCGGCTGGGCTCGTGTCTGCAGAGCTGGGGTCAGCTCAAAGAGAAACTGGGCTTCTCTCTTCACTCAGAGCTCGCTCAGCATCTGCTGGAGAGGTGTAATACAGTCATCCTGTTCTGCAGAGAGATACAGTTACCCTTAGACCCACTAGATGACAGTTCGCTGGATGCACGTTCTAGAATTCCTGTTGAATTGCATCTGCAGTTGTTGATTCTGGCTTTGAAGATGAGACTCAGATTTTCTGAACCAGTTCCAAATCATACAGGGAAAAGACAGGAATTATGAGTGAGCTTTAAAGAACGTATAGGCAGAAAAGCACAGATGAACTTGTGATTTATGGAGTTCTAAACATATTGAGGTATGGCTGACAGCCAGGTCTTTTAGTGCTGTGTGAAGCATTTCAGATAAAATGTGGTCTAACTGACAATGACATTTGCTTTATGTTTTGCAGCTATGCTTCAAGAGTTTGTATCAAGTGCTCAGGCAAACCACAGATTCCCTCCTTTAAGGGATTGGTTAACAACAAAAAGACAAGTCTGACATAATTGATTCTATAATACTTTATCATTTATCAAGTATATTAACCTCTATGATTTCATCATAACTAAATAAAACATATTTTGTGTTGTTAAACATTAAAAAAATGCAAGATTTTCTTTCTTAATATTTTTGTCTTGTTGCCCATTACATGTATTAGACAATTCATAAATCAAAATGCATTTATTTAAGAAGGAAAATTACTTATTCGTTTTCGGAAAATGTATTACATTAAGTGAGTTTATGCTCCTCTCCATGGAAAGAGACAAATAATCTTCTTTACTCTTTGAATTAAGTTTATTTTTCTTACCCCAGTAACATTTATTTATTTATTTTTGCTTCAAGCATAAACTCGCTTAATTTTGATAACTTTTTTTTTTCTTTCAGAAAACAAGACTTAATATCTTCTGTAATTTTGGTTCTCAAGTAAATTAATCTTTGTTTTAGTTATTTGTACTGAAAAAAAAAACAAGACAAAAATACTAAATAAAGACCCATTGACACCAAAAATTATAACTATAGTATGAGGATAACTACAATGCTAAATGCATTAGCATCCACACCAATGCAGAATGAATTTCTGTTTGAGCGCATAATGCTGTTATGTTGTCTGCTGCTTTAAATGCTTAAGCTCTTTAAAGTCGGGTAGATTCTGATCAGCTGGACAATATCATTTTGAAAGTGATTCCAGTGATATTGTTCCTCTTTGTCATTATCATTATTACTGTAGTGTAGATTTCCCTATTCTCACAGAATTAAAAACATTATTAAAACTTTATAGTTATTGTTATAGTTATTGTCTTTGTTGTGAACGGGCCTTAAAGGGGTCATATGATGCGATTTAAATTTTTCCTTTCTCTTTGGAGTGTTACAAGCTATTGGTGCATGAAGAAGATCTGTAAAGTTGCAAAGAGATATTCTTTATAGAAGTTAAGACTCTGTCACGCCCCCCTAAAGTGGCTCATTCAAACACGCCCCCACAGCTCTACATCACTATGTGGAGATATTTGCGTAATGCCTCCCAAATGTTCACTCAAAGAAAGAAGGCGTGGTTTCAGTAACCGCAGTTAGTGTTGAAGCAACAATGTCAGGGAGATGCTGTGTATCGAGGCGAAAGCAAAAGCACTTTATTTGGCCTTCTTAAAGTAGATGCATTTTGGAATTTTTAAGATTACTTACAACAGAACAGCAACGCATTTTATGGACGACCGTTTCGTGAACCTAGGAGTGGAGGTAATTCTGACTTTGCTACGACAATCTGGCGCTTCTGAATCAGCTACTGTAAGTATGTTTTGTTATTATAGTATTTTTGCTAATGATCCTAAAAATTCAGCTTTGCATCACAGAAATAAATGATAATTTAAAGTATAATAAATTTAAAAGCAATTATTTTAAATTGTAATAATATATCATAATATTAAATTTTTTTCTTTATTTTTGATCAAATAAATGCAGGCTTGATGAGCAGAAGAAACTTCTTTCAAAAACATTAAAAATAGTAATGTTTCCAAACTTTTTGGTCTGCTCTAGATATATATATATATATATATATATATATATATATATATATAATATATATATATATATATATATATATACTTCTTTCAAAAACATTAAAAATAGTAATGTTTCCAAACTTTTGGTCTGTACTGGGCTTCTTTAGGCGATGGGAAAGGAGAGACAAGCACTTTGTTGTCTACTACGGAGTAGTTTTTGGGGGATCTTATTGTTTTTGTACAGACATGGATGGACATGCATGCTCTTTTCCAGTGTTGTGTTTTGTGGCAGTGTCAAAAAAACAACAGAGCGAGATCAGAGCTCTCATGCAGCAGGGACAAGAGAAGCTGAAACTGAGTCCAAAGAGGTGTGCGTGTGTCTCAAATACACCTGCGAAAAATGGACATCATTTTTTGTGGTCTCCTCTTAAGAACGTAATGACATTGAAAAATCAAGGTGATAGAACTGCATTTAGCCCAAAGAGACTCAAACAATGAGGCAGAAGGCAGCTGAAGGATCCAGACACAGACATGGAAAGACAAGAAGTTACCACAAATGACACAGAACAGAAACGCAAGACGAGGTCTGAAATGTTTAGGGAAAACAATAATGCAGGTGACTGTTTTTAAGTATTTTTCTCAAAGACATATGCTGTTTTTGACTAACTACAACCACGTGTTAAGGTGTTCCAGCGACTCCTGGGACAGGAAATGATGTGGCTGTTGACTTTTTACATTCAGATCATGGGTATATATCTTTGCATATTTGGTTTAGCTGTATCTACAATATTTTGTTTCAGTTTTAAGTCTCTTTGATTTTTTTTTCTGACTGTCAGATCCCCAGAAGACAGTAATGAGCTGACAGGAGATGGACCTGCAAGAGTTTCCATTGAAAACCAAAGTCCCACCGATATGTATGTGCGCTATTCATTTGTACTGAAACACTTAATGACTGAAAAAGACATAAGTTAAATGAACTCTCTTTTTCCTAGCAATGAGGAAGTTGCAGTGCTGAATTTAACCAACAGAGGGACCCAGAGTAAATCAGATCCTCCTGAGACACACAATGCCAACAAAAAGACAGGAACTCTTAAAAATATCAGGTGATTTGTCTAACAGCACATATTTCTGTATTTTGATTCCCAATAAGTTGAGTGGAACCCTAAAGTTCTGTACACTTTTCTCACCGACCTATAGGTTTAAAAACATTTATATAGTATTTTATATTTAGATAGTTTTTTATGTATAGATAGTTATGTATATTTTAAATATTAGAACAGTAATTTATTTATGTATTTGGTTATTTTCCATGGTTTTATTTGGAATGTCCTGTTGTATCATGTGTTAACATCATATTTAGATGATACTTGTCTTTGTGTTTACAGAAAATCAACATCCAGAGTCATTTTGACTTGCGAGTTTGAAGGCTGCGATAAGATTTTTTCTAGTCTGCAATATCTAAATGTGAGTGCTGAGTCAGTATTGACATGTCCATGACATATTCATTAATCTTTACTGGACTAAAACAACTCTGAGAGAGAAGAACTCTAGTTTCCATTATTTTGCACTGATCCAGGATAAACTGCAAGGTTTTATGGAAAAGCATGAACACTGTGACAGGATGGCAAAGCATCTCACAATCTGTTCTTCTCCACAGCATCACGTCAAGTACCAACATCTCCAGCAGAAGAGCTTCATCTGCTCGCACCCCACCTGCAGCGAGTCATTCAATATTAAGAAGCGTCCGAAGGAACATGTGAAGTTACATAGTAGTGAGTTTTTAGTCCATATGAATGATATTTGTGATAAATGTCATCCGGTGTACTTCTGGGTGGACAGGAACTATATGTATGAGTATATGCATGCATTGATATGTCCAGACAGTATCTCAACATTAGTCTATTCAGGTAAAAAAAAAAAATAATATGGTAATTAAATTCTTCTAATCCAGTGGTTGTCAGCTTGTGGGATATATGTCTGTTTTGCAGGTAAACAACAATGCTGAATGCAATAATAAAATGAAAAAAAAAAAAAAATATTTTTATTTTTTTTTAGAGGGGAGAAGAAAACTCCTATGTTTTTTTTTGTTGTTGCGTTATTTTTGTTGTAAGGCTGGGTATCTAATCACACTTTACTGTATTTTGACACAAATTAATCTATATTTCATTCAGTTAATTTGGTAGAAGATTAAAGAGATGCCAAAATGGATAAGGTGAAAAAGAAAAAAAAAAAGTTTGGGGATAGGTTTGGTGGTATGGTTAGCTTTAAGGGTTGGTTAAGGAGTAGTGGTAGGATCAACAACAGTGTACTTAGATGTAATTACATAAATTAATTACAGATGTCATTACCTTAAGGTATTTTTAAATATAAGTACGATATAAAAACATGTACTTACAAAATAAGTGCATTGTATCAAATGATTATTTTAAATGTTAATACATCGTAGGTAGAGACGCTTAATATAAAGTTGTTCCAAAAAAGTTCTAAAAAACTATGAACAATTATAGATGCTAAAAGAAAATATAATAATGTAACAATATTTTTATTTGATATAATATTATATAAATAAACTAATAAATAAAACTGTTGTTTTAATTGTTGGAATATTGTTAATTTTGTTTTCCAATGTTAAATTTGTATCTGGAAGCAAAGCCACTGATCAAGTACAGTTAATAGTAGGGACTATTGTTTTTCATGCTGTGGTTCTCTCTGTATGATTCTTTGTGTGTGTGAGATCAGAGAGAGTATATCTGTGAGTTCTGTGCCCGGGCGTTCCGAACCAGCAGTAACCTGATCATCCACCGCAGGATACACACCAGAGAGAAACCGCTGCAGTATGGGTTTCACCACACACATGTGCACTAGGCCCTGTAACTCCCAAACTCATTTTTACATGAACATCCCATCAATATTTAACAGAACGACTATATTGCTCAAGGCTTCGCTACTACAATTTTCAGCTCCAGATATAACCCGCACTGTCTCTTTTTTTTCTAGGTGTGAGGTGTGTGGCTTTACCTGTCGACAGAAAGCCTCTCTGAATTGGCACATGCGAAAGCACAATGCTGAGAGCACCTACCAGTTCCCCTGTGAGATTTGCGGTCGCCGTTTTGAAAAGAGAGACAATGTCACGGTTCACCGTAGCAAGAGCCACCCAGACTATGATACACCCACTCCGGAACTGACTCTTCCCCTTCTTCCCTCTGACCCACTCCCACATCCCTTGGAGCACAGCAGATCTTCCCCTTCTGCTTCCAAGAATCACACTGCTGTAGAATAACATTTGTTATGTCCTGTTTTGATTAAATATGTAACAATTTGTGCATCCTTGAGAAAACTCTGCTGTGTGGCTAATTGGTTTTAATAAAAAAAGCTGAGAAATTGCCATGTGATGCATACAGTATCTGAGAAATTAATTCATTTTCTGGTGGTTTTTAAAATATGTCTTGTTTTGTCATCATGCAGAGACTGTATTTATGTAAAATGACCTAAATCAGCATACTAAGGTCAGTGTATTAATTAATAATTTATTATTATTAAATTTGTCGTTAACTTATATCACACATTGCTCATGGGTAACTATGTTAATAAATATGATAAATTGTGACATTGTGTCATTTCAATTTTTGACTGAACTTGATATATATATTTTGTGGTGGAATTTTTTGCTGCTTTTTAAAATTGTTTGCTTCTTTTTTTTATTTTTGCTCTTTTATTGTTAATAATTATGAATACATTTTTGCTCTTTTATTATTGTATTTTTATTGATTTTTTCTTGTTTATATGTAAATATTTGATGCGCACTTTATTTGACGAGCACTTCATTTTTGTGGCCATTTGGACAGCGGTTTGTCTTTATGAATTTAGGAAAAGAAATGAATTTGCATATAGTGTACTATATGCAAATTCATTCCTTTCCGAAATTCAATAATCGAACTCAAGGGTTCCCGCCTTTTATAAAGGATTACTTTGATTGACAAACACTTTATCCAATGACTCTTGTCTTTGGCAGGTGGGCGTTGCCTCTTGAAATTGAACCATTATTCTATTGGCTAGGGGATAGGAATTTGGGACTTTGGAAACGCAGTTGCCATGCTTACAAATTTTTTGTCGGTTGAGTGATTGGGTAAGGTGAACCAATAGGAGCACTGTGGGCGGGGTTTTCCGAACACTGTCAACTGTTAGTTCAAACCTTCTACTCTCCGTAACACATTGAACGCGGCACGGTGGGAACAACTACCGGCGTTTACCAGCGATGAAAATGAGCCACGTTGTTTTTACTGAAACCACAACCAGGTAACACATTTTTTACGTTTCTATGCACAGTATGAAGTCATTGGTTATGCTGTTGAAACATTTTACCTGGAATGCAACATAATAGGCGTACAGCAGAAGGCAGCGCATCGTGTGTGTGTCACTGACAGTGAGCCTCACCAGCGGAGCATCTCTGTTTCAGTGTGTCAGTCAGCATTGTGGAGCAAAAGCTTTATCATTTCCTACAAGGTCAGTTTCAGTTTATGCTGGCAGCGCACAGCATGTGTTGCGCTGTTCCCCATCAGTGCATATATTTCCTCTGTCTAGAACAAAGACTTCAGACACAGTGCTTTCTGGAAGGAAGTTGTTGTGACAGAATAATAATGGGCAAAGTAATGGAGATTTTGTGTCTTTTAGGTGGAATTTGAAAGTTGGATAGATTAATTTGTTTGTTAATTATATGTGTTTTATGCTATGAATTTTATCTTTTGCTTCAGGTCTTGCATTCAATAACTGTATGTACAGTAATGTGACATGCCAACTAACTAGTACTTATGTTATTTGGCCTAATGCTTATTTTAAAGTATTAGTAAATACTCCACCGATGACATGTGCGTTTTAGTTTAACTAGCAACTATGCATTTAGTTACTAGGACAGTATTTATTAAAATAATGACTCTACTAATAAATTCAATTGGTCACTAGTACTTATTCATTACATACAGGTACTATTCTAGTAACAAATTCCACATTATCTTTAGTTCATTATTCACTTCAGATAATTACTTTTTCCAGTTGTTACTGGTACATAATTTTACTAGTAGCTATTCATTTGGCACTAATACTTGTATCTGTCCCAGCTTTGTTTGCATTTATGTTTTAGATTCTAGTATTAATTTATGAGACACTTGTGTCTGTTCCAGTTGAATGTATAGAATAGTTAGTAAAACTGGAATAGGTACCAGCAACAGCAATTGGAAGTGAATAGATATTATATGAACCTAAAATTTACATTCACTGACAAATATATTCAAATTGTAAATAGTAACAATAGAACAGTTAACCTGCTTTTAATTAATGGAACAGAGAATAGTAGAAAAAATAAATATTAGTATGTAATGAATAACTATACTAGCGACTAAACAGATACAAATCACTTATAATAAATTCTACCAGTATGTAATAGAAGTACTAAAATCAAATGAATGGTTACTTGTGAAACCAAAGCATGTTAAAAAAAAAAAATACTGGATTACTTTCTAGTAACAAGTACTGGTTAGTTTTAATGAATACTCTTTAGAATGGTTTGTCTTTATATCCGTGTAGATTCACTAAGATTCTAAAAGCAGCTCTATTTCGAATTTCATGCCTTAAAGGACGCATCATTTGTTTTGCAAATTGTGTGGATGAATAATGTCCCTGTCATTCTTGATGGAGTGGATCAGGGGAAATATCTCTAGAAGTGGCCAGTCGCCTGTTCGGAAGTGTGGCAGGTTATTTCTAGAAACACTTGGTGCACAGTTTCACATCCTGAGCTATAGTGTGCCATGTGGTTGTAGATTTGTGGAGAATTGCTGCAGGCTAGTTCGTCATATTCCCACAAAGTCAAAAGCTGAGTTGTTGTGCAACACAGATCCTGGGGCTCATATACACTGTACTCTACTATGTAACTCCACTGTGTGATCTCTTGCAGCGTGTTTTGTAAATGTTCGGCATGGTATTCCCGCCTCATGATAAGAGTCTTGTGATGCAGATGCAGATTTTCCTTTGAGTGTGTGTCTTGACTTGTTCTTGTTCAGTCTGTCCTTAAAAGAACCCAGAGATTCACAAAATTATAATCTGTAACTACAGTACACAAACATAACATTCTTAAGACAATTAAGACGTACTTGAGGGCATTGAGATGTGGCTAAGACAGGAAATAATGCAGGAGTGTTTTTAAAAACAAATTAACAAACCATTCAACCATCTGATTTTTGTAATGTAGCTTCTCGTCAAATTGTTGTCCGTGAAAAATTCCAAGAGGTTCTCGAGTTAAGTGACCAGTAAAAAAACTGACAAAAAAATCCCAAACATTGAATTAATAGACTGATTTATCAAGTCATTATGAATTAAACCGATTGTTAACATAAATTTGATGACCAAGTGTTTTACATCAGTGTATGTTTTCATTTTTCATTATAAGCTATTAAATACTCGCCTCATTTTGCATTCATTAAGAAAATAGAGCAAAGTCTAGATGCATTATTTTAAATTTCAGAGAAATAGGAAAAAACAGTCAGAAGTTATGGATTAGTAAAAATGATGGAGACCCAAGATATTTGGTATGAAGTTGCATAATTGTATGCTAATTATTTTGAGATTGTGGTTTCGCCCAGGTGGGTGCTATTATTATTATTATTATTATTATTATTATTATTATTATTATTATTATTATTATTTTGTATATAATGTATTATAATAATTGATTTTATATTATTAGTAATAGAAAGGCAAACATTATAATACTTTCTCGTTTAACATCAGCATTAAGCAAATACAAATTTATATCATTTAAACTAATCTTTGAATGGCTAATGAACATTTAATTTCACAAACCTTGCAAACTTAGTCAAATCCGTTTGTGAGATCTTGTGAAGTGTGCATTTTATTCGGCATGATCGTGTGTTCTGATGGTCGGTCCGTGTGAATTTAATGCTTTAAACTCGTGATTTCAGATTATGCTGCGCTTTGTGCATTTGCTCACTGTCATATTCATGTCATTTTTTTCTGTGTGTTGTATGTAAAATGAGTGTAAACCTTTCTTTATTTGAAAAATATGATTCCCAATGCACACAAACTTCCCAGAATACTGAGTGCCCTGTTGGTTACAGTGTTTACTTCCTTTTTAATTATATTTTTATTAAATATTTATTTATTTCTGAAAAAATACTTTGTCTTCTAAAGTATAAGTATGTTTATTTTACACATTTATTTTTTAAATCCATTGTCAGATGATTTCAAATTTCTTAAATATTATTAATAATAATAAAAAAATTATATCTGCTTTATATCAGCTATCGGCCCCCTGCTTTACAAGACCTATCATCGGCATCAGCTGTCAAAAAAAACAATATCGGTTGACCACTACTTTTGTTAGGGTTGTCAAATTTAAATTTAGATTCTGTACCATGACTAGTCACATTATGCATTTTGACTTCATGTCCAAAACTGTTGGTTTTAACACTTCTAGCACTGCACTTTTCTCAGAATAAATGCTAACAACTTTTAAAGCCTGTTAGAAATTCAGCATCGGCAGGGACGGCACTGCAAGGGATAAAAGAAATGAAACTACCTTATAATCTGGTTTTCTGAGTAGTGTGATGACGTCTGAGTCTTGCAAATGCCAAGACTGAAGACTGATATTGCTGCATTTCCTCTGTATGCACGAGAGATATCATTCAGTGCTGCACGGCTCGCCAGTGCAAGCATGCATGCAGAATGCACAGTTTTTTTGTTTTGTAGAGTAAGCTATTATCTCTGTTCAAAGTTTCACACTGATTTTGGAGGCTATTTCATACATCCTGTACATCCTGTCTCACTTTATATAAAAGACTGATTCGAGCTCTGAACCCTGTAGTCATCTGGATAATTCTGAGTCTTACTCAAGTGAAGAGCTTTGAAAGGGCTCTACATCTCATCTCCAGCTTTTAGCTCCTTTATAGGTTAGCTTCTTCAGGTCATGCTGAAGTTAACTGTAGATACTTTAACCCCACACCGGGCCTGCTGAGTTGTAGTCAGTCTGGTACTTTGTAAGTCAAGGTAGATCCATTATCAGGCCCGAAAGAGTCGAGACACATGAAAGCCGGTGCGGTTTGAGATTAGAAGGATCATTCAGAAACACCCCTGGCCCTGACTCTGAAGACCTGCAGAGAAGGTTAGAGAGAGGGAGGTGGGGGATGCGCAGTACTTTGCATTTAAATTTGAATCAGCTTGAATTGGTCGTGTTGATTAGACTTCATCAGAGGGAACCTGCTGTATTAGACTCTCTCATTATCAGAGGAACATCATCTTATTTTAGCAGAGTCTGGTCCAGTCCTCCTATCACTTGTTTTGTCATCCGCTGTTAACTAGTGGTCGTTAGCATCAGCATTGAAAGATTTGTAGTTGTGTGTCAGTGCTGCTGGCTCACCTACATCCTTGCCAAGCAGGACAGCGCCTGTGGGCAAAGCTTGGCAGCCTGTGGCAGATGGAGGATTTCTGTCTGTTGGGCTGTCTAGAGGCACACAGAAGCCTGGAGAAGGGAACGTGGCTCTGAGCCTAGCCTGATTGTGGGTCATTGTTACATGAATTGGATGTGGGACTTTTCCATGAGTATCAATTTGTGTCAGCTTGTTTATAATTAAATGTTTTAATACAATAGTTCACCCAAAAATAAAAAAAATGTCATCATTTGGTCATCCTCAACTCCTTGTTATTTTCTTCTATGAAACGCAAAAGGAGGTCTTGGGGATTATGGGTAAGATCCTTCCTTACAAGGAAAGTGATAGGTCATTTATACTGTTAAGCTTCAAAAAGTATCATAAAAGAAGAAGTCATATGGTAGCTTTGTGTGAGGAATATACCCAAAATCACAAATGATGTATGCTGTAGTTTGCTGTCAATAATGCACTATAAATATATCCTGTTAAATTTGTAAAAACATAACCTTATTGTTACCAGAAACGTATAGCCCTCTATTTCATCAAGTGATATAATGTAAATATGCCAGTCTACTCAAAGTACCAAAAACTGCTTTAAAACATAAGATGAGCTGATAACCCCTGTGATAATACAAATGGTATGATAGAAAGTAACAAGATTGGTTGCCCATCTATAAAACATGGTCAATACTCATATATAAATAGTGAATGTCTAATGTTGGTCTGTTCCAGTTTTAGTTTTATGTATTTAGGTATTTATTTTTAGGTACTCTATCTATTTTCACAAGATAAAAAATGGTTTTAAGTCAGTAATTTCTGTCTTTTGCTGTAGTGTGTCAGTAGGAAATATCAGTTTAGATTTCCAAACATTCATTTTGCCGTTAATTGTAATAATTTTGATGATTTTTGTCTGACAACAGCCAGTGCTTCACACAGAGATCTGATCTGATCATCATCAGTCTGTCTGGAGAGACATGAAGAAACAGAACAAACTGAGACAGATTAGATAGAGTATTGTAATGGCAATGTCTCCAAGATGCTTCAAGAAACCTACCTGCAAAGCTACAGTACTGTTAAAAGTTTTAGGCACTTGTGTAAAAGTGCTGTAAAATGAGGATGCTGTCAAAAATAATGTCATAAATAGATTTTCTTTATCAATTACCTTCTATTATCTAAATTAAATCAACATTTGGTATGACCATCCTTTGTGTTTAAAGCAGCTTTTGCCTGCACTTGCGCATAGTTTTTCAGGTAGCTTTGCAGGTAGGTGTCTTGAAGCATCTTGGAGATATTATTTCAGTTAACTTTTTTTTATTTTTTATGTTTTTGTAATAACCCTGTTCAGAAGACGTGCAGTCTAAGTTGCATGGTATTATTTTGATGGATGTTTTTATGTTGACTGTATAAATAACAATTAACGGATTAGTTCAACAATTAAAGGATTAGTGCCTTTCTTTCTGCATTTGAAAAAAAAAATATATATACTTTTTTGAATTTTTTTCCATATAGTGGACTTCAGTAGGACTCAAGGGGTTGAAGGTCCAAATTGCAGTTTCAGTGCAGCTTTCGTTGATGTACATCACAGTGCTAGTCCAAGATGAGCATTTGTGGTTAAAATGTATGTACATTTGAATTTTTTTTTTTTATCGTTTCACTAGATAAGACCCTTTTTCCTTGGCTGGCATCATGTAGAGCCCTTTGAAGCTGCACTGAAACTGCAATTTGAACCTTCAACCTGTTGGGCCCTATTGAGGTCCACTATATGAAGAAAAATCCTGGAATGTTTTCCTCAAGGACCTTAATTTCTTTTTGTTTTGAGTGAGGAAGGAATGAACATGTTGGTTTTGGATGACATGGGGGTGAGTAAATTGTCAGGAAATTTTAATTCTGGAATGAACTAATCCTTTAAACAGTACATGTAGGTACTACGTTTTTATGACATTCATGCCATATCACACCAGCTCTCTTTGTTTTACAAACACTTATATAGGCTAAATAAGGCTATTGCCTGAAAATCAGTGTAAAATAGATTAGTAGACCACTAGCTTAAGCAGTTTGACATTTAGTGAATGGTGAAGGTCATGTATGTAAAGGCAGAGAACGCTGGGAAACAAATTGAAGAACAGTTGAACTGCTTTGAGTATAAACTGTCAGTTGTCCTTTTTCAAGGTTTTAACAGCATTTCAGGGAGATTATCGGGTGAGTACAGACTTCATGACTACATGCTGAGTGGCATGATAATAAAAGCTAGTTTACAGGAAAAATCTCACTGGCATGTAATTGCGCCATTCAGATGCAACTGTCCCTGAATTCAGAAGACCCTAATCAAATTTGCTATCTAGGTCATTTATGAGACGCACGATGCCACCCAAAAAAACTGAGAAAGCAACAGTGATTGCCAGAGAAATAGGACGATTGTTTATCATTTGTGTTGCTAATGCACCTCTGCCAGTGTTTTCTAGATGTGTTCTATCATTTAAATATGCTATTGGGCTGCACAAACATGCTTTAATGATCTGAATTAATTAATGCATTGTATACAGTTGTTGATTCTGCATGCACTCGCATGGCTTATGGAGCTGGGTGATGTACCGGATGGAGGTGAGCTCTGGCCTGCTGTCATAGACTGTGCTCGAGCACTACTGACAACAACAACAGCATTCAGCACAGCACAAAAGCCGGCAGAGACTGTGGTTTCATTCTCCTGGGCTCTGAACAGAGAAACAAGCTGGACTCTGTTGTGTGGAAGGATATATGGCTGTTGTCCACGTGGTGCCATTTGCCTTCTGTACTGTTCAGTGATGTGACATTCAATGTTGTCTTAATTGCTAATTAGTTTTTAGCAGATAATTTATTATCTAGAGTGGCTGACACTTAATTTTAGACAGAGGAAACCTGTGGTTTAAAACCTTGTTTTTTATTCTTTTGGTGATAGTTGTTGTCTTAATTGCTAATTAGTTTTTTCATTCAGAATGAGAGAAGTGACTGGTTGTTTGCAAATATTTTATTTGGTGGAGCAAAATAATGTGTAATATTGTTTCTAAAATGTAAGTTACTGAATATTTACTATAGTGAACTGTTCTGCATAAGCAATATCACACTCACAATGTGCTGTTGTTAATAATAATACTGCGCTAACTGCTAAAAAGCACTTATGCTCATATAATATTGACAAATTGCCATGATTTTGGACATGTAACATGGTATTTCCATTAGGGAAGCATGATATTATCGAACCAATATCGGAATCGGCCGATAATGGCTTTAAAATGTACATATGCGGCATCGCCCGATATGGAAAAATTTATGCCGATATGTCTGTTCTAGCGATTAGATCACGTCAACAGTGTGGCTCATTCTTGAAGCAAAGTTTTGCCTGAATGTTGATTAGATTCAGCTGTTTTGGATCGCTGCACTTAAATGCTGAGAATGCACGTACAGAATGACATGTTTGTGTATGATAAGTTAACAGTAATAGCACGTGCAGTGGCAGCAGCGGCCACCTCCGCTGAGTCGTCCTAATTGCGCGCTCAGTTAGGAGTTGTAATTCCGCAGGAGGCGCTGTTGGCCTGCTTCTAATAAAATGAAAGTAAAATACACGGATACATTTAGATGTGTTTCTAATTAAATAAAGCAGTAATTGATGTCATCAAATCATGAGTATGTTTCAATTTAAAGGTCAGTAGCTATAGCTTACATGAATAAAAAAAAAAAAATCACAAACATGACACTTTTGATAATGATAATTTGTTTTTTTTAAACAAATTATGAGCTCTAAAAGATTTTCAGAATTTTTACAACTCTTTGCTTTAGACCATCTACAAATGTTAAATCTTAAAATAAAATGTTAAGGTTACTACTCCATCTTTTTGAAAAAAAAATAAATAAATAAATAAATACAGCAATTGATATATGTATATATAGTTAGTTTATAGTTATTTTCAAAGCTTCAATGTACTGTCATTATAAAATAACTTCGTTATTGTTTATTTAATTCTAACAAATAAGTTCTTGTTAAAAATACAAATAATTTGCTTATTATTTCCACACAGGAGAGGCTTGGTGTTGTTTCCAAACAAAATGAAATATATCAGTAACGGTATCGGCCAAAATGAGATGAAAAATATCGGATATACTGTAACTGAATCATTCAAGAACCATGGTCTTAGGTTTCCTTAGTGAACTGAATACTACACATAACATTTTGTAAGGGCTTTTTGTTCTTGAGGAAACAGCAGACGGGGCTTCTACAGCATAAGCCTCAGAATTTCCAATAAAAAATCCCCCTCCAAATTTATTTGTAATCACACACCAAATCAAGTTCTGGGCATCTTGCTGAAGCTCTGATGCAGAGATACAGACAGCCTGGCCTGCTGTAAGTGGGTGGGGAATTTGCAATGGCGCCGCTGAAGATAGCTGCAAAAACCCCTCTGACAGGAAATATTCTCAGCTCATTTTCTTTGCCAGAGCAGGTGAGGAAGGACACAAAACCACTCTGATTCACACTAACCCACACGGTAATAAGTATTAGAGGCTGAATTCACCAGACAGCCTTGGCACATCTTTTTCCTCAAAAGGGCTGTTCATCAGGGATTTTGATTTAAGTACTGTCATTTCTTATAAATGTATTTTAGGCCACTGTTGGTTGGCTTGCTCCCTCAATTTCTTTTCTAATGCAGCCCTGAAGTATTTTAGAAATATTTTTTAAAAGCATGCCTTTTTCCTCCTTTAGAGTTTCACTAACTGAGGGTTAATATGCTGCTTCTGTTTATATACAGCACCATATGAAGCTTCAAATAGAAAGAGAGAGAAAGGAGATCAGCGTCTCCCCTCTGAGCTGCATCTGCATCTGCCAATAGTTCTCTAACAATCCTCTCAGTCACAGAAAATAAGAAAGAGAGAGAGAATAAAAGGATGAGAAGTGCTGAGAGTTGCCATTTGAATTCTGCCAGAGAGGGATGAGGGTGCTTGGCTGTCCGCTTTACTTTTGGTAAAGTTTTCATGCCATCTCAGTGTTAACGTTTCAACATGCTTTTTGGTATGTTTCATGCATAGTCTAAATATAATACATACATTTTGGAATATGTGGTTTAATTTAGCCATTTTTTGTCAGCTAAAACATTATTTTTTTCTCAAGTATTTTAGAATAAAATGTGACAATTTGACCAAAATTTGATAAAACGGTAGTCCCAGAATAACTGGCTAATATTAATGAGTATGACATGGAAATGTTGAAAAAAAAAAACACGATGATAATGATGAAAAAAGCTATGGATAAAACTAGAAAAAAAGTGAATATAAAACTGAGAGCACCAGATGGATCCTCCCACGGACTCCACACTGACCACAGAATCAGCTCTAGAAGGCTTATAGTCTTTCAATGGAAAATTCAATTGCGCAGTGTCACTGTGTTTTTTGGTGCACAAAAAAGCCCAAAGGGTAGATTTGCCATGATCCCAAATGGCTGGAGAATGTAGTTATATCTTGTTATTTAACGCTGAAACATCTAAGTTTTTTTTTGCATATGATCATGCCAATGGTTGATAGTAACGAATGCCTGTGTTAAGTGAATATTTTAGAAAGTTTAAAAAAACTCCAGTACTGTGCTATTGTCATGCCCACTGACATATACATGGTTGACATAAAGACCTAATACAGAGAACGAGAAGCCCATGTTTAGAAATTCCTTCTAGTCCCTGTTGGATCGTATTCACTTCTTTCTCCACATTATACCCTGAAGGTCTGTTTGGAGCACTCTAAACCAATGACTGAGTCTTATTTTTGGAAACGAACAGACGCTATGCCAAGCTTGTGTCATCCGTAGTGGTTGTTAAGGTTGGCTGGGTCGAGTTAATTCGATGAGGGTGGTGAAAAAGGGAAAGGAGAGGATAGGGCAAGGCTTAAGCATGAGTATTTCCGCTGTCGGAGTGAGATGTCGTGCTGTGCACCGGGCTGATGACGCTCCATGGTGGTCCAGGTGAGGCCTGGCCAGCAGGAGAGAAAAGCCTGGTGGTCATCACTCCATGAGCTGCAGATTTCCTGCCAGCATCCAAGTCTGGCTCAGATAACATAACAGGAATCACACCTGCCAGACGTCACGCTGCTCTGCTGGGGCCCAGCGCTTGACTCTCACCAACAGCTTCTACTCAGGGGCCACACATCGCATGTCTCTAAGTGGCAATTTCCTGCAAATGTTAAAAGCGCTTTAAATCATGTTTTAAAAGGAACGTAATTGCTATAACTAAATTTATTTCAGAATGCAGTAAGAAAGACGAGAAACATGCAACCAGAGCTGATATTTGTCATCTATTCAGCTAGTCAAGAAACAGATACTGATTGTGAAATAGTATGATACATACACTACCATAATCTTTTTTGTTTTTTGAAGAACGATGCGAGACGGACAGAGAGAGATAGAGAGAGAGCAGAGAAGTCTCTTATGCTCACCCAAGAGCTGTTTAAAAATACAGGTATAAAAACAGTTATATTTTGAAATAATTATTACATATTTAACATAAAAGTTGTTAAATAGCATTCCTGCTGATGATAATGTAACTTCATTATGGTATGTGGCAGCAGGGGCCAAAGGCGGAATTTATATTATGTTGGGCGGCGTATTACTGATTTTGTTTTTGACGGGTGTGTCCTGAGTTCAATTCACCTTCATCCCTCACTCTACTTTTCCTGTCTACCTCCACTATCCTGTCAGGCCACTATAAGCCTCTAAACAAAATTAGTTGTTTCTGAAGGATTGCTATGGACCTGGATGATGTCAGGGATCACTCACTTATTGAGCGCCCTGGTGTTGAGACTTGTAGGATGTTTGTGGCATAAGAAATCAGGATTGGCACATAACCTGCCAATGATATATAACCATCGAATCCTAGAAATGCCTGTAAGCTTAACGGTCACATTCTGGAAGCCAACCAGTTCACTGGGCTATGATGTCGTGTATGAGAATAGAGTGAGGAACGATGAACGAGAAGGAAGGAAAGAGGATGAAAGTGTGTTGTGTTAAGAGGTATGTGAGGTGTGTGTGTGTGCGCGGTCATGTGAGAGAGGCGTGTTAGTTATAGAACGAGTGTTCTGGTAGTGACTCCCAGCTTCGTCTGCAAAACCTGGTGAGAGACCTCAGAGAGATGTTCAGCCCGTCGCAATATACCATCAACTTGCAGGATAGAAACGCCTTTAGAAACATTCAGTTCAACTGATCTGACATCCTAAACTAATCAAACAGCGTTTTTTTCAGAGTGTCATTTAGCCCGCGAGACCTTAAGAGACAAATGTTACATTGGGTTTTAAACGAGACTAGACCTTGATACCCAAAAAAAAAGAAAAATGCCAGAGGGATGCAGTGTGGTCAGGCTATTACGGCTGAAGGGAGGATCGAGGTTTTATATTTCTGAGTATGGAGGGACATTGACATTCACAAAGAGACACTTTCACAGTCAAATGTCTGTGATGCTCTGGGCGCAGAGCATTGATACATGGGAGCAGAGAAAGTATGATTTGTTTGTGGCACTCAGCGGTGGTTTTGGTCTTATGGACAAATATGTCTTTGAGCGATTTATCTTGTAAACATAGGCCTCTGCAGGTGAGCCGTGCTACATCAGGGCAAAGAAGACCTTACGGGCGGGGGGTAGATGGCTGCTGCTTCCTCTAGGTTTAGAGACTTGTTTTGATTGGGGTGTACCTGGTTTCTTTCCTAACCCCGCTGTCTGAGGAAAATACATCCAAAGTAAACACGTTCGACAAAGTACGTCTCGGAAGTTGTAATAGGAAGTAGATTATGCACAGAGAAAGACGAGCCACTCGATGTTTAAGGAATACGCAATTAGTTATGAGTGACCACCTGCGATGAGACCGCTGTCGCTGGCACATTTCGCACAAGAATATGATTAGATTACAGAATAGTTATGATTTGTATACGTCACTATATGAATACATATCGCTTATAGCAGAGTTTGTGTTTTTTGTAGTCGTTTCATTTATTGGATGAAATCTTTTATATTGCTGTATGTCGGTCTATTTAAAATATCTGTATTTCAATCAACTTAACATTAAATAAAATTGAAGAATAAATAATTGTAGTTTTGCTAAGTTAGTTTTTAGTTTTCAATTGGACAAAAGTAAATAGAATTTATCAGGCTATGGGTAAACTAAAATACCAGGAAGATTAGTGGATAGATCTCATGAATATGAAGACTCGAGAGGAAGAAAAAAAAAAAAAAAAGAAGACATTTAATTTTTTATTTTTGTTTAAATGAAGTTGAATTTCTACAATTTGCTGACCATTTTCGCTAAAATAGCGTCTTTAGCAAAACAACGTCTAAATATTATATCTGGGCCATAACCCCTCTTCGTCTCTATTTCAGAGACTCTCTAGGTAACCCTCTAGAATGGAGAGGGGAGCCGTATTTCAAGAAGAAAAGTTTGGGGTAAGTTCTGTCACGATTTCTTATGCCAATGTGGTTTTTAATGTTTCAGCTTTGTAGACTAGTAAGAGGGCAAATAAGTTTTACCCTCAGAGTAAGTTTAGTACAGATTGGCGCTTTGGAAGCGGTTGGGATTGAAAGCTGGACTGTTTCATGGTCGGCGTCATTGAAAAGATGAAGGAGGGATAGGAGAAGAAAGAACAAAGACTGAGAAAAAAGTGAAGAGATGCGAATAAGGCAGATGGGCCAGGGGCTATTGTCGAGCATTTCCCCCTGCATTATACAGCCATGCTCTGTCTAATTCCCACCTCGACCTGGCAGGTGCGGCGTCAGGTGGCGTCCTACTTTAATACCCCAAGCCGGGCCCATTCAAAGAACGGGGAAGAAGAGAGAGAAATCAAGGCAGAATATTCAAGGACCCACTGCTTGAATACAGGCAACATTATATAACAGTACAGAAGCCCTTACTGCAAGCTAAAGACCCCAATGTTAATAGCATATTTACAACATCGGTGCCCTCAGATTAGTTTTGTGTAAGTGGCATTTTGACTGCCTCTAAAACATCACTTGACAAGTATAAAAAAGCATAAAGGAGGGTTTCCTCTGTTAGTCTGAACGCCCTTTCGTTCATTTGTGGTCGATGAGGTTTTTTTTTTTTTTTTTTTATCTTCTCTTTTGGTGTGGTTGCAAGCCCTTGTGGTCTGCTGAGCGGTCTTTCAGCTAAGGCTAATTTAGTTGTCTGGCTTTGGTCACTGGGACTGTGGTAAGATAGAGGGACATCCACGTATTGTGTTCTGACCACAAAGATGGTATTAAAAAAACCCCCCCACCACACCCCCAAACTCCCTAATAAATAATCCACAAGCATCCATGCAGAACTAGTATTCACTCTGGACCCCCTCTATCACTCAATACGAGATGTGTATGCAGAGCAGCTTCCGCCTTCACTCTTTTTTTCTGTTACTCTGAAAAGCGGTTTTTAAAATCAACATGAGAAATCAAAGTGACTCCAGTTTACTTTAATACACATTTGGCCTTTTTGTGCTTGTGTCTTTTTTTTTTTTTTGCTAGGTAATAAATTAATTAACTATAAAAAACAAGTTTTTTTAATATAAGTTCCCCAGCTAGTTGATGCATTATTTTAATATAATATTTTTGTAATATTTTATAATAACTGTTATGTAAATGTATGTATATTATATTTTTTTTTTTTTTTTTTGCTATGATGTTTCTAGGTTGTTATTCTGGTGATCTGGATTGTTATTAGTGTGAACGTCATAAAATTACTGAAGTAAAATGATTTGAAACACTGATTCATGTTGACATTATGTGCACGCTCGTCCTTCTCTGACTGTTTTGCAGCACTGAATGAAAACACTGTGTGAAATGACTAAAAGGCGACACATTTGGTTAATTACTGAAAATGCATGATTAATTAAGTCTCAGAGAGGGAAAGTTCGCAATCGGCATGTGATAAGCTACATTCCTTATTTAGCTTTGTGCGCTCTTCATCCTTATGACTGTCTTCGATCTGTTTCCTCCTCAGATGTAAAACAGGGCGTTCAGCAGGCCAGTCAGATGTTTGTCGCTGACAACAGAAAGCTCATTTAACAGCCCTAATCAGTTCATTTCGTTTCACTTACTGTACTGTTTCTCCGGTTTTGTGAGTTGGATGCAGATTTTCTCAGTGTCACATTAAAGAGTTCATGGGCTTTGGAGTTCGGAAGATGAGAGTATAGTTAGACAAATGCTAAGGCTGACCTTAGCTCTGGCCTATACGGAGATGTCTTTTCTTCAGTCAACCCTCATGCAACTTTATAGTACCATCAGAAAATTCAAATGCTATTCATAATGAAGATTGTGTGTTTCCTGTTTGATTATTTTTTAATATTCTTATTCCTTGACGATTTGTCAATTGCATTTTCATAATAAGGTTTTTTGAAGTGGTTTCTTGTCTCGTGTCGTGTGAATATTATTGGCTCACTAAGTTCCGGTAATCATGTTGCACATGTACACATTCCAGGAGCGTTGTTCAGCAAGTAACTTAATATAAATTAAGTATTAAAAATATTAAGGATTCAGCAAAATAATCAGGAAAATTTAAAATCAAAAATATAATATTCATGATCCATTCTTTTATAATGTAGTTCTAAACGTAGATTTTTATAATCTGGTTACCTGATTTAGGCACACACACTTAACAATGTCTTTCTTTTCAGCTTATATATTATGGCTACTAAGTTTAATCATAACCGCCTCTCATCATTGTGCTCCATCAGTTTCCATTGTCATGTAGTGATCTGCGGTGGATTTGCTTGTGCTTGAAAGCAAGCCATACAACATGTGGCAAACGCACGAACTCATTTTATTTCAAACCAATCTAGAGAGAGAATTCATCAAGTCAATTTATAGTCCCTCTCTCCATCTCCAATTCAAGAGAAACGTCACACTGTTAGTAAATAATATACGTGGGGTAAAAATAAGTATTGAACACGTCACCATTTTTCTCATGTGTCACACAAGAAACATTTCATGATGAGTAAAAGCAAAGAGCTCTCTCAACTCATGGCATTGATTACAGACAGATTTCTATACTCCTGAATGTTCCAGTGAGCACTGTTGGGGCCATAATCTGGAAGTGGACAGAACATTATTTTTCCATAAACAGGCCACGACCAGGTGCTCCTCGCAAGATTTCTGACAGAGGAGTGAAAAGAATTATCAGAAGAGTTGTCTAAGAGCCAAGGACCTCTTGTAGAGATCTTCAGAAAGACCTGGAATTAGCATGTACAACTGTTTCAAAGAAAATAATAAGTAATGCACTCAACTGTCATGTCCTGTATACACACTCACCATGCAAGACTCCATTGCTGAAAGGGGAGAAAAAGCATTGTTTGAAGAATGTTTAAAATTTGCTGCACTCCACAATTAGGACAAGCCTGTGAAATACTGGGAGAATATAGTCTGGCTCAGATGAGACCAAAATTAAACTCATTTGGATGAGCCATATTTCACACTATGTTTGGAGGTCAAATGGCCCACTGCACATCACCCAAAAACATCATGGTGTGGAACTGGCAAAAATCATATAATTGAAGAGGAAGGGATGAAAATCGAAAAATGTACACTGGAGACATTCTAGGATTAATATCGGCTGCCATCTACCAGGATGATGAAGATAAAACGAGGGTGGACATTACCAGCAAGACAGTGATCCCAAATTACAGCTGAATAAACATCTCCATTTGGTTTCAGAGAAAGAAAGTAAAGCTGCTAGAATGGCCTATTAATCACCTGACTTGGAACTGGGGCCAGAAAAATCTATGGAAAAGGCTTACAGATCAGGAGTTCGCCAGAAGAGGCCCACGGAAACCTTCTGCTAAGGTCTGAAGCACTGTTTGTGTGGAAGAATGAGCCAAAATCACACCTGAGCAATGCGTGCCACTAGTTTCTTCATGCAGGAGGCATGTTGGAAGCTGCCTGCCACCAACAAAGGCTTTGTGCACGTGCAGTATTAAATACATTTCAGTAAGTGTGTGTCTAATTACTTTGTCCCTGGGTCATTCCATTATTTTATTACACAGAACTTATTTTCTGAAAGATGTTGTGTTTTGTTTTCTTTATATCGTATGGATTACTTGGGTTATTACCGCATATCTGGTGAAAAATTTTATGTCAACAGCACCTTAAGAAATATATTTACTAAGAGAAGAAAAGGCTTATGTGTTCAATAATGGCTTCTACCCACTGTATCTGTCTTATTGTCCCACCTCGTTTGGTTTAATCTGACCTGTCTAGATAAAGGTAAAAGAGAGAGGAGAAGAGGATGTATTTTTAGGTCAAATAAAGTGATTCCCCCTTTCTTACCAAAGAGCTAATGCAGTTATTTATCAGAGGTGACAGGACTGGGCCGTGTGTGTGTGTGTGTGTGTGTGTGTGTGTGTGTGTGTGTGTGTGTGTGTGTGTGTGTGTGTGTTTTAATGCACAGTCAGCAGTATGCTTTTTAACACTACAGCACCTCTGCAGGAGTTCTGGGAAATGAGCAAATAATTAAATATCTAAGTAACAAATATAATCAAATAACATACTAAAATGCTCATCATGATGCAAATGATGATGACAAAAAGGAAAAGGATTTCCCTGAGAATTATTTTGATTCTGTTCTAAAAAAGTTTTGAATTCCTTGGTTTTGATTTGATTCAGCAGTGTTGAGGAGTAACTCGTTACTGTACATGTAACGGAATTACGTAATTTAATTATTAGAATAAATGTAACTGTAATCTGTTACAGTTACGAAGAAAATACGTTAAAAATTAAATTACAGCTACTTATGAAAATGTTAAGAATTACAAAGGGGGTTACATCTGAATATTTTCCACAAACATAAAAAGATTTGATTGATTTCTTTCCAAAATTGCACTGACTGCTCTAAAAAAATATGAGACACCAATAGGGCTGTGTGGATTAATTTAAATCAAATCACAACCGTTTGATTTGAGATCGCGTTCGGCGATTTTTGCTAATCATAAAGCCTGCAATGGGGGACGCGCGATATTAAATTTCTTGAGTTCCAGAGCATATGCTTGACTGCCAGTCTTGAGTGGCAGGCTAATCCAACAAAAGAGTGGCGCACCTCCTTTCTCCCCAATCAGCACTGCTCTAGCCAACTTCGTAAACGCCTACCATTAAAAAAAAAAAAGAGAGAGAGAGAGAGAATGCACAAAGAAAAAGTTATGTAATATGAGATTACTTCGGCTTCTGAAATGACACACACCTCAAACAAAAATGTAACGTTAATTTGCAAGAGCTATGTCACAACACATATCAAGAGCTTCCCTTATCAGTTCTTCTTTCATAACTGGAGAATAAAAGATAAATTCATAAATTCATAAAATATTTTTATTAGTACATGAACATTATCTTGCACATTTGATCACCCCAACAGATGCTAATTTGAAAGAAGTTTATAATGCATGTTAACTATTGCCAATTCAGGAAGACCGCACAAACAGCCTATGTCTCAGAATGCTTCTCATTCTCGCTCCTCTCCTGCTGTGTCTCACGGAGGAGTGAGGAGCCGGTGTAAACTCACCTCACATGCGCAGCCTATCTCGTAATGTTCGGTTATACTCCGCGGCTCTGCACCGCAAGTCGCTACAAGCGCATCTGGCAATATGGACGAGGCTTGACGCACGCGTGCAACCTGTGTCAACTCGCGCCTGGCTCCATGTTTAAAACAAGTGTAAATTTAGTATAACTGCTTTGCTAATTTCACTTGGATGTAATGAAACATTCAGCATATTTTCCACTTGTTCTTAAAATCCCAAATACTTAAAAATGAATAAATCAGCCTATGTAACCCATGCAATACTTTAATAATTGACTTAAGTAATATAGTTATTTATTTACACAAAATAAACAAATCTTTTTTGTGAAATTCAGTAAATAAATAAATTCTGTAAAAGTAGTAATACCATTATAATATTCCCTGCTGAAAAAAAAAACAATAGAACCCCTCCCAAAACACAATAGAAAATTTAATGGATTTAAAGGTTATAATGGGAATTATATTGGCTTTAATGTAAACTATAATGGTGTGTACTGGTATTTGATGGATTCTATTGGTGGGATGTAATTTGGCAGATGGGAAACAATAGAAAAATGGTGGTAATTATTATTTGAATAATGTACTAAACATAATATAATTTTGTAATTGTTTTAATGGAAACCATAAGAAGTTCTGTAGGATGGTTTTATTATTGTTTTTTTTTTCAGCAGTGTAACGATACACATACTGTGCAGCACACTACTGACAATGTTAAGCTAAAGCTTGACTTTGCAAAACATAAAATCAATCAAATCAAATCGCTATCGCGAATATCTGTCCAAAAAAAAATCGCAATTAGATATTTTCCCCAAATCGCATTAGAGAAGCCCCTAGTCACCAATGTTTCAGGAGTTTAGGACACAAAATAGGACAAAATATGCTCATTTGATAACTGTTTTATTTCCTATTTGAGTTTATGTACAGGTGCATATCAAAAAAATTTGAATATCGTAGAAAGTATTTTTTGTTTGTAACTTATTTCAAAAAGTGAAATTTCATGCATTCATTACATGTAAAGTAAAACATTTTAAATATATATATATTTTTTGATAATTGATATAAAGAACAAGAACAATGTTTTAAGGCATTTAGCATAAATTTAAGCTTGATTGTGAGCACTGAACAAAACTGTCTGTGTTTTTTTTTGTTTATTATTGTTTTTTAATTTCATTTTCATTTTGCTTACAAAATTTTAATAATTTAATTCTTATTCTTGTTGCTTCTTTGAGTTAATGTAGGTTCATGGTGATGGTAGTATGTGAAAAGGTTTTTGGAGGGACTACAGTGAACATGGTGTTCTGTTTTGTCATTTGTGTGTGTTTAGTGGGTCTCACATGATTGCCTCACTGCCCTGAGCATCACGACACTGGAACGCCCTGCAATCATCCAGTTACAATTTTCATGAGGCTTGGCTCATTCATCAAACTCCATATTAGTCTTTACATGCTGCTAAAATCATCTTCCCTGCTTGTATGCTAACCGCACGGGGTAATTAAAATCAAGTGAGACTGGTTACGTTTTGCAGACTAACACAGGTTGTCATTGTGTGGTGGTTCTTAGAAGATGTTACTCTTGGAAGTTCAGTCACACGCTCAGTCTGTCTTTTAATAGAGAAGCCCATTGACACAGCATAATGGGAAAGTTAGAGGTTAAAAACCCTCTTCAGAATCGCTCTCGTCGTTTGGTGACATTTTATGTTGTAACATTTTTTTAAATCAGAAATTGCTATTAAGTTTGAAGAAAAATGGCAAGTAACACATCAAATTAAACATGACTTTAAGTAGAATGACTGAAATAGTATTTTAGTAGAAATTGTATGTTTACATTAAATGTGCATTAAATAGGCCTTGAACAGATAAATACACACACTGTATGTCAAAATTTCCGTCTTTGCAAGAATCCCGGTAAATATAATAATTTAGGTATTAAGTGAAAACAAACAGCTGAGGAAGAAAAACACGTTTAACAGTATATTGGATCTGGTCAGCTCTTAAAGTGACAGCAGTCTAATATTTCTGCTGTCTGTCATTCATGTTAAAGAAACATCAAAGAGAGCAGATCTTTCACTGCTCTTGACTAAATCACTTTTTAACCAAACTTTAATAAGAAGAAATATATCTTTATTTACACAGTGAAGAATATGCAGCATTTTCTATACATTTGAATTCTTTATACAATGTATGTTGTATTGTAATTAGTTTCTTATTCTTATTTAATTGCTGACCATTTACTTATCTTCAGTGAGGTTTTTATTTTTTAATTTAGGCTAGTATTGGCTTTCACCCTTCACAAGTGCCACTTCCTGAGAGGATAGATCAAACTAAACCAATTTTAACAGCATTGGGTCTTGGTTTTTTAACAAAAGGAGTACTTCAGCCCCCCCTCTCCAGCCCCGACACACACATATGCCTGTCACCCTTTTGGAATGAGCCGTCATGTGTCTCTCACTCTCTCACAGTTACCAGGGGAACCCTGTCGCTTTAGCAACTGCTATCTTGGGAGACACGTTAATACGGAGAGGATTGGAGTTTCTCTTTCAACACCTGCAGCCCTGTTTAATGTCACTGCAGCTGTTCTGTTTCTCACTCCCTGTCTATCATGCTCTCTTTCAAACACAAAGCTCCTCTGTGTCCGCATCACGATAGATAAGTGTATGGCATATCTGCTTGTATACTTTGCAAATTGAACCTTCATAGAATGAAGCTAATAAAAACACAGAAAATACTCTGGGTGTCAGCAGATGGCCGTAGCATTCCATTTTGCTTTCAGACACACGGAATTCTGACCGAGTGTCAGGTGGTGGAAAGACTGTCGTTTACTTGCCAGATCTTGTGTTCCCATCCATCTATAAAGAAGAGGGAGTGAGAGAACGGGGCAGGGAGGAGAGAGAGCACACGGTAGAACGGGTGTAGGCGGTGCGACCTGTGCTGTGTGGGCAGAGCAGACTGAATCATGGGAGATTCGTCGACGAGCTTTCCAAAGGGGTCTAGGTTTCAGCAAGTATACGGGCCACACTACAAAACATCAGCTGTTTGTTTTAATGTTTGGTTTAGAGATTAAAATTACATGGTTGGTTGCAATATGGGTTTTGTTATTTTGGAACCTCAGTTCTTTTAAACAGCACACTATCTGTGATCATGGTAAATAATAAAATACTGGAAACTGAATCACCAGCCTGGTCCATGGGTAACTGAAACCCGTGTCTGAGATCTGACTATAATGCCCACTGGAACGTTCATAAAGTTGCAGGAGTGACCAACTTTTCAGCTGATTGATTTTTCACAGGTATTTCTTCATAGGGATTTGTTTAATAACCAAACGCATGTCACCGACATTGTGACATTTGATTAAAATTCTCAAACTATTTGATTTCTTGATTTGGTTCAAGTTGTTTTTTGGTACTTCACCAGTCACCACTCCATTGTAGCAGCTCTTGTCACGGGCCAAAATCTATTCTGATAAAACTAACTTTCCCCGGTGTGCAACACTGAAGCTGGCCCTTTGACCTACTTTGAGGTAGGACCGGAAATTTGTGGATTTTAGAATCTTCAGTATGGAGTTTGGAATTTCTTCATATAAAAACTTGATGCTGCCGTGTTTTTGTATGATCTGAATTTTTTTTTGTTTTTGTATTTTAGAATTTACAAACATTTTTTAGAGCTGCATTTTTTTGTAATTTGAATATTTAACAGCTAGTTTCAGCCTCAGAACAGCAGAAAATCGGCTGTTATAAAAAAACAGAATGTAAAAAATTATGTCACCCACGTTAAAATGTCACAGCTGAAAATTCAAATGTACAAATTTGTTAATTATTACATCTGCTTTTCATAAATAACTACTGTTTGACTGTAGCTCCAAGTTTTCACTTATCTCATGACCATGCATCTAAAAAAGATTTGATTGGAAAAAAAGTAGTTAGGAGAGTGCTAACGGCACAAAAGCGAACACTCACTTGACACAAATGACATGCCTTCAGCAGTTATAAACTGTACTTGGTCATCACATAGAGTGGGTGACATTTTCAGTAGTAAAAACGCATTGTGTTTTGTAGTATGTTTTTGGCTCTTACCAGTTCTATTCTTTGTCCGGTTTCTATGGTCTTTGACCCTGGGAAAGTTTCTCTCTATGGTGTGGAGGTGTTTATGGCGCAGTGCTGCCCTGGTTCTGTCATCTCTCTCTGTCTCTCATTTGTTGACATTTTTCTGTTTGCTCAAAGAAAAGGGGGCTATTTTTTATACGTTGCTAACTTTGACCGCAGGATGTGCCGTTACTTTGTTCCAAAGGTTATCATCTGAGGATCTCCCCACTGGGGCCTTGGCCTTTGAGGAAATCTGTGTGTTGTGCTCCGTTTGCTCACGTGGCATGTCTTGCACACACTGCTGTGCGATTCTTTTACTGTTGTATTTTCACTATACCACACTGCACTGTGGTTTTTTGAGACATTTTTAAGGAGAAGGGAAGGCAGTGATGTTAGAGTAAGTTTGTATGTTTGAACCAGTTTTGGACCTCATTCAGCTTCATGGACTCACAGCATAACTTGAGAAATTAGACTTATTTACTTTTTATTTTTTTTGTGGTTTCCTCTGACTTTAAATCTCTTATGTTTCGAAGATGATGTTTTGTTTACAAATGCTGACATTCTGTACAGGCACTTACTGTGTTTTGTGCCTGCTGTAGTCAACGGCCCACAGTCGACAGTCCAAATCTTCCAAGTTCCTCTTGCTATTTTTATTTTAACACTTATTTGTTTCTGACGATGATTCATTTTTACACACACTGCAGAAATGTACCTTATGGTGGTGTGTTTGTTGGTTCACAGGGAGGAGACGAGAAGAATGCAGGTTTTGACGTTCTCTACCACAACATGAAGCATGGACAGATCGCCGCCAAAGAGTTGGCCGAGTTCGTGCGCGAGAGGTGAGGCGTTGTTTTGGGAGGAGTCGTCATGGTGATGGGGAGGAGGGATGAGACGGTGTAACTGGTACTGTCAGGAATGTGACAGTGTGAAATTTGTTTTCTATTCCTTGTGTTTCTAACTCACCAGCAGCAGTTGTGTTTTAAAGTGAAATTAAAGATGGGAATGGTTTGTGTTTTGATAATGTTTCAAAAACATGCTGCATTATACTGTTTCCTTTTTACTGTAATGTTAGGTTCCTTGTTATCCTATAATGTTATATAACACTGTTACATTAATTATTGTCTTATTCCAGCTTATTGTTTAATGTTACATGACATACTATACTTTGTCATTATTATAATGTTATGTCTTATCTGAAAATATTATATTAAGGTATGTTACATTATGTGTTGTGGTTTGTCTTATTTAATCTTACTACTGTATATGATGTTACTGTACATTTATGTTCCTACAGTATGTTACGTTGTTAGTGTAATGTTTTGTCTTATATTTTATCGTAAAATGTTACGTTACATGTTATCATATTATTTATTGTTACATTATGTTATGTTACGTTACGTTGTTGCAATGCCACATTATTGCAATGTTTTTGTCTTATTTGATCTTATTACATTCTATCATATATTACATTACAGTAAAAATGTAACATAACATAGTATAATGTAATGTTATATCTTATCTGATATCATTGATTTGGTAACACTTTAGTATAAGGACCAATTCTAACTATTAACTAGTTGCTTATTACAATGGCTATTAATAACATATTAGCTGTTTATTAGTACTTCTAAAGCACATATTCTGCATGACATGATCCTACCCCAATAACTAGAAACCGCTTCCTTTTCACTTACTATTAATAAGCATTAAATAAGTAGTTTATTGAGGCAAAAGTCATAGTTATGATTTGTTAATATTAGAATTTAACCTTAAAATAAAGCATGTCCATTGATTCTTGTCGTATGGCATATAGTT
Organism: Cyprinus carpio; assembly: GCF_018340385.1. Classification (NCBI taxonomy): domain Eukaryota; kingdom Metazoa; phylum Chordata; class Actinopteri; order Cypriniformes; family Cyprinidae; genus Cyprinus; species Cyprinus carpio. Next base: position 218,768 of record NC_056604.1, read on the forward strand.
TTTGCACAGATTTTTTGTATTTTTTTGCTCTTTGGTTCATTTCTTCACACCACAGTTCTGTCTTTCAGCACACAGCACTGAAGTGTCAAAACACACAAATCTGAGAGCAGTCCACTCATCCAAATGATTCTACAAATGCAAGGCAGCTCAGCAGTCAGTAAATGTCGTACATGCATTGTATAAAACAGATGAAGAAAGCTTGATCTTCATTTCGTTCCACTGACAGCATATGTTGGATGTGTGAGGATTCCTTTTGATCTGTAGTAGACATTTGAGTTGGAGCTAATTGCAGTAATTAAAATGAAAACTCCAAAAGGATTCTCTCATTCAGCAGAGAGAACAGAGACTACTTACAGCTCCGCCAAGCCTCCTGCCAACTTTGATAGTCTCTTCTATTTTGTTATAATGGAGCTGGATGCAGGGCACCCTCTGTCATGGACTGGAGGATTAAATTTGTATTTTTTTTTTATGTTAGAAATCCGTCCAGGAAAGCCCTGGAGGAGAGTGCTGAGTAATTGAGAGAGACAAATATGTCACTGATAAAAGCATAGCTTGTGCAATAAATTACATAAATCAATTTTCAGAGGACATTTTGCATCCACTCAGGACATTGTGCCTTAAAGTAGCTGTGTTCCTTGAAGAATCTCACTTGACTTTCCATTGTGATGTCCCAACAGAAAGCTAAATTTCACTTATAAGAATCACGTAAGATGTTTTCTAAGAGATAAGGCCAACAATATAGCATAGGCGCACTGGGATGATAATGACAACATCCTTTTTCCCATGAGCAGACTCATGTTCTAAAGTCAGTACAAAAAAACTTGGCTTATCAGAGAAGCAGATCATGTAGTGGTTGATAAGAAATATTTGGTGTTTTCAGCTTTGGCCATGACCCTATGAAACTACACTCTTTTCTCACTCTTTTTGAGGAGTTTTTGTCCTGATGGCTGATGGTTACTTTTTTTGTAAGTCACTTACAAATACGTACCATGTTCAAAATTATTCAATAGTTTCAAACAATCTAAGATCATTTTTTATTATTATTTACTCATGACTAATATTAAGTTACCACACTCTTTGAAAAAAGGAAAAATGTAATAACTGACATTTGGGTATAGACTTGGCCTCACATAAATTCTTTTCTTCTCATATGTAGTGTGTGCACCATTTTGAATATAAACGCTTTGCAACTTCCATTAAAGAACTTTTGTGACCCTTTGAGGCATTGATGTTGCTGCTACGTACATCACTTTAATGCGAAAGTATATTTGCTTTTGTGTTTATATGTGAATCCATTACCTACTGACAATCTGTGTGTGTGTGTGTGTGTGTGTGTTTGTCTTTGCATTGAAGGGCAGCTATTGAGGAGACTTACTCAAAATCCATGAGCAAGCTCGCTAAGATGGCTAGCAATGGAAGCCCTCTCGGGTGAGTGACGTTATTCCGTTTTTATTCCGTGACGTTATTGACATTTTACAGGTTTGGTTGACCAGAGTAGATAAAAATATTGGACTCAAAGTTGAAACCACTACTGCCATCTGATTTTGTCATCTGGAGAAGAACAAAACTTAAAAAGGTTTTTCTCTTGCAAAGTTTGGCCTGCTGCTGACTTATAGATACTTATCAGCAGGGATATTCAAGAGGATTGTATGTGTGTATTTTTGTGTGTGCGAGGACGTGCGGTTGTGTGCAATTGGTCGAAAAGTTGTTGCTATGGTTAGCTCTTTCCTCTGCTCTCTTCACCTCACTTCCTGTCTGCAAAAGCATGTGCTAGTTGTCACAAAACAATCACACAGTGCTTTAACACTGTAAAAACAGATTTTACTGTGATGCAAAGTGGGCATAGAGACAAATTTAATAAAGAATTAAAAGCACAAACATAAAGCTAACAGAAACATAACTTTATTTTTTTTCTACAAACTACAAAGGTGAGGAAGCCTGTTGTTATTCTAATACTGCTGTGCTGTAAGAAATCAGAGCGGCCTACTCACTTCCATACATCACATCTAACCACCTGCTTTGCGCCCCCAGCACGTTCGCCCCCATGTGGGACGTGTTTCGCGTGTCCTCGGACAAACTGGCCCTCTGCCACCTGGAGCTCATGAGGAAGATGAACGACCTCATCCGTGACATCAACAAGTACAGTGAGGAGCAGGTCAAAATTCACCGCAAGGTAAATAAAGGGCTTTTAGCCTGATAGAATTTCTGCCTATGTCTCTGATAACTGGCTTTTGTACCCATAATTGTGCCTTGCTGTTTCGTTCTAAATTGGGTTCTAAATTTGGGTTCTAAATTTGTGCTTAATATCTGTTGTGTATTTAAATCTGTTGTGTCTTATGTAGACAAAAGAGGAAGTGATCGGGACTCTGGAGTCAGTGCAGTCTCTTCAGGTTGCAGAACGGCCACCTGCAGAAGGCCAGAGAAGGCTATCACAGCAAGTGTACAGAGTTGGAGAGACTGCGCAAAGAAGGAGTGCCTCAGAAAGAGCTGGAAAAGGTGGTGTTTGTGTGTTTGAAGAGAGAAGACATTAAAGTCCAAAATTTCAATTCTTTCATCATTTGCACACCCTCATGTCATTGTAAACCTCAAAAAGGACACCAAAGAACAATAGAAGTAACATGAAAGTAGTCTATGCAATTTGTGGCTACTTTTCGAATCATGATAATTTTGCATGACAAATAGACAAAATTCAGGTTATTCACAGATGAAATGACCGGTTGGACTTGGGAACCAGAGTTGTGAACCATGTCAACTGATTCATTAAAACCGATTCAAAAGAACAATTTCTTAACGAAGCAGCCATGACTACTTTTGTTTTGAACGCACCAGAGGAACCTTTTCATAGTTCCTAGAACTATTGTTGGAAGTACCCACTTTTTGGTGTGTTTGCACCACAGGAACTAGTAATGTATTTAGTTCTAGGAACTCCGTTTGGGGGAACTAATTTAGCTCCTACTTCAAAATATGGTCTGACTTACGTGAACCACCATTCTAGCTAGTTCCTAGAACTACTCGGTGCGAAAGCCCTATAGACACAGGCCAATGTTTTTTCAGAAATAAAGAAAGAAGAAAGTCATACTAGATTAGAATGACATGAGGGCAACATTTTTTTTCTTTCATTTTTGTTTGAACTAATCTTTTAAGCTGGTAGCCTTCATCCTCTTTTTATGATCTTAAAAAATAAAGACGTGAATTTCTGACTTTATATATTCATATATACATCTGTCTCTTTCTCTTTTCTCAGGCTGAGCTGAATCTAAGAAGGCAGCTGAGTCTTTTGCAGGGTCTATTGAGAAGTTTAACCGTGCTGGAAGAGACTTGAACAGAAAATGAGCGAATCCGCACAGGTTGGTGATTTTCAGGTTTTTTTCCAGCCCCTGCTAAGGACATAAGCACAGACCACAGTCACATATGTGAAACATTTTTAAAGCTCACTTGTTCTCATAATCTAGACCTTCAGAGCAAATTTTACAGTATTACAATGAGCCTCAATAAAGCAATGTAAAGTTTACCATGGCTACAAGGGCCATTAAAGCAGTCTGTTTTGACAGAATGATTACATGCCTACAGTCTATTTCTGCCTGGTGTCGACCTGCAAGTATGAATAATTTGAGAGCAAAGAAAGGATGAATCAGTAAAATGTAAGAGTCCTGACATCACTCTGAGACCAACTGAGTCGTGATATCCCTCAATTAAGGCATCAACAATAATCTTTAAATTATAGAAGCTGACCACTATTAAATGCTAGGGCCAGTTCTGTAAAAGTTCAAATATAAGGTCTTGATTTACTAAGATGCCAAATAAAAGTTGCAAATATGCTTGTGCAGTCTAATAAAATCCTTTTCAGTGCCATCTCTTGAATTGTCCATATTTTGCACATGTATTTTTCCCACATGTATTCAGTGGAGTAGCCCTAATTTCTGTTGTTAATAATTCATAATAGGGTTGTCTAAACAATCCTAAAAATTACAAAATGTAAAAAACTTTAGCTCATAAAAGGTCAAATATCGAAACAACCTTCAGAATATTTTTTGGCTTAGTTTTGCTTAAAAATGCTTTCATTAATATATGGTGATAAGAACTAAAAAGTAGGCAATGACGTATTATAATAATTTTATAGCATAATGGTATGTTTTTACAACTTAACTGTCCTTTAAAAGATATATCAAATCTGTTTTTCTTTTATTTCTATTATATTTTTGTTAACCATTTTTAAAGCAATAAGAAGGTTGAGACCATACATATTGTAAATATTCACAATGTACACTACTCTTCAGAAGTTTGAGAAGATGATACTTTTATTAAGCAATAATTTGTTACTAAAATGTCTGGTGAATAAATGCAGCCTTGGTGAGCATAAGAGAAAAACATTTTAAAAAGTCTTACCGACACCAAACTTTTAAACAGTACTATCGGTCAGTATAGGTCAGTAGCTTCTCTTTACATTTGTCCTTCTACATCTGCAGAAATTTCAGGGGACATTGAGGAGGCTCATTTTACGTCAGATGAAACTACTGATCAAAGCGTATTCACACTCCATTGAAGACACACACGTACAGGTTGGGCAGGTACGGCTCATCTGGGGATTTTACCTACTCCTATATTCTTTTTAGCATCCTGTAATTGTGTTGAAAACTATTAAGATGAATTACCCCTGTGGCTCAGAGGTGTTCTGGTCAATGTGGTCTCAATTAGCTGTGGTTGATAAAAAAATCTTTGTTCTGTCTCCTTCAGGTCCATGAGGAATTCAAGCAGAACGTGGAGAACATTGGCATTGAGAACCTCATTCAGAAGTTTACAGAGCAGAAGGGAACAGGGAAGGAGAGACCCGGTGAGTCACAGAAAGATAAAACACTTTCTAATTTCCCCAGATATTGCATTTCTGATTTATTGGATAGCAATGCATTGAAAATCATTCTTCTGCAAAATACAAGGTTTTATGATTTTTCATATTGTGCTTTCAAATGTATCGCACATCTCCAAACTTTCCTTAAACTTCTGTTTTTCTGTGTGTGTGTTTGTGTGGTAAAAGGTCCAGTAGGGGTTTGAGGAATATCTGTCCCCACTAGTATCTGAGAACAGTAAAAAGAGTCGTGCTAAAGCCTTCAGGATTCCTGGACTGGGAAGGAAAGACAAGGAACCAGATTCAACGTGAGTCGTGCAATCATATGAAACACAACACATTTAAAGGGATAGTTCACCCAAAAATGAGAATTCTGTCATTATTTACTCACCCTCATGATGTTCCAAAACCGGTAAGAAAGTTTGGTTCATCTTCGGAACACAAATTAAGATATTTTTGATGAAACTGGAGAGCATAGACAGCAACACAAGGTTTGGAATGACATGAGGTTGAGTAATTAATGACAGAATTTTCATTTTTGGGTTGAACTATCCCTTTAATGTTCTAGTTCAGGAAAGTAATCAAAATGAGTTTTTCAGTGAACAATTCTTCTTATATACTGTATGGATTTTCATACCTCTTCTGTTTTTGTCCTCTAGGGATTCAGCTGTGGCAGATGCACTTGTGAGTTCCCATAACACGCAAACACACTCTCTCTTTGCTGAATTGATTTTACACTGAGAACAGGTAATTGTGTGTGTGCAGTTACTGGTCTTGTATCATCAGCTGCACTTGATTAAACTTCTTTTTAGACCATCTTATCTCAAACCAGTTGTTAGTTTACTAACACATATGTATGTACACCATAGACCCTATACTAGTGAGAACATCTCAAAGCCAGAGATGTACTTATATTTTATTTATTGGAATATAATTTACTCCAAAAATGTTAATTGCATTTTTCATTTGAATAATTTCATTTCATTTTTAATATGGGACATCACTAAAAGTCATGATAATTTGCGTTTCAGTGATTCATTCATTAGACTGATTCCAAACCTGTAACTCCTAAACATGTGAGTCTTTGGAATGGTTCATCAACTGAACTGGCTTATATTTGTTTGTTGAATCGAACTGCACTGATTTATGCTGAATTTATTTGATTCACTCAAAAGAACCAGTTCCAGAACATCATTCTAAATACTTGTTTTGGAGAGGTTTTTGTGAACTTCTGAGGGCAAATTTGTCCTTAAAAATAGCTAAGTAAACCCTCCTCCAGAAGTAAACAGAAACATACTGTACACAGAATGCAGACTCTTTCTACACAGGCTTCTGTGTGAATACGCTATGCAAGAGAGAGTGACGTGTTTTGGCAAGGTCTGGTACCTCGTTAAGCTATATTTAACCTTGGCAATATTGGGGTGTTTAATGAATGTCTGATAGCCCACTGACTGCCAAAATCCTTCATAAACACACACGAGTTACTGGCTCTTGTGTAAGACATCATGCCACTACTAACTCTTTTAAAACATCGGGGCTCTTTTCATATGAGCCATGGCAACAGCATTAGAGTCTTCATGAGTGAAAGACAGACCACATCCACGTTACAGACACAACTCTGTCAGCTGATGTCCTGTGCCTTTAAATGTTGTTCCTTATTGTGAGCTTGTGCTGTCTGTTTGTGTAGAACTCGCCGCTCGAAGTGGATGATGAGGGCTTTGTGATACGTGCAGATGTTTTCAACCAGAATGATATCCTTAAGAATAAGCCATCAGGAGTGCATTCAGTGTGTGTGTGTGTGTGTGTGTGTGTGCAGAACTGTGTATGTACGTCCAGTCTGAGACTGCTAGCTTCAATTCATTTTAATATAGTTAAATTATCAGCATAACAGTTTAACATGAAATTGATATGAATTTCATAATTTCTTGGTATTCAGTTTGTCTCTCTTTTGCTGTGATGACAGCTGGACTCAAGCTTCATTACCTCCACAAGTTTGTGTAAAACCTGATAATCATTTGATCCAGCATGATTTGACAATCATCAAAAGAGCATCTTGAACTGGCAGTAGAAGCAAAAAACATCTGTACAAAAGTCACTAGTCTGCTTATTTGAAGAATGACCTAGAAATAGAATCTTGAAGATTTTTCATTAAAACATCTGTACAAAAGTCACTAGTCATTCAAAATTATAAAGCTTTCTGAAATCCTAAAGTTTATTTTCAAGTTGATTTTCAACTTGGCCTCAGGCTTTTGAACCCTACTGTAGATATTTGAGGATTGAGAAGTATATCCTCAGCACTACAACAAACAATTTTGCCAAAACCTATTTTTAGTCTCATAGCTCATCCACATGGTCTAAAACAGAGGGAGAGGAGAGAGATTTATTTGCCGCCTTTGTTTGCTTTTTATTATTATTTTCTGAAATACTGTCTTTACACCATCAAAAGTATCACATACTAGGAAGTTATTGTCAGGAAGTGTGGTTTGAGAAAGCAGGATGTCATAGAGACACTTCTGTTGTTTGGTAATGGACAGTGATGGATATGCCATCTACTTTCCAATAACAATTTCTCCTCAAATACCCTGTGATGAAGATCTGCTGTCATTCTTGGGTTCCTGAGAATTTTAAGTTCATCATGAAGGGTGTTTAAGGAAATGAAACTCAGTAGCCTTCCTAAATAGGATGGTTATTTTTGGCATCTCATCACAGTTTGTAGAGTGTCAGAACAGCTGTGTTTGTGTGAGTGTTTGCAGTCTGTATTCTTTGTACCTGTGTGCAAATACATACGTATCCTGCATCGTTTCTGGATTTGCTCCTTGAACTGCATTGCTCTCTACGTTGTGCTGCTGAGGAGAAGGAGGGAAATTTTTTTATTCCAGCGACTCGGATTTTCGATGATGATGAGCCCAAGAAGTTTCACATCAAGATCCGCCCGGTTGCCAGCGGTAACCGTAGCAACTCAGCAGCCAATGAACTGGAGCTGAAGGCCACGGTGGGGGCGTTGACCCTGCCCCCTAACAGAGCGGTAAGATGTGGGGGGTATTTAATCTTTAATAGCTAAAGTGAGACTGATGCAGGTGGTTTTAAGAGATTTTTTTTCAGCTGTATATAAATCTGAGATCACAAGACTAGTCAAATAATACTCACATTGTCTTGCTATTCTCCCATTATTTGACATTTTTAGTTTCAGAATAAATGAAATAAACAGATGTACTAAACGAATAAACAGACTAACTAAACAGCTCTAATCTGATTAGTTGCAACTTCCGTGAGCCAGGATTTTACTAGTTTGTCTGTAAACAAAGTCATGTTTGCAAGGTACCAGACTGCTAAAATGCAATCTTGAGCAAAAACAAATGACTGTATTTGCCAAAGGCTTCGGTTTTTTAGTGTAATCAAATCTTTGAAAAACAGTTTTTTGTCTAGTTGATCTATATTTTAAGTTTTTATTGTAATCCAATCTTTGTAAAATAGTGTTTTTTTGTCTGTGTCTAGTTTATTCAATGACTTCTGTCATATTTGTTGGTTTGAAAAATAAAGAATATACAGCAAAAGCTAAAAAAATTGTGCAGTTTTACAATATACTCTCTCATTTTAAAGATGTCGATAAAAATATGGTGCAAAACATTGATTAAATTGTCTTTTTTTATGTCTCTTTCTTTCATTCATCCCATTCTGTAGGTGTCAGTAAAGAAGCAGCTCTCGCGTAAGTTAACTTGTATTTCCCTCTTTATCTGAGACTATATTGTATTATGCATATTATGTTATTACGTTATTACTTATATATTATGTTCGTGTGAATATTTTTCATGTGTCGCATTTCTCCATTACAGGAAACTCCAGTTCAGCAGGTCGATCTGAAGGGGAAGGGGAAAGTGTTCCCCAGAGAGGTCGGTCACATTCTGCAGATGTCCACTTCTGTACTCATTCAGCTAGAGTTACATCATAGATCATTCATTTTTCAGTTCTTATGCATTGTTCCTGCGACCAATTTCGACAAGCCATCTCAAATGGCCACAGTCACACACACAATGTCCCACCTCCTCCTCTGTCCACATTAATAGATGCCATTATCCCACAAGCTGCATCTGACACCTTAATCACAGCAATCTGCCATCCAGCTGACCTGGATCAGTGTCATAAACTGCACCTGATCTCAGGTCAGCTGAATTGCTGTAATTAGAGTCTCAGATTGAGCTCTATTTTGCATCATGGGTTTTTGACAATAATAGCAAAAGTGGAAACCATTTGGTGTGTGAAAAGTGGTTTGAAGAACATGGTAATGGTGCTGCCTTCCTCCCAGGCTCACTATTACTCAAATTGCTTAATTGCTTACTGTTTGTTGTTCTACAGATGGAGAACAGGAGGGTCTGCGCAGATCCACGTCCATGAGCCCAAATCACAGCAGGTACAGAGAGATTTTTCATACAGTATAGTCACTGAACGCTTTAACTTCCAAAAATGCAGATTTAGATTAGGTTAGATTAGAGGCAACGAAATGCAGTTAGCATCTAACCAGAAGTGCAATAAGCAGTAAGTACGGGAATAAACATTGTCTACAATATGTTACAAATGTACAGTAAATATACAGATAAGGCAGTACTATGGACATAATTTACAGAATTCAGAAAGGAGACAGCTGTAGGGAAAAAGCTGTTCCTGAGTCTGCTGGTCCTTGGTCCGGAGGCCTCCTGAAGTGCCTCCTGGAGGGCCGGAGGTAAAAAACAGTCTATGGTCAGGGTGAGAGGAGTCCTTAAGAATGCTGTGAGCTCGATGTAGACAGCGTTTCCTCTGGATGTCCTAAATAGCAGGAAGTGGTGTCCCTGTGATGCGTTGGGCGGTTTTCACCACATTCTGCAGTGCCTTGCGGTCAGGCAGCACAAATTGGAGCAGTTTCCCATACTCCCAGACTGTGATAGAACTGGTCAGGGGATATTCTCGATCGCATATTGGTAAAAGTTCACCAGGATGACTGAAGAGAGCTGGTTCTTCTTCAGTGTCCTGAGGAAGAAGAGGAGCTGGTGGGCCTTCTTGACCAGGCTGGAGGTTGTTTGTGGTCCAGGACAGGTCCTCTAGAGATGGTGGTTCCCAGGAACTTGAAGCTGGAGACATTGTTCACAAACCATCCGGTTAATGTGGATGGGGGTCATGCGTGCTTCCTTTCTTCTTCCTGAAGTCCACAATGAGCTCCTTTTGTCTTACTCACTGGTGTTAAGGAGCCGGTTTGTTGTCAGCGCACCATGCGGCCAGGTGCTGAACCTCCAGGCGACCCCTGTAGGCAGTCTCATCGTTGTCTCTGATGAGGCCAATCAACCATGGTGTCATCTGCAAACTTGATGGAGTTGGAGCCACGCACCCGGCTTGCAGTCGGGGGTGTATAGGGAGTAGAGGAATGGGCTCAGCAACCCAGCCCTGTGGTACCACCGGTTGTTTAGTGTGATGGTGGTGGAGCAGGTGTGGCCCTGACCTAACATGCTGAGGTCTGTGGGTCAGAATGTCCATAATCCCAGTTGCAGAGGGAGGTGTTAATGTCCAGGTCTCCAAGTTTTGTGGTCATCTTAGAGGGGAATGACAGTGTTTAAATGCTGAGCTGAAGTCAACAAACAACATCCGTGCATATGTGTTGTTATTGTCCAAGTGTGTGAGTACCCGGAGTTGCAGCCACTGTGCATACTGCATTCTCTGTGCTCCTATTGCTTTACGGTAAGGGCAAATTGGGTGTGGGTCCAATGTGGGTGGGGAGGCAGTCCTTGAGGTGTGCTAGGACCAGTCGCTCAAAGCTTTTCTTCATATGATAGGTGTGAGTGCGACGGGGCGGTAGTCATTCAGGGAACGTCTGGGAGGAGTGTTTTGGCACTGGGCACAATGGATGTGGACTTAAAGCATGCTGGCACAGTTGCTTGGGTGAAAATGTCAGTGAAGACCCCTGCAAGCTGCTCTGCACATGCCCTAAGCACGCCACATCCAGGAATGCCCATCGGGTGGGGGGTCAGCAGCCTTGCGTGCATTTGATCCAGCTCAAAGCAATGTAGACGTCTGTGGGAGGTGAGTTTGAGGGGTTGGTGGTCTGCTGAGAGTGTGATCTTGGTGGCACTAAATGCATAAATGCTAAATGCTGAATGTTGGTCTCACCCCAAACCCACACCATTGGTTGAGCCCGGAAGTAAACATGTTATTAAAGACAAACTGAACAAAAAATACAGTTATTAATAAATAAATACAAATTCTAAATTTAATCAGTTATTATTTCAATACTTTCACAAATTATTTAAATTAAACAATGTTTTATTCGATTTATTTAAATTATACAGATTATAATATTTTGAAGGTTATTTTATGTTTTAAGATATACAGTCGTCCCTTTATTAGGTTATTTAGATTATAAACACTACCGTTTAAAAGTTTGCTGTCTGTAATGTTTTTAATGTTTTTAAAAGAAGATTCTTATGCTCACCAAAGCTGCATTTATTTGTTCAAATGTACAGTAAAACAGTAATAATGTGAAATACCACTGCAATTTAACTATTTTATATTTCAGTATATTTTAAAATATTCACATAATAGCAAAGCTGGAAATTTCAAGCCAGCTATTATTCCCAGTCTTCAGTGTCCACATGAAACCTTTCACAAATATGCTGATTTAGTGTTTAGTGCTTAAGAAACACTTTTTTTTGTTATTAGCAAGGGTGTTGAAAACATTTGCTGATTTATTTTTGCATTTGTGGGAAACTGTGATCCAGTGCTTCCTTCCTTTCTCAATTAAAATTTATTCATTTTTTTCTGTAAAGAAGGAAAATCTTACAGACCACAAAACTTTTGAACACTAGATTGAATATAAGTAATATAAATATTGTTTCATTTTTATTTCAGTTTATTAAATTTCTGCATTTTAATGGCCTCAGTTTCTCCTAGGTTCACTTCTTTACCCATTCAGTTTCCCTCCTCTCATCTCTGCAGGCTGAGTTCCACAGCATCCGGGTTCGGACGGCTCTGTTTGGACCTCCTCTGGAGTCGGCCTTTAAGTCCCACCAGCTTTGCGGGCAGACAGCAGCTCCAGGAACGCCTTTGCTGCATCTGAATGTAAATCTCCAGCAGCACACCACCCCCCGAGCCACATTACCCTTGAGAGATGAGAATCGACTGGACGAGCTATCCTCTTAGAGCATTTTAGAAAACGGAGAATTAAAAGCTTTAAAAGTGTGCATTACCATATTTTAAGAATTAATTGACTCGCTTTGTCTCGCTTGTGTAGGCATTAAAGCATGCAAAGTGGAATGTGAATTATGTTTCTACAGTCAGCCTTTTCCTCATCAAATCTGTTGCTTTTTTCAAGAGGTTTCTATTCTGATCAGTAATAGACTTTTCTTTTTGTTTGACAGATGCAGCATTCTCTTCTGATTCATCCTCTCCTGAGAATGTGGAGGGATTCTGGACTGGATTCCCCTTCCCATCAGCCCCTTGGGGCTTCCCCAGGAAGGCCCACCGGTTGGGCAGCCTTGGCCATCCACTCAATCTAACAGACTCTGTAAACTTGAGCCGATCGTCGGACCCCTTCTCGCTGCGTTTCCCGTGACCCCTCCCCTGGTCGATCTCCTCTTCCACAGGACGACGCCACAAAAGCCTGGACTTCCCAATCTACGTTCTCCACGTGCCCCGACCGATGTCGAGCCTACCACCTTCAGCTTCCCGGCCTTCTCCCACAGCCTGACGTCTTCAGAACTTGAGCCCTCTGTGTGGAGCTGTAAACACACAATTCCCTCCAGAAAGGACCCCTTCCTGGATGCTGTCCAACGCTAGCGCCGCCCCCAAAGAACAACCTGCCTCCACTGATGCCTGGGCCCCCGCCTCCCCCTCGGCCCACCAGGGATGGGCAGGGGGGGCATGGAAGGCCGCCCACCACCGATCCCTTTTCCATCTCTCTGAATGACACTAAAACCCTCCCTCCCCCATCCCCTCCTCTCGCTAAAAAAAAAGACCGAGAGCGAAAGAGAGAACGTAAGCGTCCCACCTCCGAGTCCCCAGATGATCCATTATCGCTATTACTATGATCGGTAGTCCAACGCACCAATCGTCGCTGGCGGCGCAGGCAGGTGCGAACCAAGGCAGAGCCAGTAGTAATAGGCCGGGTGCCCAGGTTTCCTAACCCCGCCCCCCCCAATTCTCAGACCGAAGAAAAAGAGCTGGTGCACTGGAAACTCAGTACATAACCCTTTCAGTGAGGGCACTACAAAATACCACTGTCCACACAGGATTCCATCAGAAAACAGAGATCTTGTTAATGATGAGCCTCGTTAGAAACGGGCCGCCACTAACACGGGCATTCTGGGCCACACCAGGAGGACCTCTGCTTCTCTACAGACAAGGACCAGAACTTCCTGGATATTAACACACAACCAGGTATTATAGACTAGTGGTTTGACTAATATGGTGTTTTAATGACTTTAGTGGACAAATATAATGCCAGTATACAATGGCAAATCAACAAACATGTAGACACAATTACCCCTTACTTAAAAAATGTGTGTCCATTAGCAAGATCCATTTGATGCCATGAATGAATTATTCAGAGCAATTTAATGATTTATTTCCAACTTCAGTTTTTATGAATCAGTAACATTTCTACCTTTCACATGAATAGGCAAATGTTTCAAGATTTTCAGTGAAATATTTTCTGAAGACTTTAAAAATAGCATATATTTATAATATTGAAAAAAGTGGCCAAAATATTTTTTTCAGATTGTTTTGTTCCATGGGAAAAAAAGTCCAGTTGTGTTTGGAATGACATGAGAGTGAAGAAATGATGACAGAATTGTCATATTTGGATTCTTTATCTTCGCTCTTGCCTTTCTGCCTTTTCCTCTCAGTCTCCCAGCATGGTTCCAGGCAGGACAGCACTGAGCGTCTGGCATTGGGCTCCCCCTCGCTCGGTTCGGTCCAAGCGCTCCTCAGGCAGACTCAGTGGCTGTGTGAGCGGGTAAAAATGCTCCACAGACTTTTATGTTTTACACCAACTATCCCACCAGCACACTTAAGCTTCTTTAAAAAGCTTTATAAACAAATCCCTTTAATCGGGGGCTCTGCGTGCACAGCCTCCTTCATTCATCTCTTGTTTTTACGAGATGTGGTTTCTCTCATGTGGTCCCTTCAGGATTGCTCCCCTTGTAACTTCAGCTCTAAAAATTAAACAACCCAACTATTGAGATTTCCACATCAAGCTTTTAACTGCTTTTATACTGTAAGGTAACAAATAATATTAAATTGCATTAGAAGAAACAGGCCTCTGGCAATTTGAGTCAGCCAACCCAAAATACTAGTTTTTCCATCCACACCACCAGTAGGAAAGGAGAAAATCAATTAAAAATAGAGAGTAGACAGATATCATGGACCCGTGAACTTTTCTTCTTTACTTCCCGAGCATCAATGTTGTATTAGTTTTGGAGAAAGTATGGCTAAAGGAAGTACCATGTAAATCTTCCGTTCATAATTTGGATTTTTGGCCTTTTTTTGTTTGGTGTCGTGTCTCAGTCTAGGTCCATGTGCTCGTCCTTTCCTCTGCCGCCGAACCCAGGTCCCCCCCCCTCCACGCTCCTCATCTTTCTCCAGTTTCCCCCAGCGAATGGGGGGGGGTGGCAGAACCGTTGGCCCCAGCCCAGGGGGCCCGAGGGTGACTCCGGAACAACACTCCCTGTTTCCCTAATCCCACCCAGCATTATCACAGAACACGAAACTTAATCATAAATTACACTGTGAGATACAGCCCGAGGAGGAGCGTTGCTGTAATTGTATTAGGCTAATCCAATGTAGAGCATAAAGAACATTTACGGAGGGGACAGTCAGGGGAATGTCCTCATCACTATTTTTGTCGTGCTTTTTGATTTTGTCCAATAAACCACAGGCATGTATCTAATAAAGAGGATGTAAGCATCTCCCAAAGCCCTATGGGGTATTCAGAATTTATTTATCCACGTTCCCACAAAAATCCCAGAACTGACAGCGGGCAAATGAAGTTTGGGCAAGTTAACATATGTGACAAGTTTTGTTGCGTCTTAATTAGGCAGTTTTTTGGACATTTCTAATTCAATCTAATGTTGAATTGTGATCCCTGCAGGTTTGTCTCACGACGGCCCAGTCCCATATTCTCTGAGCACTCAGGAGGTCCTGGCCTGTAGCCCCGCAGGCCATCACAGAGTACATCAATGCCTACTTCAAAGGAGGAGAAACACAACACCTGCGTCCCGTCTGAGCTATTCTTTCACATCCACCCCCATCTGGATGACATAGCCTTTTATCACACTGTAGCTCCAACTTCTTAAAGAGATTCGCTGTGTGTCTGTGTTTCAGCTGTCTGGTTAAGATCACCGGCGGACCTCACTATGTCCTTTCCTGCTGGCATCATTCGCATTTTCACAGCCAACCCACGCACCAGTATTAAGCTTCAGATTGGTGAACATCTCTCGAGTGGACCACTTCTTACCCAACCATAAGTTTACTCCTAACAGGTATGATGCTCTTGAACACTAAAACTGACTGGACTGGGGTCAATACAAGCTCTATGGACATCATCTTTGGTCTTTGTACCTCAGCCGCGACCCCTCACAGAGTGACCCAGACACCCAGGATTTTCTGGTTCAACATTCCGGCCTTGACCACTTCCCCTGCATGAGAGAGGCAGAGCTCAACCCGCAGGCCTCCCTTACAAATGTGGGCTCTGCACTAAAATACCAGAGTCAGTCAACACAATCACCTAATGAGGTGCTTGCAATTACAACATGACACCCGCTTTAAATGGTAACATGTTCAGTACAACAGGGCATAAAACATTGCCACCAAAATTTATTTTCACTCCTTGGCAAAAACCTTGGTTACTGTGATTGAGGCCAATCTGTAAATGGTAAATATTATAGTAGTGCTCTTTGCAAAGTTTTAGTCAATCGTTTTTTTTGCTAGATCACCATAAACCCTAAATGACTATATATATATTTTTTTTTTATACTAGAATTTTTTTTCCTTCTTCTTCTTTTCAGCAATTAATATTTTTATTTAGCAAGGATGCACTTCATGATCTTAAGGGACAGACGTAAAACACACAAATAGTTGTCATTTTTACTGTATGTATTTTGATCAGAATAAATGCAGCCTTGGTGAGCATAAAGAGACTTCAAAGCTCCAAAAACATTAACAATCTTACAACCCTAAGTTGTAGAAGTGCTTGTATAAAATGGTATAAACACTGTGTGCTTGATAATGAAAATTATAAGCTTCACATTTCTGCTTTTAAATCTTCCCTAAATTGGTCCTAATTTCTTCCATTATTAGTGCCCTAAAAAGAAATTGGACTAAATGAAGTCTTTGTTTTGTTTTTTTTTTCTGTTGACTTGACTTCTGTTGAGCTTAACTTGCATTGAACTCAGAAATATTCCTTTTAAATATTAACGGCTGAACATCTTAGAAAAATGTTAATCGGAGCTGTTTGAATGGACTCTGTCCTAGGCATCCTCTCAGGATCCGGGTCGTGCGGCCCTCCTGTTGTCAGCCGAGTGTCAGCGCAGTGGAACAAGTGACCCGTGTGTCTCTGGATTACCACTGCTGTCCCGCAACCGCCCCGGCCAACCCAGCTGACCTCCGTACAAGTGCTGCTGCCCCTCGTCACACCGCCACCGACCTGCAGTGCCAGTCCCGCCCGCTTCCTGGTGAGAAGCAGTGTGTGTGAATGACTTCCATCAATAACACAGTACTGGGAAGAACATGACAGTGAATATGTGATGAAAGAGCTGATAGATGAAGAGAACCTGTTTTATTTCACAGGAACACAGAGGAAAGACGAAACTCCTATGGAAACTGTCCAACCTCTCTCCAACCAATCACAGCAAAGGTCAGTGCTGCCACCACCTGTTCATCCTCACCTTTCTCTTTTTAGTGCTTATTATTCATGATTCATGTTTAAGTTGGAATTTTTTTTTCTCCACCCTCATGTCATTCCAAATATTAATAGCATATTTATTCCACAAAAGGAGAATTCTTAAGATTTTTTTTCATTGCATATTTATATTATTTTATTTCAGCTTCAATATTTTTATTTTAGCAATAACAACCCTGATTTTACTTAAGAGACTTAAATTTAAAGGACCTAAATGAAAAGTTAAATTTATATAAACAATTAATGCTAACTATAACAACAAACACCTTTGGTTCTTTTTCCATGAAGTCTAACCTGTGGCTTATTTGATTTAAATGCATCATACAGAGTTGTAATTTTATTTAATTAATAATTGTGAAAAAATGTTCCACCAAAAAAGCATATGGGCTGGAAATGATGAGTAAACTAATGACAGAAGTTTCATTTTAGAACTTTTCAAACAACTGTGATATACAACGGAGGAACTAAAACATATCTAACGAGTATTGATTTTCTTGAAAATAAAAGCCGTGCACTATATATAGTTTATTGTTGGTACATCTGAGTTTAGATCACCGTTCTGACACAAGATCCTTGTTAGCAGAAGTGGGCGGAAGAGAGGCTGCTCAGAGCTAGAGGCCAAGAAACAAACTTCGGAATACATATGATCAGACAGAGCAGCATGGGAGTGCTGTGAACTTTTGGAAGCAACAATGTATTAAAATAGGGCCACCATTAGGTTATTCTAAGATGCTCTTTTATTTCAAAAGACTCTTGCACATATGTGACGTGAACCCAGGAGCTGATGCTGACTCTGTGAATCTGTGTGTGTGTGTTTTTTTTTTTTGCTTGTGTTTTTTGGTTGTTGTAAGGTTTTGGCAAGTTGTGAGTGAGTTGGGGGTGCCTGGAGGTGCCCCGCGGTCCTCCCCCGAGCCTGGCTGTGCAGTTCGTGGGATCGGGCAGGCCTGGACGTGGACTGGTGGGCAGCCGCTACCGCATGTCCCTGGTGAAGAAGGGTTTGCCACAGGTGGGGGCCAGACCTACTTTTTTGTCCCTCATAAGCCGCAACTCATTTCTTCAGTCAGATATCTTGTTGGTCAGGTGGTTGCCAGGATGTTCTCTCGATGGTGTATTCCAGAAAGCAGGGTTAACTTACCGTCAGCTAAACCCTGAAAACTTTAGGTTGAGTTTAACCCCAACCTCGCTTACCCTCGACGTATGTGGTTCCAAAAACATGTCCGGCAGTAAGTTCATTCACTCAGAGTGTTACTGGTTAAGACTCAAGACAATCTCAACAGAGCGATGATTGACGAGTCACTATGGAAAACGGATGCTAAGAAAAGTGCGCCATGCTGTTTCTTTCTTTTTTTTTTTTTGTTCAATGGTCGTTTACATACTTAGTGCATATCGCCACCTAATTGATGGTTGTGCAATCATTTTTAGTTTTTTTAAACCGTTTAAATCTTTAATCCTTGAGAAATATGAATTGTTTGTTTTGATGCTAATTATATATTAAGACTTATCAGATATGTATTTTGATTTAGAATTTAGACATAGAAAATGCCCATGTGTGAGATGATAATATAATGTAATTAATAAATATATATATTAATAAATTAAACATTACCTTGTCATAGTGTTTTATAATTTATACAGCGGACAACTGTTATATATGCCAATAAAATAATAATAACCATATTAGAATAGATATTACGCTTCATCGTTAACATATATACACACACACACACACACCCACACACACACACACATATATATATTATACTATGATATCGACACACTTGAAAGTAAACCTCCGATTTTGGAACCGTAGCACAACAAGCTCAGCTTTTCTAAAAAAAAAAACTGTTTATGCCATAACGTACATACCGGTGTCGTGGGCGGGCGGCGGGCCCCCCCCCCCCCCCCCCGTAACTCAAACAGTAACGTTTCATGGTCCCAGTGAATGCATCTGAAAATGCATAATGTAACAGTACGTTTCATGTCCCAGTGAATGCATCTAAAATGCCATAAATGTAACAGTAGTTTTTGTTTCATTTATGTGCTTAATGTTTATTTTTTTTTTATAGTTGTTAATATTTTGCTATTTAATTTTTCAGTGTATTCATCTGTAAAATGATTAGATGTAAGTTTTTTGTTTTTCATGTGTTCAAGATATTTAAAAAAATCATTGACATTAACTTGACTGTCATTTTAGTTTCGGAGATACTATTAGTTTTTATTTTTACTTTTTCAGTTTTCATTTTAAATTTTAAAGGTAATTTTGGGTGTGAGTGTTAGAGTAGTATTTTATAGTATTTATTTTTATTTCAGTTTTAGATATTCTAGTACAAATCAAGTTAAACTACTAATTAAAATGAAAATGTTTCTAGCTGAAATTGTATGTGTACTGTATATATAACGAATATGTGTATTTTTTTTAGTTAACATTTATTTTATATCAAGCAATAATCAAAAAATTCTAATCATAACTTTTTTATAGCTATATAAAATTCTTGCGATATAAAACTTGGCTTAAGGTATGACAGTTGCGTTTTAATCTATGAAAACTCTTAATAAAAAAGTTTGATATTAATGTTATGATGTTTAGATATTTTAAAATGGACCCATTTTTGCTGTGTTTTCTTGAAATAGCAACTCAAGACAGATATAATAACAGCATGAACAATTTTTCATCTTTATTGTTTTACAGGAAAATACATGGCTGGCTGTTCTTTGTGAGCACTTCCACAGAGGCACAACGTTTGCACTTTTTATCCCCCCTGGGCTGCTGGAACTGTCCACATGCTACAGGCCTGAAGAGGAGAGATCATATTGTATATACAGTGTCATGTGGGAAATCGCTAATACCCATGATGCATTGCTCTAGGTCAAGTATGCCCTCCACCCAATTAGGGACCACACCCAGCCTCTACTTTTATTTGTATAGAATTGTTTGTTCAGTGCGCAAGCCACACATTTATTTCAAGTTTGAAGAACTGATGTATATTTTCTTTTCAAATTTTTTATTGTGCAAATTTGTGAATGAGTACGTATGAAGATATATAATGAATATAAAGGTCTGATATTGACAGAATGTATGTATGTTGAGTATTCAAGAAAGCTTTAATATGGAAAACGAGTCCGTGTCAGTCATTACACAACAAGCAAGTGGCTTACACAAATTTAGTTACACTTTTACCAACGAAAATACCAGTACAAAATACAGTCGAACTAAACGGTTGAGGCCTAATAAAGAATTTTTTTAAAGACACAAAAATAAGGTATCAATATAGTAGTGAGAAGAATTGCATTTAACTCCATAACAATAATCCCACCTTAGCAAGAAGCTTTAAAAACAGCCTTACAAAAAAAATTTGATGAGGCAAATTCCCTTCCCAAAAGCACACAACAGGGCAAAGAGACCATGACGCTCACAACCAACCACAATGAGACAAAACGTTTCCTCCTGCCAATCACTTCTCAGAAACAAACACAAAGCTAGTAGAAATGAAGTTTATCTTTGTAAATAGCAGAGAGGGACATGTAGGGTTTCAAACCCATTACGGGCCGCTACCAGGCACCAGTAAAGATCCCGACCGGGTTCATCACAACATCGTCAAAACAATTACAAACGATCCTTAAAACGACATCGCTCCTGAAAAGATTTCCAGCTTTATGTCAGCACACTCGTCGTTTCCATTCCAAGTGTGAAAACTAAAACATCAGATGTACAGCACCAGGTGATGAGGCATATTCTGTTACGTGGACGTGTCCTATTTTGGGATTTCTACGTTCTTCTAGAAAAAGCTTTTAGCTATCATGTCGCTTTTAACAGTTTTTTTGAGTCGGTAACATTTTTTGCAATAACATTTACACAATATCTACTTAAATATGTAAATGAAGTTCTTTTAATCATTCTTTAAAAATAAAAAAAGCTTGTATGTTACACAAGAACTATTTCACAACCTGTCGAGTGCACACTCACTTCCAGTTACTTCCGAAGGCCGTGTGTGACAGATGCACGCGCACACACACAGGTACGGTTCAATATATCAGTCGACTAGGCTCTTTTTAAAACCCCTGCAAACAACTAAGAACTCGTCAAGTAACTACAAAACTAGAGCGAAAGGTTCATCTAATACAGAGCGATCTCCATCAATACAGTAGGTGTAGTACATCCCGAAGCTTTCGAAACGAGAACCGGGCCGCTTTCAGGGCAACAAACCGAGTCAAATAATCTCTAAATCGTAAGAAAAGTTAGACATTCATTCGTTAGAACTACAAACGGTTGAGGTATAGACTAGGCATCTCATATGGCCGGGGTTTATCTTACAAAACGGCATTGAAAAGGCTTTGCATGTGCAGCAGGTTGGGGGCGACTGAGCGGGCAGCTTTGGGGTCAGCAGGTTTCATGGATACGCCTGAGGAAACAGCCGAGGCCGAAAGTCTAAAATTTGACCATCTTTTAAAAGGTGCTTTAGACATCTGAGGTTCTGAGACATGATACATTCATTCTGTGGTTAGAGGCAAACGGCCGCTGGGAACTACCCAGAACGATAGAAAATCAAAGAGAAAGAGAGAGACAGGTCTGCTCTAGTGTTTCTTTTCTCATCTAAGGCACTGAAAGAAGACTATGGCACATAAAAAAAAAAAAAAAAACATCACAAAACCAGCCACGTTCGTGTTTCACAGTCGCAGAAACCTAAAGGCGAGCCGGGAGACACACACTGACCCTAAACAGACCCTACGTACCCTCGAGATACAGAAAAACCTCACAGATACGGTGTTATCTTCTGACCACCGGCAGCTGTTGAGGTGGTCCTGCCTCTTAGCGGATTAGTCTCCTGCAGGGAGGGACTGACTTCTCGATTCGAGTCTCTCTCGGCATCACCGCCGGCTCGCTCATCGCTCGCTTGAGCCGACATCGGTCTCCGTCACTGGCCAGATCGTCTTGAGAAGGAGGCATCTGGGAGAGGAAAAGTGAGAAGGATGATTTGCCGATAAGAGCAAGAGGAACCTTCAAATGAAGACTGAAACTTAGTTTGGGTCGGCATCACATTCGTTACCTTTCTCCATGAGTCTTAATGGCATCATGGAACTGAGGTCACTGAACTGAACATATGAAGACGACAACAAATTTAAAAAAAAACACACCTCATATTTTATGCTATTTATTGCATTTTAGAAACTTTTACCTACATACGGACAAAATATTAACTAATGTTAAATCAAAATCAATATTGGTTGAAAATCATTTCCACCACAAACAACAATTTTTACCACTAACAAATGTTTACCAAAGTTAGTGTACTTCTTAACCGGAAGAAAAAACAAAAAGTGTAAGGTAAATATTACGTCTGAGCAGATTTTTATTTTTATTTTGATTAATTTATATAAGGAATAAGTTATTAATAAGAGATTATATAGAGAGAGAGATTCATGTGATTTAATATTACATGAGAATTTAATAATTATTAAATATCATTACATTAGGATGGGTGGATGATAATTAATATATCATTATAATTAAGATTAATTGTATAGACAGATGATGCAATATATGGATGGATAATGGATCATAATAAATATAAAATATTATTTTATCAATTTATGTACAACAGTGAAAAAATCTACTGATAATAAAGTAATTCTCTGCATTAGTGTGTTTGATGCTAGTTGGAAAAACTGCCTCAGCAAACGTTCTGAGTTCTATTCTGCTGACGCATGTATATATGCTCTTGGACACTGGTTATTTAAATAAACTCCTTGAAAAAGATACTTTTCACACTCCGGCAATATTTTATTTTCATAAAGAGCCACGGAGCCAAAAGAAACACCTGCATGGCTCAGCTCGAAACACAAGCGGTCAGATTCAGACGTGAAGGTCTGAAATATCGGATCTCCTCACCTCCCCCATGACAGCGATGGGCGTCTCTCCGGTTGCCATGGCGACACGGTGTTCCACCAAATAGAACATGTATTCATCGTAGAGCAGAGGCGGATGAGGGTGAAGGAGCC
Source organism: Cyprinus carpio (assembly GCF_018340385.1). Lineage (NCBI taxonomy): Eukaryota > Metazoa > Chordata > Actinopteri > Cypriniformes > Cyprinidae > Cyprinus > Cyprinus carpio. The sequence goes on from NC_056604.1 coordinate 241,525, forward strand.
GAAGCTGGCGGCCGAGCGCAGAGTTAGATCTCTGATCACCATGGAGCATTGAAAAACCAAGGCACAGAGAGTTGTTTCATTACAAACTACCACACAAAACCACAACATGACGCAGATCTCTTCAGAATATCACGTAAGAGGCCCAATCAAATTGATCTGAAATTAATGCATTGGAAATACTGCCACTATTCAAGTAGTAAAGAGTACTTCTAGAGAGCCTTGTACCTGTAGAAGGACCACTTGAGCAGGAACTGGCGTGCGGCGCGGGGGAAGCTGTTACTCGCCCTCATAGGGCTTCAGCACCTGGTTGACGACGTTATCCAGCCTTAGTGACAGCCCACTGGATCCAGAGAGCTCTGCTGCTGCAGGGTCACCTTAAAGTCCTGCTCCAAACGCTGGACGACGCTCTCGTCACACTGGCACACCCAGGACGCCTGCTCCTGTGACAAACACACACACACACACACGCAGAGTGAGCTGAACGCATCCATGAACCCGAGACAGAAGTCAAAGGACAGGGTGTGATGAAAGAGACCGACCTGCACGTTAGCAAAAGTCCACTCTGTTGAGGGTCGCTGAGCATCTGGTTGATCTGGGACGTATTCTGCAGGACGGCTCGCGCTGCCTGGGCCGGTGATTCAGAGAGGTTGTACGGCGCAGGGTCTGCGCAAACGCACTCACTACTGCTGCCTGCGCAGGGGACAATAAAACATTGGGCGCATTAACACAAAAATATGTAATTCTCACATCCTGTATAGTCACCAAGGTTACACCTAAACACTTTATATTGTCACATGCATAATCTAAAAGCATACTCGGTTATCCACATGACTGTACAATTCAAAGTTTGGGTGAGCTATTGGTGGTTTTTTTTTGGACAAGACATGAATGATTCTTTCATTACAAGCAAAGGTGTAGTAATTGGATCAAAGAATGACTGTGAAGTGGGGGACATTATAGACTAACACAAGAGTGTCAGTTTACAAAAAGCTGTTCTTTTGAATTTTACTATTCCAGCACAAAAAAAAACTAACAATGACAAAAAAATCGACCAGCTAAATAATCCACAAGAAACATAAGTATTAACATGTTAACATGATTTTAAAGTTTTGGTGGGATTTTTTATGTTGGAACGCATTCATGTCGAGTATGTAGTGATGGATTTGAAGGGAGTTATGGAGGTGTTCCCCCTCCCCTTTTTAGTTGAAGGGTATGGGTTTATGGTTAAACAGTATTATTGGGGTGTAACCATATTGCTAAGTCACATTTTTTGGGAAAAAGCATATATGAATCTAATTATCATAGAAGTTGAGAAGAGCATTTAAAAAAAGTAGAATTAGAAGTGTCTGGGACAAAAACAAGATACTGAAAATAAAACCATTTTTTAATATACATTTTTTCACAACTTTTTAAAAGGCGGTTAAAGGGTAAGATTTTTTTTTTGGTTTTCTATACCTTCTGCCTTCTCGCAGAATTGGGCCGATGTTTCACCAAATGTATGTGCCTTTAGAAACACACACATACCTTAGTGCGGACAAATCTCCTGTGGGTATCACTCAATGGCTGAGGTCATCCACCCCTCCAGAACTCTTAGCGAAGTTTCGGATAGCTTTGAGTGAGGGTGCCTGCAGATCATATTTTCCCCATCATCATGCAGCTCAACACTTTCGGCTTACAGTACAAGCAGCAACACTGCCCCTGGAACAGGTCACAGGAAGTGTGGTGTATATTTATAATACGAACTGGGAAACGAGGCCGCAGTACATCAGTGCTGTAGGAGCCACCAGATGCCTGATAAACAGGATGTGATCACAGCGTCCTGCATCCACTGGGTAATTGTGCATATGTGGTGCAGAGCGATCAGCTTCTCGTCTGGTGGATCCTCCTGATGGCCCTCCGCATCCGTCACGGCAGCGCAGAACGGCGAATATAGGCATCTTGTAAGTCAAGGGCATGGATTAAAACAGCTTTTGGGGCGGTGCGCGAAATGGGGCTGGTTGAAAAGTGGGAGGTAACTGATTTACATGTGTCACCATGAGATAAGATGGGTAGAGTCGAGTACAATGGGAATAGAGTGGCGCACGCAAAGCCCGAGCAATGTTTTTCCAGGCAAAAGGGGGGGCAGTACCGAGATAGCTACAGTTCGCAAGTGGTTGTCGGGCAGGGGGTGCTGATTATTCCTTAATTCATTAAGGAGGAAGGTCTGAGTGTATAGATATGGGGGAAGTGTGTATTAAAGACTGAATAGGTGGAGTCAGCAAAGAGGCATTAAACTGACCAGGAAAGTACAATTAACGTCCAACAGACAGACGACATTTAAACATGCTAAAAAAATTTCATTTCAAAGTAAGGCTGCTGTTTTGAAAATGCCTAACATTTAAAAAAAAAAAAAAAAACCAACCGTAGCACACACGGTTTCACACAAAAGATAATAGGCTGCAAAATGGGTTTTCAACATTGATAATAGAAGAAATGTTATTCTTCAGCCTAGAGATGATTTCTGAATGATCATGTGACAAGGAAGACTGGTTTCCCATCACAAAGGACATTTTAAAATATTAAAATAGAAAACAAGTTATTTTAAAATTATAATAAAATTTCACTAAATGACTGTTTTACTGTATTTTTATGTAATAAATGCAGCATTGGTGAACATAAGAGACTTTCAAAAACATAAAATCTTACCAACGGCAAAACATTTGAATGGTGGTGCAGCTTTTATGAATAGTTTAAAGCAGATCAAACCTAGAAATATATATATATATATAGTATATAGTATATGTAATCATATATATACATATATATGTTTATATATATATATATATACACACACACACACACACATATATACATATTCATATGACTTTTTAAGATTGGACTTTTTTTTCCAGGCCTGAAAAAATCACCATTTAAAAAACATTTCTAGACATTTTCAGGTTTTCCATGATTGGGGGACCTGTGAAGTTTACAGACTACGGCACCTGAAAGTTAGGAATGGTGGTGGCTCCGTCACCAGATGGGCGCTGTTGAATACCAAAAGGTTCTGCCATAGCTTCTCTCCTGAGATGGAACTGAGGCAAAGTCATGAATACCGTCCAGAGTAGCCTGACAGGAGAGAAATCAACTTTTAATGCAAAGTTTGAACATGCTTCCATGTATAAAAATAATTAAAACGGAAAAACATGTCCTCCAGATACTTTAAAATGCACATCTGACATTAAATACTACTGTAATCCATTGGCAAAACAAATAACGTCAGAACAAAAACACTGATATGCTTATGACTTTTTTGGTGGCTTCAAGAATTTTCTTGAGAAGCTTCATATAAGTTATGATAAGATCAGTGAAATGAGCATGCCTCCCTTCATTCGGAGTGTCTTTTGTCTTACTATTGGCAGAAGAACAACCAGATCCATCTCAAGTAACAGCCCACTCACGGCATCACCGTCCACCTCGCAGTTTGGGGCCTATGCAAAACAGCCAGCACTCCTTTCAGAAGCACCCATCTTGAAGGCAATCCACCTCCTTATATAAAACAATTAATTGTTGTACAACACAAACCACATGCAAAAAACTCATCTTATATTGAGTTTTATGTCCAAAAAGGAAGTTTAGTCTGTGTGTGGTGGAGGGATGGTATTTTTAGCAAAACTGCTACACGTGGCCACAGTAACAAAAAGTAGATGTTGGAAATGTATACTGGGAGAGTGGTAGAAGTGAGGAGTGTGCCTGGCCCCAGTGCATCTGCTACACTCAGCTCTCAGATTCTCCTCGATGAGGACATTGGCTACACTCTTGTATCGAGGTTACACAGCCTCCTCCCTCCCTCCCTCTCTCTCTCTGGTCACATGCTGTTTTGGGCCTCTGGCAGCCAGGTCACCAGTAGCAACTCTTGCTTTACCGTTCCCCGGCAACAGGCTGTCAAACACAGCACTCTGCAAAAATAAAAAAAAGAGAGAATAGCCCTCTTTCCCGGACAAAACAAGCTTCTCTTACATTTCCTCTACTGAAAGAGGGGGAAAGCACTACAGTCCTACTTCCCCTGAAGGGTCTGGAAATGATTTTAAAGAGTTTACATTTTGTGAACTCTGAAAAAGTCTAGTTTATAAACTTTAGTATTCAGGCAGCACTAAGATTGCTCTTAATGTTGTTGCTCTGCTTCTACTTAGTTGAAGTAAAAGAGTTAGTTGTGACAAAATCATTTTATGTCATGATAAGGAGATATATATATATATATATATATATATATATATATATATATAGCAAAATTTCCAGTAGAACAAAATAAAAAAGAAATGCTGATATACATTTGTAAAGTAATCAAATATATAAAACACTTTAAATTCTTCACTGTGTACATTAAATGTATTTCTTCTTATTAAAGTTACAAAAGTGATTTAGTCGAGCAGTGAGAGATTTTCTCTCTTTTGTTGTTTGATTAACATGAATGACAGACAGCAGTAATATTAGACTGCTGTCACTTTAAGAGCTGCCCAGACACAAGATTCTGTTAGATGTGTTTTTCCTTTCTCAGCTGCTTGTTTCCGCTAATACCTAAATTACTGTTTTCACGGTAGATGCTTGCAAGGCGGGCATTTTGACACATGAAAGTGTCGCGTGTGCATTAACTGTTCCAGGCTATAAAGTGGCAAAAGTAACTCTGTTCCAGCGCCGATGCTATAAGCACTGTCTTGTGGGGCGAGGACTGACCACTGTGAGTAGCCTACAATCGCGGTGTCAGTTTCTATAAAGTGGGGCAGTTCCAACTTTAGGGATGTTCCAGGCTGACTCAAAGCCTGTAAGTCGTTTTTTATGTTGCAAATTTCCTGACTGGATTCAAGCGTGGTTTGAGCGGTTAATATAGTAAGCTTTTGTTTGTCGTTTCTCCAGACATGGTTTGTGTTTAAAGCGTGATACACAATAACATCGCCAAAAAGTGATATAAGTCATTATAATCATGGTGTATACCCACGGATGCAACAAATGCCTCGTTTGAGCCCGTTCACGCTAAGGGCGATAACTATAAAGATAGCGATAAAGATATGGTTCTAAAAAATCGTTTTCAATAGTATTAAAGAACAGCAAGCGTCCACACCACAACTTCTGCTGATAAAGACAAAAAGAAAAAGCGATATCGTTGAATCACTTTCAAGCGATTTTTTTCCGTTTGATTAACATGACGGACAGCCAGCAGTTAAATCATTAGACGGCTGTCACGTAGGTGTGTAAGAGGCTGCCCAGACAACAAAGATGATGTTAGATGTGTGTGTTCCTTCTCAGCTGCTTGTTTTCACACTTACCATACCCCAATTCCTGTTTTACCTTGGATACTGGCAACAGAACGGGCATTTTGACACAGGAAAGTAGTGCGATATTTTCGTAAAAACATGGTCAAGAACTATAAAGTGGCAAAGGAAACTCTGTTCAATACTCGCCCAGTGGATGCTATAAGCACTGTCCTTATTATTGCGGAGGAAGAGGACTGTTGGGTGCCTGTGAGATGTAGCCGAACAATGGCGGGGTGTCATTTTCTATAAAAATGTGGGGCGTTCCCAACTTTGCAAGGAACATTTCTGGAGCTTTGGACTCAACGCCTAGTAAGTACGTTTTTTTTATATGTACGAGATTTTTTTCCACTGATGATTCAAACGTAGTGTTGGGAGGCAAGTGTATAGTAGCGCTTTTTGGTTTGTCGTTTCCGTTCTCCAGCACATGGTTGGTGTGTGGTTACGCAGCGTGATAACCAACATGTAAAAACGACAGGATAAGTCCTTATAATCATGACTTAATGTCCCCACCGGATGCAACAAATTGCCGCGTTTAAGGGCCCGTTCACAACCCGGACGTATAACTATAAAGATAACGAAAAATATATAGGTCTAAAAAATCGTTTTTCAGTATTAAACGAACAGGCAGCGGTCCACACCACAACGATAAGATAAAGGACAAAGAAAAACGATATCGTGGGAATACACTCAAAACGATTTTTTTCCAGCTGATGTGATCGATTAAAAAACATTGACAGCCAATCAGAATCACAATCAGAATCCATGCATCCTTGTTGGTAAACACGCTTCGAGAATTTTTAAAGCGCCATACGAGCGTGCGCTTAGAATAAACAGGAAGATATCGGTTCGCTGGTGTGGACGTGAATATGTATCTTTAAGTTATCTTTATCGTTATCGTTCTTGGTGTGAAGGGGTCTTAGAGTGGGTTTTTATGTTTTTTGGTCTTGTTGTCACACAGTATGTTAAGGAGCATATGCCCATCATATGACCCCGTTAAAAAATTGTTCTATATAAGGTTTAGGATTATTTATTGTTTATTAATATTTACTGTTTTCTCTTTCTGGAGTGTGATGAAGCAAATCATTCTTTATTATGAGTACCTCACAGAGAAGGGGGGGGGGGGGGGGGGGGGGGGGGGGGGGGGGGGGGGGGGGGGGGCGGGGTGGGGGGGGAAATCTAATCTCCTCTGAAAACTCTCCCTTTTCAATAGCACATAAAATAAGGAGTTGCTTTCCTTTCATGAATACTAATTTCTTTTCCTTCATCTACTAATTTCTGCCAGATAATATGGTCACAGAGAGAGCAGAATTATTTTTTTCTAGTTTCAGGAGCCATCATACTTTGCAAAGTATTAAGGCTATTACTATATTACTATTAAGAAAAAGCTTAATATAAAATGGCAATCTCAACTATTATTATTATTATTGTTGCTATTATTATATACACTACAATTAAAAACTTTGGTGCTTTTCAAATGTTTTTTTTTTTTTTCGTGTCTTTAATTCTATTCTTAAGAAGTGAAATATTTTTACAATTCAAAATAACTATTCTATTATTCCAGTCCTGTCACATGATCCTTCAGAAATCATGCTGATCTTAGTTCTCAACATTTTTTCATCAATGTTAAAAATAGTTTGTGTTTAATACTGTTTGTGGAATCTGAGATACTTTTTTTTTTCAGGACTGTTTAATGAATAGACGTTCAAATGCACCATTTATTTTAAAACAAAAAAAAAAAAAATTTTTTGTAAACCATTATAAATGCCTTTACTCTAACTTTTGATTAATTTCATGCAATACTTGCTAAAGTATTAAACTTTTTTTTTTTACCCCTAATAATTTATTATTAATTTCTGTCTATGTATTAAATAGGACATTCCTTATTGGGTTCTTGCAACTTTCAGACTGTTCTCAAGTTAAAAGCTTTTATAAATCACAAAAAGAATTAAATGAGCAAAAATGTCAAAATGAATAAAAGTATAATTAAGAGGTTAATTAAAGTAAATTCAACGTCAACAGAGACAGTGACACAGAACAGAAAATATTCACAGGCTGTGAAGGTACATGTTTCATACAAAGGTCAAATTCTCTGAGGATGCTGTCGGTGCTTTGTTTTGCTTGTCCTAGCTGCCAGTAAGAACAAGACTCACAATTCATGGTTGAAAACCTGATACATGTAGGCAAGAAAACAGCTTGGATAGATGAGCTGTAACTTATTTATGCTGTGTTACGTTTAGATTCATTATTGAAATTCCTTTAACATTCTTATATTCAATAATCATACAGAGTACATTCTTGTGTACTTGATATGATATGTACTCTCACTCATGCGAGATTCATTCGTTTACACATTAACATTCATTATTTTACACTTTACTTTCCATTATTTTTCAAATGATTAAACGGTTTACAGGTAAGCACGAGGAGTTTATCTCTGCTAGGCTTTCTGTTTAATTTTTCTAAAGATAGCTGTAAGGAGTTTGCTTTCTTTTCCATGAAAACCTGCGAAAGCTCTTCCTTGCACTTTGTGGGAGCTTTGCATGAGTGCATCATCACATTCTTTTTGTCTTGACTTAAAAAAAAATATTCCACAACAGTGTGCAGTACCGTCACAGTGAATCCTGTAAGTTGCTCTGTAGTTTATTTCACATCGTTCCAGCTGATTGGCTCAGGCAGAGAGCCCAGGATCAGGAGAAGGGAAGGGGGGCAAGGACATGAGACACATCTGCCAAAACATACACAAAACTGTGCTCACTTAAGAGTTTGGGTGTTCATTTAGTCTAATGATTTTTGATGTGATTGTATGGAATAAAATCAGATTGTATTAAATCTTATCATGGAGGAGGTTTACCAATGTACTGCTTACTGCGGGTGGTGCTGGCTCTGTGCCGCCACGCTTTGCTCAGGGGCTGGGCGAGTGCTGGGGAACCACTGTTCAAGAACTGTCCCCCATTCCCCATCCATCCTTGTGACAAGGGCTTAACGGCGGGATACAGGGAAATAACAACAGAAGAATAATGTAGTAATCACTACTGGGGATTATAAAGGATTGACTAAGAGAGAGATAGAAGACCATTGTCCATGGCAAGGTGTCGAGTAGTTCTGTCACATTGTGTAGTTTCTGACACTTAGATCTGATAGTTTAGTGAAACAACAACAACTCTTAGAGGATCATAATAAATTTTTTTTTTTTTTTTTTTTAGATGATCATAGATGTGTATTAATTATTGCATTTAAATAATAGAAACCAAATTAAATCACTATAAAACATGAATAAAATTGTCACTGATCTGCCGGCTCAATTTTAATTATTAAATTAACTTAAATTATTCCCAAAGTTAAAATAAGTTCCTCAACTTCTTTCTGTGTCTGTTTGTTTTTAGTATTACAGAGTATAATAATATCATGATGAGATACTAATAACGCTTCTTCATTTTTATTGTGTAAATGTAGATTTCTGTTTTTATATCAATTTTTGAGTGAAGGATTGGTTGGAAGGTTATTCCATCCTAATTTTTGTCTATATAATTATTGGTATTTCATTTAATAACTTTTAATTATTTTTTAGCACACTCAAATTTAAATGAAAACAAGAAATGCTGATTTGAAAATAATAACTTGAAATAATATTAGTCTGAATTTATAATCGATATATAATATAAATATATACTATATATATAATTATATATAATAGTATAGTATATATATATATATATATACACACACACACACACACCATATATAGATACATATATATACTGGAAATATATATATATAGATATATAATATATATATATATATATAATATAGTATATATCATATACAGAATACACACACACATTTATTTATTTATATTTTTTTGCTTAAAAATGTCTCTTTTTTTTGTTATGTTTTAATTAATTAATTGTAATTATTTGTAAGTTTTTTAAATGAACTATATTTACCCGTGGTCCGTGAATTTGAGAGAAAAACTGGAGTGTAACTGTCCATATTCTTACATACTGCCCTTATTACAATCAATTCATTACAAATCTGACTTCAATAAACCAAAGAACAAAACAAAAAAAAACAAAGCTCGTATCAGGAATCTGAAACAACTGAGTGAGACAACATGGGACACAAACATCACACAGATCCTTGCATGGCAAGAAGAAGTGACTGGGATAGGACAACAAAGATTGTGTGCAAGCCTGAGAAGGAGAAAAGGGATGCTTATTTCACCCTCTGTTTCTGATGGACAGGATTGGTTGATCTCATTGCCATACATTACTGCATATCCTCACCTGCAAGCGGTTGATAGTGCGAGTCAGGCTTTAGAAACGAATACCGTAAGCAATGGTATTTTCGAGTTTCCCCCTGAGATACGCACATACACCACAACGCAGATCAGAATGAGCATCAGCCACACTTTTTTTTTTATTCCAGCAGCAACAAAGCACATCTCTGATACGGAACATCCCTTTATTTTAATCCATCATCTCATGACTCATTGTCTTTAAAGCACTTACTACCAGTGTGTGCAGATAAATTCCACTCAAACGTTCGTTCTCTTCTGCTGCTGTGGGTTTTTTGAGACTGGATTGTTCTTTCTTTTGAGAGTGGATGATCTGTTATGAATACGCCATCTTATAGCAGTACGGCTACTATTTTGGGGGTGTAGTCCTGACCTGGTTGCCAAGGCGCTCGTGTTCGAAGGCCCATGAAGACAGTCGTCTATGAGCTTGCCAAAAGAGGCAGCATTAACTGGATCCAGTTTTTGCATCCTGACGAGTTGTCTTAGATAGTGGTTATACAGAGAGCTCCGCGGCAGACTCACACCCTCAGCAGTCTCGTAATTGCTCCCAACAGCCACTGCAACTGTACACACAACACACACACACACACCCAATGAATCCAAAACAGCATAGCAAGCCTAAATTCTTCACAAAATAATAGCATAAACAAAACCACAAATTAAACACTTCTTCATACATACTGCCCTTCGCCTATCGTCATGATGCAATACCACAATCATTTGACAACAACCACCTCATGTGATCAAAATTTTTAGAGAAAAATTAAATATCTTTATTTTTTTTCTCACACGCAAAGCTTCTGTATTGTACACTATAGAATAAAATGTCAAATAAAGTTTGGAAGTGTTGGTTTTAAGCATTACTGTGTTACAGTATTTATATATAATATTTTGATTCAGTATTGTAATATTTTTTAGTTTTTTTATTCTTAAATAACTTTTTATTTAAGTGAAAACTGTGTGCTGTATTTGTTAATAGTGTTCATGTTTTTTCATTGTTTTTTTAATAGTTTTATTTAGCCTTATTTTATTTTTATTTCAGTTTTATAATAACTTTAGTTACAGTTAAATAGTAATTAGTTACTGTAACGTCAGCCAACATTTGTAATGTTCATTTAATATTTATATTTTTATTTATATCCAATTAAACACCATTTTTAACAGTTTTAGTTAACAATAACAACACGAACAAAATGAGGCTGGGTAAACAACAAAACTGAACCCATTTCTTTAAAAAAAAAAAAAAAATTATGATGAATGGATTATTAACATTTAGTCAAATTATTTTATAAGCAAGGCATAGGGTGTGTGTAGAACTTGAACAAAGGGCTTTCTTGGGCAATTTTGTGGGTGTAGAATTCCATGCAAGCCGCCTCCTGATAACTGAGGAACAAACATTGGGAGAGGGAGCTTAAATGCCTCTGTTTGGAATGAGTGAGAGGGACCAATAATCTGTGAGGATCAAATTAGGCCCCTCCACTGATCGCATCATTATGTCAGTCACATCTCAGGCCTGATGCCAGAAAAAATATATCTGTATAAATGTAAATATTCATAGCCTTACATTAAGGTGTCCGTCTACAAACGAGATAAATCGAATAATGTTTTTGGACTCAAGAGCTCAGAGCCACTTTATTACTCTAACTACAATTTAAGATTAAAATATAAAATATTAAAATTCTTAAATATAAGTTTAAGTGTTTGATATTCAGGGGGTACATCTCACACATATAAACATGGTGATCCCCGAGGACGTTGACTGAATCAGTGGTGTCATGTAAATGCAGAGGGGGTCTGAGGCGCTCTAAACCCAAAACACACAGAGCGGAGGGGGCCCTTTCTGGAAAAAAGCATGCTCACAGAGCAGTGCAAAGCAAAGCAAAGCAAAGAGGCAGGCAGAATGAACTAAGCCTTTTTTTTCAGGATTTGTTCCAGTTTCAATAAAGTTTTTTTCCAGTTTGACTTACATGGCTGTTGAGCCAGTCTAGGCTGCTTTTGTGAGTGGCACATAAGACACCCTTCTGACTTTTGGAGGTTTTCAATCGCCATTTCAAGCTGAGGAAAAGTAGAAGCATGCAAGACATGAAACGGGGGAAGAGAAGGAAAAACGGAGGGGGTGGAACGTTGGGGAGGACAAACAGGGAGGGGAGAAAAGACCACAAAGAAAAAAAAAAAACAACAGAAAAAGGAAATCAGTCTGTTAGCTGCAGCCGGACTTTGAGCATTTCCATTACAGTCTGTCAGTGTTTGCAGCCACATTCATTATGGGTGGACAAAAGCATGCAAATTTGAGGAACTCAGAGGGTTACGCCACTCTTCCTTGTCTCGGCCTCATATATGCTAATGAGCCACACACACAGGGCATGAGGTCAGGCTACTCTCAAACACATGAGAACAAACCATCTCTATCCACAGTCAACAAAAGCTTCTGAAATCACTCAGTTAGTGAGGTTGCGCCCTCTGCATAGACATACACTGTCCGCATTTAAAACGCGTGATGTTGAAAAAGCAGATTTAATTTGACTCTACTAAACATGTTTTTTTTTGGGTTTTTTTTTTGCAGGTATTAGCTGGAGAAGGTTATAAGTTTCTGTTATTGCATTCATTAACCAGACTGGGACTTTTTTTTTTCCATAGTGGGCATGAAAAAAAAAAATCTATTTTAAAAAAAGCTGGAATAAAGAGATTGAGAAGAAAAGATTAGAAGGAGAGAAAGATATAAAGAGGCAGAGAGAGAAAGTTTTGGCAGAGTGGCAAACTTATAAAGAGAAAGAGGGACACAGGGAGAAAGAAAAAAAAAAAACAGGCATCCTTCCAAGTCTTTAAAAGGCTCCCGACGGCCCTTGGCCAAATGGAATGAGGCCCAAGGGTTGCTTTGTTTTCAGAGGCCACTCAAGTGGCTGTGAAAAACTGCTAAAACAAGGCAGAGCTGGATTATTTAGAGGCAGTCGCCTCCTTAAGCCCTGTCCCTGCTTCCAGCCCACCTCATAACTAGCACACTGTGGAAAAAAAGAGCTGCACTCTGATGACAGTGTGTGTCATCTCTTCTCTAGAGTATTGGTAAGGGAAAAAATGTGTTTGCATGATTAATCTGTGAAGTTACATGATTAATCTGTGACGTTACTGTGTTTCAGAAATGCACATAATAGCAAAACACTTTTTGTCTTAGGGAAAAAAGTTAAAAAACTCTGTCAAGCATCATCTGAGACATACTGCGGATTACCACAGAAAGTCATTTTGACTCATCCTTCAGCTTGAAAAAAAGGAAGCAATTCTAGAGGAGTTGAGAGCAGAAATGCAGCCTGTATATTTATGGTATAGTGGTATTTCTTTCACACAAAAATGTGTTCTCTTTTCAGTACCAATTTTGCTACTTTTCTAGATGGGTAAACTTCAAGTTATGCTTTACTGACTTAAACATTCTGGTATCCTTGCACATATCAGGCAAGAGTTAAAATATCGGAAACAATTTTGCAAAGACAATGTTAGTACGTTTTTGTTAGCTTTTATAAACTGAGGAATGGATTTGCAATTTTTTTTTCTGTGTTTAAAAGACATGGAAATCACATTTCTGTCTCACATCATCTAAACAATAAAACAGCATTATAAGACTGTGCTCACATTTCCAAAACCACAGCTTTCTAAGAGCTCAAATAATGAGACTAAAAACTCCCCTCTCCCATGTCACTAGTGGACCAGTCTTGAAGGATTTCAGCACAGCGAACCATAAACCCACCATTGCGGATGAAGAGCGTGAGGAGTGAGAGGTGTGGGTGGCGGCCCGCTCTCTCCATCCCGCCGTGGATTAAGTAGGCACTGCCGCTGGAAATGATCTAACTGCTGCCCACGTCCATGGCGATTCCCACCCATGCTGTTGGTGGGGCACTCCGCCAGCAGAGGAGACGACGGTGGTAACCTGAGTACCACCAGCTTGAGTGTCAAAATAGGTGCTTCCACTGCCCTGCGGTCCGTACAGCTGGGACTCTGGGTTGTACGAGTATGCCAGTACTGACTGAAAGAAGACTGAAGACTGAAGATAATATTCAGTGTTTAACGCAGTCTCAACTTTTAAAGAACATCTTTCGATTGTCAACTTAGAAGTTGGATTTGATCTGGACCTTATCTATATCCTGGAAACAACATCTTTCATCTTTTAGTTAAAGGGATACTCCACCCCCCCAAAATGAAAATGTTGTCATTAATCACTTACCCCCCATGTCGTTCCAAAACTGTAAAAGCTTTGTTTAGTCTTCGGAACACACTTTAAAATATTTTTGATGAAAACCGGGAAGCTTGTGACTGTCCCATAGACTGCCAAGTAAAATACACTGTCATGGTCCAGAAAATTATGAAAAGCATCATCAGAATAGTCCATCCGTCATCAGTGGTTCAACCGTAACGCTATGAAGCGATGACAATACTTTTTGTATGTGAATAAAACAAAAATAACGACTTTATTAAAAAATTTGTCTCCTCTGTGTCACTCCACATCAGAGTAGCGCCATTTTGGAGAATCTGAGCAGTACGCAGGCAGCTTATTCTCTTCTGTGTCTCCCATTTTTTATCCAAAAAAATATTAAATGGTGTTCCGAAGAGACGAATTAAGCTTTTACGGGTTTTGGAACGACATGGGGTAAGTGATTAATGACAAAATTTTCATTTTGGGGTGGAGTCTCCAATTTAGCTAATTTATTCAGATTTTAGTTAATTATTATTTACACAGTGGACATGAACATTCACAAAAATAGACAGAAAGCTACTATGGTTTTCATTACTGATACGGCTTTCAGACTATATATTAAAACACAGCCAGTCATTATTAAACTCCAGAATACACATGTAAAAAAAAAAAAAAAAAAAAAAAAAAAGCACTTTCCACAAAAATGGGGTCTGAATCACTAAAGGCTCCTGAAAAAAGGAAATTAATTTCCTTTTTATTAGGCTCAAGTGGTTAGAGAAAAGTGGGTAACCTTGAAAAAAAAAAAAAATGATTGTCTCAGTAAATATTATATTTTCTTCGATCTACGATTTAAAAAAAGGGTCCAATATTTTTATTTCCTTATTAGGTGTATTATTCTAATTCCGCGATATCACGATTTAAAGAATGTCACAAATTTTTCGCTTTAAAAAATGCATGGAAAGCACCAGTATAATATTTATGACATTATACTTCAGCATCAATAGGAAGTCTTCAATAATAAGTTGCCTGCACAAAGTGAACAACTGAAAGCAGGTTTGACACACTGGTTTAATATATTGATAGGGGCTTACATTGTGCCATTGGGGTAGACGGCCTCTGCCCCCTCCACGTACTGCACCTGGGACTGGTACACATGCTGAACCTGTTGGACCTTTAAACACACACACACACACACATGTATGGATCAGACTGGTGCTAAATAACCACCGCATGAGTTCTGAGATGTGATAATACAGATTCTGTAAGGCAAATGAGATGAACAGCTGCATGCAGGCTGCAGGCAGTAGGGGGGGGGGCAGTGAGTACAAAAGCTTCACCTCAACAATCAGAGACGCCCTGTCAAGCTGTGAAACTACTTATTAACATATTAGTCTCAACAGCCCAAGCGTGACGTGCGTGAAAGTACAGCATGTCTGCGTTTCGGGGTTCTGACAGTATGCTGAGACAGAGAGAGCGTGATGGAAAGACAAAGACAGTCACGAGAGCGCAAAAGAAATATGTAGAGAGGCAAAAGATAAGCCAAAGGTGTTGTGGGTCATCAGGAAGTGCAGTGAGCCATCCTGTGTGTGTGTGTGTGTGTGTGTGTGTGTGTTGATCAGGAGGGATCTGTTGCACTCTAGACACTGGCAACTGCTGCACCTGAGCTCCCTTCTGGGAAGAGCCACTTGGCCTGAACTAACCTAACACTGGATGTGGGTGAGGGACACACACACAAATGTATGTATTAGACCCTTTTCTCTTTAAAAGGGCAGGTGCGTAATTGTTTCGATGTCAGAATGCCATTATCCCAGTTTAATATGGAAAGAGAACTGCGAGTAAGCCATTTTTTTGTGGTAATTTCCAAAACTTTTGCCTCAACCAATTGGTGTGAGCTTGGGGTGGGACTACCTGTCTGTCCAAATAATGGAAGATGGGTGGCAGGGCGTTTCTTTGTTGCATCAAATTTCACACATTTACACAAAAAAAAAAAAGAAGAAGAAGAAGAAAACCCACAGCGAAAGATTTTAATATATTGAGAGAGATCACTGGAAAGTTTCGTTTACAAAAGTGTCATCTTTGATCCAAACTGCAAGCACAACGAATGTTACATACTAGGAGTCTAGATTTCATTCTGCCCTGGTTTTCATCAAATCCTCTACAGCTGTCCAGGGAAATGTGATGCTCTACTCAAAATATTAACCGAAATTACATAAAGACCAGTTTCTTTGGATGTGTGGTTGATCCAAACCCAACATCTCCCCCGGCAGCACCACGCAAAGTCGCTGCTAATCATTTCAAGTGGCTTTGACAGATGAAGGGTGTGGGTGAGGAGAAAGTCTTTCATCGCTTCAGATGGATCCAGTGCTTATTGAAAAGCATCTTTAAAGAGATTCAGACTGATGACAGAAGAGCTAAAGCAGCTCCGATTTTCATATTAAACAGATCTTTGTCATGTGCTATCAGCTTATTATGCTACATTTGTTCAGCAGTTTTGATAGATCATACTGAGCTTGCTTACCTGTTGCGAGGCGGGGAACGGGCTGAAACCACTGGCGCCTGGGCTGAAGTGGACGTTCTCAGCGCCACGGAGGATGCAGACTCTGAGCCGCCCTCTGACCGCTGCATGGTTTCTCCTGAGCGTGCCAGAGAAAAAGAGAGAGGAAGTGAAAAATATTAAAAGGAAAAACAGTTGTTGCTTCCTAATTTGCATACCATCCATATTAAATAGCTTAACACTCCACACGCAACATTAGAATTAGCATGACAAAATCATTGTACCTAGCAAAAAGTATGCCAAAAGCGTGACTGCTTTTTGCAAAAGTATGCATTTGTGCTAGGACTGGGATGATTTGCTAATCTGCCGATTCAATAGTATCCCGAAACTTTTGTGTGCCGATTCAATATATATTGCGATAATTGAGTATTGCAATTATATAACTATTGCAATTCGATATTACAATTTATTTTGCTTTTGTTTGCTTATTAAAGACTAGACAATGGAAAATACCTGATCACACCCTTAAAGAGACTGTAAATGAGTCATAAGCCCCTTTTACACTGCACGTTGGAAAATTGAACGAACATTGCCGGGTCGCCTTCTGTTTGAACGCTAACACGTCAATGGGATTGACACCGGGATTGATCCCGGGTCGGGGACCTAGTAACATTGCCGGGTTCAGTCCCGGAACAAGCGCTGTGTGAACAAAAGCCAGAACTAATGCCGTGTCGTAGTGATGACGCACGTTATCGCGCGACTCTTTTAACATGTTTTGAAGGCAGATTAACGTTCGCGACAAAACAAATATGTGCAAACTGAAACGAAGCAGAGATCAGTAAGTTCCTCACTAATGTGTTTTGAAGGCAGGTTATCGCACGAGATTAAGTGAATGTTTGCGTGCTTAGAGTTTTCGGATCGTACATTACACGTCACACCCTGATATCACGTGTCTTCATGGGACCTTTACGGGTTGTGTGTGAATGCACTCACATATTTCCGGGTAATCACTGGCAGTGTGAAAGTGCAAAAATCTAGCAACCCGGGAACAATTGCCGGGACACATTACCCCGTTTATTTTCCAGAATCGCAGTGTAAAAAGGGACGATATTAACAAAAACAATGCATCACATTTTTTTTTTTAACTTTTATTAAAGTAGCATATATTTTAAAATACCTTGATCCATGAAACTTTTAAGTACCAAAACCCTGAACTTGCACATGAATATAAATAAGTCAAAAGTTCAACAGTAGAAAAAAA
The DNA here is from genome assembly GCF_018340385.1 of Cyprinus carpio. Lineage (NCBI taxonomy): Eukaryota > Metazoa > Chordata > Actinopteri > Cypriniformes > Cyprinidae > Cyprinus > Cyprinus carpio. The sequence goes on from NC_056604.1 coordinate 259,042, forward strand.
AATACTTTCTTTAATAAAAATAAAGTTCTATGTTACTTTGCATACGGTTTAAGTAATGTTTAGTCATGTTTTCCCAGCCGGCAGTGTGTAAAATCCAGTGTTTCCACACTTGAGGTGCAAAAAGAATTCTCGAAGAGGTTAGATCCTCTGTCTGTGTGATGGTTTTGCTTTCTCGCGCCAGCTTGAAACATATACAACGTCATCTAATTCGGCGACATTGCTCATGCAGATCAGATCGCTCGTTGTATGACAAAGCACCGCGAGAGCTACAGAGAGCACATGGCTCCGCATGCTTTCGAATCGCTCTCGCGGTACTTTGATGTCATACGCCGATTGGTCTGCACGCTGCTGCTTCAAGTCAAAAACACACCTATACATTTCTCCCTCTGTTGGAATAAAAGTGCTTACTTCTCCCGATCACCTCTTAGAAATAGTTAAGTATTTAAATATAAATCGATTCTGAGACAAACCAACCGATTTTTAAATCGTAGTAAAAAGTAGTACTCAACACTGATTACTGTCAGACTTTCAAAATACTTCATCCCTTTAAGATAATAATCATTTAATTTTAAAGCACAGCCATCACAAAAATCAGATGTGGAAAATTATTCAGACACAAGTTTATGACAATAATGGTAGATTTGCAGTTTAGTTTACATAGTTTTAGTATATATTTGTTAAGTATTATTTATGTTAATATTGCTACAATTTTTGTTATAACTATAAGCTCAGGATAATGCGTTTTTGAGATAACATTTTAACAAAATATTTAAAGAGGTTAGCAATAGCTCAATTAATTTTATTTGATCAAAATCAGAACAAACTAAGTTTAAAATAGTTTGAAGCACTGAAAAACAATGCAGTAAAAATAAAAAAAATTAGCATAAAGGACAGCAATGTGTCAGTTGGCATTTCAGCATAATATTATATCACAAGATCCCTGCTGATTCCCACCACTACTAAAGATACGCGACACAGTCAAACGGATCACCAGCAGGTTGCTGGAGAGGATAAGAGCAGCCCAATGAAGTACAACTCTTCAAATGTGCCAAAAAAAAGTGGGATACAAAGTGGCTTTTCACACTTTCTTCCTTCGAAAGGACCAGGAGCTCAACCTAGCCAAGTCAGGCTGAGTCACCCGCATCCCCAGCAGGCCGCTCACCTCTGAACTCTATTATGGAGAAAAGAACAAAGGAGACATTAACAATCCCATCACAACTGCAATGTGGCTCCAATAAGTCGACAGGGAATTGGGCTCAAGTGAAGATTTAAGTTTGCCACGGTCGTCGAGATCCCGATGTAACTCTCCAAACTCTCACAGCCGTTGATGGCGCAGAGAACAACAGGAAAGAGTAGAAAAGAGTGACAAATGGAGACCAAGCAGCCTCCCACAGGAAAAAGAAAAGAAGAAGAAAAAAAAAAAAAAAAAAAAAAAAAGAATAGGAGGTGAGAGCAAGGGGACTTTGGAAAAAGTGGAGGGGCGGAAAAACAACACCCCCCCCAATAATGAAAAGAACGAGCGGGGGGAGCTGGAGCTAAAATGGCAATGAGGCTGGTCCCCCCACTAGGATACTGATGATCTCCAGCGGTTGTTTGGAATGAGAGTCCGTCTCTAGGAGCTCCAATAATACAGCTGATATGAGGAAATTCCTCAATGCTTTGTAAACGTTTGTCGGTTGCTATGGTGAGGGATCCATGGCAACCATCCCTAACTCTACCACCCCCTTCCCCTTGTGCTATTCTTTTTTAAGCTCACACACAGGAACTTTCGGAGCGCTAGAGAGACAGACTCAGAGACGGGGAACGAGAGCTACAGGGGGGCGCCGAGCTCTGTACATCTAAATAAGCTCTTTACCAGTCCGACGGTGGCAGTTACCACTCAACAGGTCCCAGATCAGTATTTAAGATGCACGCCTGCATTGATTGTGACTGACAAACAGCAGAGGAGGTTGATCTGAGAGCTCATGCGCTTCAAGAGACCCCTTGACTGACAGTTTGTTTTTAAAATAGAGCAAAAGAGAAGCAATACGCTTCACACACATGATTTCATCTGCAGGAAAAATGGATGCTAATTACAGGCACTTAAAGTTTTCCTCTGGGAATAGAAGAATAAAGAATAAAAGCTAATTGTGTTTCCTGAGATCAGTAATATAGAAATAATGAATTCTCAAGTGTGAAGCTCTATTCAAAGGTAAATTAATTGGAGAAAAAATATATAACTATCCCATTTTCAGAAAATAAAGGGATTGTGATGAATACAAACCAGATGAGTCAGTTCAGTAAAAAGCATGAACTCAGATGCCCCCTGGGTGTATCCATCTTTTTTTTTTTTTAAACAGTTGACACACATTTGAGGTCTTCTTTATACAATGAGTCAATACTGTGAAAATCCATTAAAATCCATGATTTTAAAACAACATTTTGCAAATAGAAGGGGATTCTACAGCACTGGGTGTTCCCACATATTTTGACCAGTAGGTTTCCAACACTTGAAAACCTAAATTACATTTTATAGGGAATCAAGTGTTTTAGAGCACCATATTACTAGAAAAAAAAAAAATTCATTGACTCTTTGATCACTACAATTAATTTTAGCTTTCAAATTTTATTATGCAATTCAAATAATATGTTTAAATGTTTATTTTTCAACAATAAATTTGAGTAGAAACATTACAGGTGCATCTCAAATTAGAATGTCGTGGAAAAGTTCATTTCAGTAATTCAACTCAAATTGTGAAACTCGTGTATTAAATAAATTCAGTGCACACAGACTGAAGTAGTTTAAGTCTTTGGTTCTTTTAATTATGATGATTTTGGCTCACATTTAACAAAAACCCACCAATTCACTATCGCAACAAATTAGAATACTTCATAAAAAACATTTTTAGTGAATTGGTGGCCTTTTGGAAAGTATGTTCATTTACTGTACATGTACTTTTGCTTTAATTACTGCCTCAATTCGGCGTGGCATGGAGGTGATCAGTTTGTGGCACTGCTGAGGTAGTATGGAAGCCCAGGTTTCTTTGACAGTGGCCTTCAGCTCATCTGCATTTTTTGGTCTCGTTTCTCATTTTCCTCTTGACACGTCTGTGTGTGGTGGCTCTTGATGCCTTGACCCCAGCCTCAGTCCATTCCTTGTGAAGTTCACTCAAATTCTTGAATCAATTTTACTTGACAATCCTCATAAGGCTGCAGTTCTCTCGGTTGGTTGTACATCTTTTTCTTCCACACTTTTTCCTTCCACTCAACTTTCTGTTAATATGCTTGGATACAGCACTCTGTGAACAGGCAGCTTCTTTGGAAATGAATGTTTGTGGCTTACCCTCCTTGTGAAAGGTGTCAATGATTGGGTGTCATTCTAATTTATTGAGATGCACCTGTATATCACAAAAAAACTGATAGAAAACTGCCCTTATATGACACTGAAAATCTGCATCAGTTATTATTTGACTGTTGATTATTAAATAAATTTGATTAAATCATTGATTAATTCATCAAATAACTTTTTGGTTTTCAGATAAATGAAAACTTAAAATTTCTTTTAAAAAAACTTACACCTTACTAATTTCCATTACTTTTTGCTGACTGTGGATAGGGCTGGGCGATAAAACGATAACGATATGTATCGCGATAGACATGTAATCAATATCAATAAAAAATGCGTTTGATAAAAAGTTCGATATATATTTTTTTCTTCGTCGGAAGAAACCAGAGGTTGCGAAGCAAGTTTGGTCGCGTGAACAAAGGCACTCGCTATCTGGTAACCTAGCAACGTAGGGACACGCTACCTGCCAATCATGTAACAGTTTGGTTGCGCCATATCGTTGTCTCGTGTTGGATTCTTCAGTAACAGAACCGGCGTGGAGTGATAAGTGGAAAGCCTTACTTAATTGGTGAGTGATGTAGATAAGATGACTGACTGCTGCGCCAATTCATTTCAGGACTTTTTCTTCATATAATGGACTTCAATGGCAACCAACTCAGTTTCCTCAAAAAAACTTAATTTCTTTTCCACTGAAGAAAGAAAGACATGGATATCTTGGATGGCATTTGGGTGAGTAAATTATTAGGAAATTTTTCATTTTGAGGTGAACTAATCCTTTAATTTTAAAATAAAAATGTTTTAAATGTAATATTTTTCTCCTGGTCCTTATTTTTAAATGGGTCATACGAAAATATCAATAATTATCGATATCGACCCATATGAAAAACACTTATATTGTGATACAATTTTCAGCCATATCGCCCAGCCCTAACTGTGGAGACCTTGCATCAATTTCGAGAGGGATTCAGCTAAACATATTCAAAAATGACTATGAAACCATGACAACACTCAAATATTTTAGCTAATCTGATTATGCTTTTTAATGATAAATCAACAAAATCTCAAAGGGCAGTGGTATTGGTGGTAGAATTTTATGAATGACGTGGGTTCAAGTTCAGTGGAAATCTGTGGACTTGCGGGCACAGATTATGTGTGGGCGTAATCACCCAGTCATCACCAGGCTGGAAGTCTTCCAGTTTGTTTTACACCAGTTAGACACGTTGTAGATGGTAACAGTAATGTTTTTCAACTGGGCTTGCTGTATCAGTCAACAGGAGTTATTTGGTTAAAATCCCACAGATTTTGTCTAGCTCTCACATGAACTAGACTGGTAAGGTAAAACACGAGTCATAACGCCAATAAGCTTCATCAGAACACTCATACAGTAAATAGTATGAGTGTGCTTAGATCTTTTAAGAGATAGGTATTTGCTTGAGGGGTGTTGCATTGGTTATAAATACGTCCTGGGGTTGGCCCCGGCACAGTTATCTTTGGAGCTGATTCTGCCTATTGCTATTATTCTCAGAGATCGCTCACTGTGTGCCTTCAGGTGTTCAGAGAGAAATCTACTTCAGCCTGTCAGTCTGGGTTCTGAGAAGCGCTTCTCAAATAGCTTTGTTGGGTCACCACGTGATGCCCAATGTAAAATGTGGGTCTTGAAACAAAGTATGAAAAATGTCTTTAAAAGAGAAGTTCGCTTCCGGAATAATAATTTCCTGATAATTTACTCACCTCCATGTCATCCAAGATGTTCATGTCTGTCTTTGGTCAGTCGAAAAGTAATTAAGGTTTTTGAGAAAACATTCCAGGATTTTTTTCTCCATACTGTGGACTTCACTGGTGGCCAATGTGTTGAAGGTCCAAATTGCAGTTACACTGCAGCTTCAAAGGGCTCTACATGATCCCCGGGGGAGGAATAAGGGCCTTATCTATCGAAACAATCTGTCATTTTCTAGGAAAATACAAATGTAAATACTTTTTTGGGAAGTACCGAACCAGTGTTTACAAACTTGCAAAGAAAGTCAAATGCACTTTATAAAAATAAAGTTCAAACAAGGATGTTGTGAGAAAATGAGATGGAGTTTTTTGGCCTACCCAACTGTTTTAACCAAAGTATACAAAACTAAAGAACTAACCGTGCATGACTTTTCCAACATGATTACACAATGAGTGAAGATGCCCATGCGCATCGCAGAGGTAGTGCAAGATGAGCATTTGTGGGTTAAAAAGTATATGCACATTTTACATTTTTTAAGAAAATGACCGATCATTTCACTAGATAAGACCCTTATTCCTTGGTTGGGATCATGTAGAGCTCTTTGAAGCTTCACTGAAACTTAAAAATTTGGACCTTTAACCTGTTGGTCACCATTGAAGTCTATTATATGGAGAAGATTCCTGGAATGTTTTCCTAAAAAAACCTTAATTTCTTATCGACTGAAGAAAGAAAGGCATGAACATCTTGGATGACGCGGGGGGTAGACCAAATTATCAAGAAATTTTTCATTTCTGGAAGTGAACTGCTCTTTTAACTGAAATGTATCATAGCACATCAGCTGCATAAAATGATGTTCAACCTTGTTCACAAAACTAATCCATGCTGGCATCTGCTTAATTCGATCTTAGAAATCCCCCCCAAAAAAATCAATAAACAACCTGGGAAGCATTTTCTCCTCCTTTTGAAAAATGTATATTTATTTTGCTATCTTAAATACACAAAGCTATAAATTTAGTTAGAATTTTTCACTGTCCGTGACCCATTCAGAAACCTTTGAACTCTTTTTTGCATCACAACCTTGCAGAACCACTAGCTTTTTTTAATAATAATAATAATAATAATAATAATAATAATAATGAGAACGAGTGAAACTGCTAGTTAGTCGTGCACCTCAATCTCTTCTAATCTCCTAGAGAAGAAGGTTAAAAGCCACACAAATTCCCCACCAGCAGCTAGGGGGTCGCACAAAAGCAGAAAACAAGCAGGAGCACCCCGGCACTTTGGTGTGAAGAGCGAGAGAGGCCTATCCTCATCAATAGGATTCTGGTTTTTATTACAGTAGAGCAGAGACTCCCTGCCACACGACACAAGCGCTCACCTCAGCTGAACACAAATGAGCTATTAAAGACCGCCACAACATCGCAGCCATTTCCTTCTGTTCTCATTAACCTGAGTGTGAAGAGACGGAGAGCCAAATCCTCTCCTGGAAGTATGCTGGCAATAAACCAGGCCTAAATGACAAGGAAAACATAAAGTGATACCTGTGATGATGTGAGTGGGTTTATACACATCTGTCACAGACAGACTGAACTTAAACAACACTCGATCAGGGCAAAGCACATGCAGATGTTCAATTAAAAACAGGAGCCCACAGTCTTGGCTCTTGTTTGCACTGGCCCACATTGTTTGCAGAGCAACAGCGGTTGCTAGTGGCAACACCGTCCACTCCCGTTTCCAGGAGCCTGTTGCTATGCAACCAACAGAATACTTCCCAAACCAAACAATGCCATCCCCAAGTGATCCTTCTATCTCACATTAACCAGAAACTTAGAACAATAAATACATAAGCTATTACTCTGACCCTCTGGAGCGGAGGCAGGGACTCAGGAGGGGAAAAAAACATGTGCCTTTATAGCGAAAAATCGACAGAAAGCTGTACTTCAGGACTTACAAGAACTTTCTCTGGTATGGCATGCTGACAGGGAATGTTAAAGCCATCAGAAAGACAAAAAAAAAGAGAAAAGAGAAGAAAAGAAAAGCCGCCACAAGTCATCCTTGCACTTACACGCTCCAAATACAACAATCACTTTGTAAACGAAGCCTCAAATTACTTTTCCAACTATATAATCCAGACGTTCCTGACAGATTTGCAGTTTGGAAATACACTCTGATTGGTTTTATGACCCGCCGGAAGGTTCGAACAGCCTTGCAATAAAGCAGAGACACTTGTTGCCATTAAAGGGCCATCTATACTGGACAACTGTGTCCAACAAGCTGGGCCGATGTTCTGCAGATATGCAGCTTTGAAAAACACACACCAAATGCTCCTACCGCTTATGATATATATCATCCATCCATACCAACTGCAAATACGAAGCTTGAACCTGGAGGTTATTAAGAAAGCGTGATGTATGCGACTTATCTAGGGCCCTATGATTTCCACGATGCTTGAAACATGGACAGAATCCAATCATAAAAATAGAATTTAGAGTATAATGTGCCATGTCACAGAATTTGCCAAATTTTAAAAGGATAAATCAAGAGTAGTTCAGCACAGTTAAATCAAAACAAGATATGGACTAGTGTCTGTGAATATTAAGCCACGAAAAGACACATACGCCAAACCCTCAATCTTCAATTCCCGACACAACCCTAGTCCATCCGTCGCCAGCACACCAAAAGCAAAGGGCTCTGCAGCCAGGGAGAATCGGTCGAACGTTGCCATGGAGACCGTTTGTTCACACTTACAACTCTACAATCCCCCTCCTCTCTCCTCCTCCCCTTTCCAGATTTCCGCACCACCCCCAACCCGGAGCTGATGATGATTCCGAAAGGAGGGGGAAAAAGTGTGTCGTAAAAGAGAAAGCTTACCTTTGGAACAAAGACTATGAGAAGGTGAAGAAGAAGACTGTTAAATGTGTCTGGTTCCATAGTGATAATTGCCCTTTCTATCTGTTTTTATAATAGTGATGACAAAATGGTGGAACTCCTCTCCAGTTTTTGTTGTCACACCACCTTGTTGCCCATAGTGATACAAAAACAGAGGATCGTGCTGCGAAAAAGAAGTCTCTCACAGCAGGTGTCTGTTTGTGGTGCAAAAATATACATCTTGGTAACTACACCCAGTGACACATGCAGGAAAGCTGTTTGGGGATGAGTTTTTCAGAAACGTAAGAGATTCCAGCCAGCCGAGTTTCTGCTGTGGGCTTTATATTGCAACAGTGCAACAAGTTCTGGCTGGCAAATAAGACACTCAATTAAAAGAGAAGCACTATTAAATGCACAATCTCCTTTATTATGCATTGCTTTTAAATGCTGTAAAACAACAGTGCCATTTCTCATTGAAAAACCTCTTTGGAAGACAGCGGGATGAAGATTACCAGACTACCAATGCTAAATGCCAAATGGCATCAGGTGTCAACAGTAGCCAATATATTTCAGAGGGAAGGAAGACAGAAACTTCCTAAAGTGATTCTGTCACAACCACATTGTCTCCACATTACGTCTGCCACCTCAACGCTCGGATTTCAGAGTCACGCAGACTGAGGAATCAATCTTTTGATAATCTGCAAGAACAACATGGCCTTTACTCCATACCTACTTTGACTGACTTGATTCCATATCAACAACAACTGGATTATCACACGCCCTTCAAGATCTTATGAGCCAATGTGGCAATGTCTACAGCTGTACGTGAAAAGCTTCCACACGTTTAAACTTCCTGATTTATAGTCGGCTGTTACCACCAAACAGACAGACACTGTCTAAAGACACATGAGACTGCATTAAAACATCAAGCATCTTGCCCAAGTATCACATTATGTAATTCAATAAGTCATGTCAACGTCGGATGGTTTATCTGGATTGTGTGCACCAAATCTTCCAGGCTAAGGACATAACCGATATAAAATGTTTGACTGATATCTATTCATTTCTTTAACAGATATTCACAGATTTTGTACTCAAGGTGCAGTCACATTCAAGTCGCTTCAGTTTCAATTTAGCATGCAAAAAAGGTCCCTTATCTGTTGTCAATAGTGCTGCAATTGCATGTGGTGACCGAAAGAAATTTTAACATACAATGGAAAGCAAACCTTTCCAATGTGATTATGTAATGCATGAAGTTTAGATGCACATTGCAGAGCTAGTGCAAGACAAGCATTTGTGGTTAAAAAATATATATTTTTTTTTTTAGAAAACGATCCTGACCGTTTCAATAGACAAGACCCTTTTTCCTCAGCTGGGATCATGCAGAGCCCTTTGAAACTGCAACACTGAAACTGTAATGTGGACCTTCAACCCATTGGGCCCTGTTGAAACGTCACTATTTGGAGTCAAAAATCCTTGAATGTTTTCCTCAAAAACCTCTCTTTTTGACTTAAAGAAAGACATGAAAATTTTGGATGACATGGGAGTGAGTAAATTATTAGGGAAATTTATATTCTGGAAATGAACTAATCTAATATCTGTCCTACAGATAATGGCAAAATTTAGTTCAAATGTTTAGAAACATTACACTTTGTTATTGTTAATTTGTTCATTAACAATCATTTCTATTAATAAAATAAAAAATGATTAATAATATCTTTAGTGTGTCAAAAAAACTGAAAAAAATAATAAAATAAATAAAAAATAAACGTCAAACCCCCCAGAATGTGTCAATCAAGTATAGGTTTCAGTCATGAAAGACAATAACAGTCAATGTCTAATGTGTAAAGTACTACTGCTTATCTACAATTTCATACGCCCATGTTCAAGAATGACATCCAAGTGTTTACAAGAATCTGATTCACAATGGTTCACGAGACAATGATAGGCGTGTTCCATAATGTGCATTCTGGGTAAAAATGATAGTCAAGATATCACACTCATCTAAATATAATTCAGCCGTGTCATTACTGATAATAATAATTAAAGTAAGGAGAATACGGCATTTTTCTGCATGGAAAACTGTGTTTATTGTAGTTCTATAAATGACTATGGCACTATTTGTAATTTAAGAGAACTTCTGACTGGTTGGATGTTGTGTACATTTTTTAATAAACAAAAAAGAACAACCAGGTTCTGTTGGGGCTGATTCAATCTTTCACACAAGAGACCCTGGCCTAGGTTGACGGGAGGGAAAAGTGGGCAGAACAACTGTTTGACAAGTTCTGCATACAATATACTGATATCACATAGGGCAACGGAGGAGTCACACAGGGTTCAGCCCTTACAGAATCAACAAGCTCTTCCTCTTCGTCTATTCAGGTGCATAGAGAGGCACATGAATGGGTAAGCTGAAGTGCTCATCTGCACACAGTCATGATAACTTACAAAGATGTTACCCTTGGAGGAAAAGTCCACAATAAATGTTCTTTTTCTGAGGGTCCTGAGTGTACAGGAGTGAACTTCTACAGGATGAACGAGGGGATGAATGGGAGTCTGACACTATGAAGTGTGCCAAACCTCGTAGTGATGGATATTAAACAAAACAGAAGAGAGAAATTGAGTATGTTCTAAATCAAGACTTTTTCTGCTTAAACTAAATAAAGTAAATATTTAGTTTAAAGACATTGTCCTAAATTATGGACACTGTAAAAAAGAACATCAAGGGCTAACAAAAAAAAACTGGAAAATGGTAAGGAAATCACCATCGTATAATATGCAAACAGTAAAAAGAGGGGACATTAGAGGGACTGTCCATGTCTCCCAGACTAGAGAGATGGCGAGAGAGAGGAGGCCATTGTGATGCAAATGTCACAGCCCAGTGTGCTGTTTGTGGCAGGGAATTTAATAGCGGTTTGTGGAGCTACGATACAAAGCAGGTGGAATGTAAAGAACGCTCCGACGAGGAGCGGTTTGAGACGAACAGGGGGGTTGAATGCTGAGGGAGAGGCTCTTATGAGCAACACATTTCAGTCTCAGACAAGTCTCAGCCTGCTGCTCAGACATCTCACAGCCAAGTCACCCGTTTCCTTTTCTTTTTTTCCCAAAGAAAATCAGAGGGATCAGAGTACTTTGCCTTGACGTATCAGTTCATCAAAGGTATTGGCTGTAGTAACATAGTTCTAAGAGCTATGTGAAATATTAGAGTCAAATGTAATTTTCTGAATGAAATTTGAGTGGTGTGAACATCACCGACAGTGTGTTGGCTATGTGGTTGCTAAGGAGTTTCTGAGCGACTTTTAGCATGTTGCCTAGATGGTCACTAGGGGCATTCTGGGTTATTGTCTACTGGCCTGAGTCAAAGGAGGCTGTCTTTTGATATTGAAATTAGGTGATGTTTTTGGATGGCCTGTGCCGATATCTTAGAAAACTGGGTGGCTGATTTATACAATATAACAAGATATATATATATAAATAAATATAGTAAACAACATAAAAATAATTTCAAAGTTTGAGGTTTGTAAGGTTTTGTGGAATTGCATGCCTAATATAGATATTCAAAGACTTGTTTAAATTATTTAAATGTATATTTTCTATGTCGACAGTATATTAAAGTATTATACCATTTGCCTTTTTTGTTAGACAGAGCTGTTAAAGCCTAAAAAATAAAATACTCATGTCAATTCAATTCTCACCCTCGGTTCCAAACCGTAAGACTTCCCTTTGTTCATCTTTGGAAAAATTATTATGTTTTTTTTATTAATAGGGGTTTTTTTGATCTTCACGCTTGCATCGTGTGCTTCACGCTTCACGCTTGTCTTAAGCCCTGTTCACACCAAGAACGATAACTATAAAGACAACGATAAAGATAACAAAGATATAGTTCTAAAAATCTTTCTCAATATTAAAGAATAACAGAGTCCACACAATAACGATAAAGGCACAGAAAAACGATATCATTGGAATCACTTTCAGAACGATTTTTTTTTTCAGCTGATGAATGATACAAACATTGACAGCCAATCAGAATCCATTCTGCTATAATGAGCTCGAGAATTTAAAGGGGCAGATGCGAGTGCACTGAGAATAAACAGGCAATATCGTTCATTGGTGTGGACAATAATATCGTTATCTTTATAGTTATCATGCTTGGTATGAGAGGAACGGGCCTTAAGAACTGGCACGTAAGAGAAGAAATATGTCGAATAAAGTCATTATTTTTGTTTTCTTTGCACTTAAAAAGTATTGTCACAGCTTCAAAAATTAAGGTTGAACCACTGATGTCACATGGACTATATTAACGATGAATGTGGTAGTTGCGTTGCTGTCTATGCAAGGTCTGAAAGCTTTCAGATTTCATTAAAAATATCTTAATTTGTGTTCCAAAGAAGAACGAAGGTCTTTTATGGATTTGGAACGACATGCGGGTGGGAGTAATTAATGACAGAATTTTAATTTTGGGTGAACTATCCTTTTAATGACAGAATTTTAATTTTTATTTTTTTCTGTCTAATAGAAAGGCAAACAGCTAGGAATGCTTTTTACCACCAACGTATCAGAAAATAATTGGTATCACCCAATAAAAGCAATCATCTGCAATACTGATTACGGCCGATTATATCCTGTCACGCAAAAGGAGAAGGTTTAACGATGTATGTGGTTGTTGAGATGTCACTTAAAAAGCAGCACTGTTAAGCAGGTTCTGTTTGACCTTATGAATCACCTGTAGTTCAAGCCAGGGTTGCCAAATAAAACAGCTTGTTAAAAATGTTACTTAACCACTGTATTTACTACAGGAAAGTTATACGTGTTCCTCCAGACAGAGAAAACAAAGTCTGATTGCTTTGATAATTGCTTAAATAGTAATAGAAACAAATCTCCTCAATAAGCTGCAGGATTTAAGACATCATTTATGTTTGTAGCACAAATGCTACAGGTTGAGTTGTGAAGCAAAATTTAATACTAAGAGTTAGGAGCTTGTTCAAATCCCTAAGCCGATTTATGACGATAACAATAGAGCTAAGATAACAATTTGTACGCAATTATCAAACGGAATCTTCTTGGCTCCATGTCAACCTGTCAGTTTTGTGTAAAGTTACAGGAGGAAGCCATTTCTGCCACGTTAGTGTGAGAGATAAGCTAAAGAGATAATTACAGCCATATAAACACAATAACAAAACACGATAATGATATCTATGGAGACGGGAAAGTTTTCAATCATCAACAGTGCTGCTCATGCTGCCAGGACAGCCTAAATCCTGATTTCTAAAGTACACTTTTGGCAGTGCCAAAACAACGCGCATAACATATCAACTAAGAATCAGATTATTCAGCGTGTTTTGTATAATTTATTAATGATTTTGATCCAAGTATTATGACCACCCTTACAGCACAAGGGCAGTTGCCGGGGGTGGGTACATCAGCGCTCTGCTCCAGGCCGAGCTTCTTCCAGCATGGGCTAAATACCAGCACAGGCTTAATCATGCGCACAGACACACACAGAAGAGCTAGTTATTTGGTCATCTGCCACCCCCTTGCGACACCCTTCCCCCATGGTGCCTCGGTGCACACGCACAAATACCTTTCACAGGGGATCCACTGCAGCGTCTGCTTGAAAAGCCGCGCTCCACACTATAGTCACATAGAAAGCTCAGTGTGGTTAAGGTTACGTAGATGCTGCTACAACAATCGCATAAAGTCTCCATGAAGGCAGATGACTGGAGGTGAACTCTGACCCGTGGCACAGGACACAAACCAATGGGCACTGATAGATGAACGTGATTTAACGAGGTTATTCTTTTGACAACATGCGAATATGTGTGTATACAGATTGTAGGTATATATAATATCACAACCTCCATCACTCTACTAAGGTGACTTGACTAGTTTATAAACACCTGTCGCGCACTGCCGCTTCACCAGAAAGTGGAAGAGAAATCCAAATTCATATCTGAGTTAAAACCATGGCGTTTAGGTGCAGTCATTTGGCTAAAAAGTGGGTACCCGTACCTACATTTTCCTCTCTGTTGTTCCTTTGGCCCTTCACCTGCTTTGCAAAGCTGAGACCATGCACATCCATCAACACAAACATGGATTGAAAGAAGACGAGCTGATTAAACCACCACTGACTTTTGAAAGAATAACATGGGTTGCACCCCCGGCCCAGCACCCTCTCTTTCCATAACCCAGGCTGTATTTGTGTATCAAGTTGTCCATGTAACACATAACAGCTGCCTATGGATCTGGGTTGACACGAATTCCATTCCCATTCCTTTATTTTTCTTTGCGGTGGGGTTGTGTAACCAATTAAAAGCTTGATTTGGACTATTGCTGCATTATGCGGGGGCTTTGTCAAAACCTTCAAGTGAACAAAAATGGGTTTGAATTTGCCCACAGGTTTACAGCTATAATCTGTTCCTCACATGTGTATACACAAGAGGTAAGGTGATTTTAATTACATGCACATCTGTGTTGTATATTGAGGAAGTGTTTTGAGGTGAAACTTTGCCAAATATTAATTTTCAGAATGATAAGATTTATATTTTGTGAGGATTAAAGCCTCCTGGGCACCCGGAGCTAATGTTTGGCTTATTAATATTAAATAGACCAGTGAACAGAGCACAGCTAAGATTAAGCCAGCATCAACATTAACTAATCAATATTCATAGCTAATCTTCATAAATTCACCTACCTGTTCAGCAGGTAAACCTGCTTGCCATGCTGAAAGAGTCGGCAAAAAGAACTGCAAAACTCGCAAAATGAACATCTGATTACACAGCAAATACATGAGGCCCTTGAAAGTAAATTAATATATGCTACACAAAGCAAGGATGCATACCAAAAATAGCCACTTCACTAAAGTTAAAATTTATCCATGCATTCATACTACAACCAGAAAACAGTAAAGCAGTGATCTAAAAAGTAATTAAATTATCACTCAGCACTATCAAAAGCCCTCTCCCTGCTCTTCTCAAAAGCAAATACAGTCAGTTTGTGATTTAACTGAAGCTTTGTCAACTTACAATATTGTTTTACGTTTGAGGAGAGTATGATTTTTCAATGTGTTTGAAAGATGTCTCTTCAGAATCTTCCAAAACTCTGGGCTCAGATTTATGTTTTTGAAAGAAAACATATCCCATCAATCACTATTTATCATTTAATGATTTTATTACTATAAAAATTGTGTTTATATTCTAAGGGGTCATATGATGCAATACTAAAGTCTCAAAACCAAAGAAATATTCTTTATCAAAGTTAAGACTGCCACGCCCCCCTAAAACGGCTCATTCAAACACGCCCCCACAGGTCTACGTCATGAGTGGAAATATTTTCTTAATGCCATCCAAATGTTCACGCAAAAGGAAAGAAAGAAGGGCGTGGTTTCAGTAACCGCAGTTAGTGTTGATGCAGCCACGGTTAGGGAGCTGCTGTGTGTATCTAGGCGAAAGCAAAAGCACTTTATTTGGCCTTCTGAAAGTAGATGCATGTAGGAATCTTTGAGATTACTTACAACAGAACAGCAACGCATTTTATGGACAGCCATTTCATGAACCTAGGAGAGGAGGTAATTCTGACTTTGCTACGACAATCTGGCGCTTCTGAATCAGCTACTGTAAGTATGTTTTATTTTTAGTTTAAGTATTTGCTATTGACTGTTCAAATGCGGAGTTTTGCCGCTTTAAAGCATGTCAACATATTCTGTTACACCAAATACACACAAAATAATGATCTTTAAAAAGCATCATATGACCCCTTTAATATATTTTAACTGTGTTGCATTATCAATGCTGAAAACAGCTGTGACGCTTACTATTTTTGTGAAAGCGGTGATGTTTTTTAGGATTCTTTGAAGAGGTTAAAAAACAGCATTTATTTAAAACTTTTTTTAAAAAGTTTTTTTTTTTCATTACAAATGTCTTTACTGTCACCTTTGATCAATTTAAAATTGTATGCATCCTTGCTAGATGAAATTATTCAGTTTCTTTCAATTTAAAAAAAATTATAATCGTACCTGACCCCCAAACTTTTGAATGGTAATGTGTGGCTGAGCCCAATAGTGTTAGTTTGGGACAGGATGAGCTACCTGAATAATAACAGATTGTGGAAGAAGAAATGTTTCGGAAACCTGTTTGGAAATCATCATTTTTTTTTTTGCAGCCTCCATTAGAGGCACAGAAGTTACACGCATCCTGTTACAGGGGGCCCCCTAGTGCTCTGGGCCCCTGGGTTGCATCCAAATTTGCCAACTGGGGTTAAAAGCAAGCCGCCTGCCAATAGCATTTGATTTCTGATTGGTGGAGTGCAGTCGTGTCAAGAACAAAGTGTAGTCTACCGTCCCCACAATCAGATAGGTGCCATGTCAGGGCTACAGGAGCGTAGCATGCAAAACTGCAAACCAAACCCCTGCAAAAAACGAGCTAATGGACATCACACTGCCCAGGAAGCAGCGAATGGCCCCATCAATAATTAACTTCAATTACATGAATCATTCATTTCTCCTCCAGCCTGGATATGCACCTGTAACAACATATTTCATTACAGAAAAAGGATCTTAGAGCTTTGAAGATGTCGCATAGAGAAGATGCATCGGTGGGGAGGATTTCAGAGCTCAGTGAAGCACCTGACAGACCACCGCGACAGCTGATGTGAGCTCTGCTGCTCACCCCCTTCAGCTGAGCTCAGGAGGGAACCGTCACCACAGTAGTGACAAACACACGCTCCATCTCAAACACCTGGTTCGACCCACTGCTTGCAGACAACAGAAAGGGGTGAAAATAATCGAAAAACTACCCCAAGCATGAGTGTTATAGCTAGTAAGGACGGGCCGTACCCCCAACATGATCTAGTGTGTTGCATCAGGATCTGGCTCTACCTCTCTATGCCAATAAACCTCATTATCAGCTGCGCTTTCTGATACAAACGGACACTCTCGGCTAAAGAGAGATCATAGGGAAGGCACAGCCCAAGAGGGAGCGACACCTGGACCGCATGCTATTGTCATGAAGAGGGCTCATTACACGGTTCTCTGCTGAGCAGGTGTAGCATAGCCACGGTGACACGATGCAACTCTATAAAAAATTACAGCAGCTTTGGATGAGCACAAGTGTCAAGCTGTTGTCAACCTGTTAGCGTCAACAGCCCCCGGATCTCTATTATGAGGAAATGCATACATATCTTCCCCATTCGCTCACAATTATAACAGTACGGGTTTTCACATTACTGACACTCAGCTAGACTACTTGCTACGATACAACATTTTAAAAAGGCAGAGAAAATACATACATGTATTGCTACCGGAAATGAAAGAAAAAGAGTTGTCACAAGAAGTTTTGGAACATTAAGCCTGAAGAATGCAGTCAATAAGGCATCAAAACTTTATGTTTTCAGACTAATGTTTAGATTATATTTGGAAATGCCATGTAAAACAGTGAAATGTATTTATTTTTAATATCACAATGTGGGATTATGAAGCATAGGAATATAGCATAATCAAATATAAACTGTACTGATTATTGTTTTTATGTGGTTTTCAAATAGACCTGCAGACTGTTTTTTGGTGTCAATGACAAACAAATAAGAATGACCAAAAATGAGTAGTTCTGTATGCATGTTATTTCATACATTTAAAAAAAGAATTTAAATATAAATCAATTCTTTTTAAAAAAAAAATACAGCATGTAGAACATGCGTTTTTTTAAGGCGTCAATAAAAAAAAGCTTCAAAAAAATGCAATAAAATTACCTAATATTTTCAAACATATTTTATAAATAAAAATACAAACAAAAAAAAAATTAAATGGCTTCAAAAATGCAATAAAATTACCCCACATTTTCCAACATATTTTATGGTTAAAAAAAAAAAAAAAAAAAAAAAAAAAAAAAATTAAAATACAGAATTCATGATACAAATATAATAATGCTCATGAATATCAAGAGGTCCTTATAATGTTACTGGACATACAGCATTTTTATGTAATGAATTTTATACAGGGTCATTGGAATCTAAAGGGGGTGTGTCTTTATGATTTATGGTGTCTCTTGTCACATGACAACTCAATGAATTGACTTCCTGCAGGTTGACAACCCTAACCACACCAACTTGGTGTTCAAAATGGAGTTGATTTTTCAAAATATTTTCAAATATTTACTAATGTCTAAAAATAAAACTACTTTTTTTAATGAAACAGCAATAAAATATCATCACAAGCGACAAATATTTTCCAAAATGTTTCATCTTTCTCATGTTTTATTTTTTCTTCTCCAGGCAGATACAGCACCTACTAAATCAGAATGACTTGTCCATTTTCAAATGCTATACTGAAGTCAGTTTTGCATAAAATCGCATTTTTATTGTATTTCTAAAACAGCTGTTCTCAATTCCAGTCCTCTCGCGCCCCCCTGCTCTGTACATTTTGTATGTCTCTCTTATCGCTTCAGACGTTTTTGTTCTAATTCGAACGTAAGTGCCCTGCGAAGTGGACATCACAGGATATTCCCCATGATTCCAGTTTGATGCGAACGTATATGTTCCATTCAAAGTGCACAGAGGTGAGAGAGACGTGAATTTAAATTGTATTTATTTATTTACCAAGGTATATTATGTCACACCTTGTCCGTGTGTGCAGACGCTGCGCATCGCAAATCCGTGAATGAATGTTCCGAAGTGAAGTAAACTTCAACAGATTTTCCCTGCTCAGGGGAGTAGGCAGCAAAGAACACTGTGTAGGGACCATGTCAATCTGAACACAGTTCATGGCACGGAGCGTCACTTCTATCAGAATAAGGTGTGTTACCAAAGCGAGACATGCAAAATGTGCAGAGCAGGGGGTCGCGAGGACTGGAATTGAGAACCGCTGTTCTAAATAACTTAATAGCCTCGGACAAAAAAAGAGATTCACGTCCCTGACCCTTTAACAACAGCCTGTAAGACATATTAGTGCAGATAAAGAGAATCAGATTTGAACCGGATGACAAGAAGCCTTATTCAATTTCCTTTTAAAATTAGTGAAATACATTTGCAATCTTACAGCTTACACGAACATTTAAATAACGTGTGAACACTTTGTAAAGTCAGTATTATCATATAAACCGAAATGTATCACTTTTATCGGGCACCGCTCTTCAGACCGACTTCAGCAACCTGTTGATGCATTCAAACAGACCCAAAGAAACATGCCATGACTAAAAACGACACGTTTATCTTACAATTAAAGATATTTAACTTGAGCTCGTCAGTCAAACCGGACCAGGCGGGTCCACATCAGTATCTCCGAATCGACTCACGCACTTCCACGAGATTAAAGCGATTCCTGAAGCAAAGCAACGGCGCGGAACAAAGCGCTTAAGTGGCTCCTGTGACAGATCTCGAACAGTTACGCCTTTAGAAGAAAGTTTACCTAGTTTACGGTAACTGGTTAGCCAGATAGCTCGTAATTTAACCCATCTGATTAACATATTAATCTTACAGACGCAATAACCGACATGTATAGCATTCAGCGGAATTACAAACACAGCACTTGGATTTCTCCGCTAACGTTAACGTCAATTAGTTTAGCCGATCTCAAAACAAACTGACCTAAGTTAGCGGAGCAGATGAGCTAACCAACTAGCGTGCTAGTGTGACTCTAATAGACAGCGAAGGAGATCGGGGCGTGAAAACACGTTAAGATGTACATTACTCAACCTCCGTGGCCCGTTAAATTTACATTCAATTCATTTAGATTTGTCTAAGCAGTAAAAAGATATTCACCTCAGCCTTCTGCTTAGATCTGCCCTGGCTTTACTGTTCTTTTCCCTCTCTCTCTCCTCCAGGTGCTGCTGCTGCTGTGTTGCTGAGTGTTGCTCCCGTTGGTAAGTAACTGTCTCCACGACTACAGTCACTATGGCGAGCGGGGGGGTCTCGAGGCAACTGTTTGCTACCGTCCTCTTCCTACGTCAAGGGCTAAAAAGCGAAAGGGGCGGGGCCAACCTCGAGCCCCTCCTAACGCGTTCTACGCCGAGCGGTTAATGTCTGATAAACTGATTCCCGCGGAGTGCGGCTCACATACGCGCCTCGATTATGCTCTTCGCCGCCACAAAGTTGTCATTTTACCGCGCTAACTGCCAGATAAAGGTGCTAAAAACGACCCAGAATTGATTTGGTTACATGTCTTTCCGCATGGTTTGCCAATTTAGAGAAGTTAAAAAAAAGCTTGGTTAGTGCATTGCATAACCTATTTTAATATAAGTAATACTGATACATTTACTAAGTAATATCCGAACAACGCTGCTCTATAAACGGTAGTACAATCTATAAACTTTAAAACCTAAAGGGTTACTAGTTGTTTCGTTAGAACTGTCCATGATGTCAGGCGTAGTTCCCAACAACCACCGCTTGGTGGCGGTATATCACCGTAGATTAAACACATTACTGTTTTCAAAGGAATACAAGCCTATATTATATTTCATATATTATAAAAGCATATATTATATTATATTATATTATATTATATTATATAAGCGCATACTGTATATTGCAAAGTATTTTAAAACTATATATGTGAAGCATATATAACTAACCTCTAATTCATTTCTGACTGCATTATGCTGCATTGTTACATACGTGTAATTTTTAGTAACTGGTGTCCAGTTATTATTTTGGAATAAAAAAAAAAGACAGAAAAAAAAGTCTGTCTTGGCAGTCTACTGCACATTTTTGGCAGAAAATATAAAAGTATTATGCTTTTTCAAACTACCAACTTTTGAATTGTTTTTTTTTTTTTTAACTTTGAGGACTTATATTTGTTTTGATTATTAAACGATTGTTGTTGTTGTTTAAAGTTTAATATCACACTGAGCTAATAAATAAGACCCTGAACGATTAAAAAAAATATATTATTATCATTATTATTATATAGTATCCCAGTTAAAATTGTGCTGGAAACATACAATGCATTCGTTTATTCTTAACACTATTTAGATTACGAATGTTTACGTGTTCAGAACCACGATGATCAAAGAGTGAGGTGCAGTATATAGTGTGAAACTGATTTCTCAGTTTTGGTGTTATTTCCATCACAATGAGCCCCCGATACAGTTGTTTTAGTTAGTGTACCTGGTTACCAAGGAGACGGCGGTGTAGCTGAAGAGCATGCTCGAGTTACTGAGTCCGTCCTCGCCGCGGCCTTGGAGTTACTCGGGAATCAAGACAAGTGAGCGGCAGGTGGCGCTTGAGAAATGATTGGCGCTCTCCACTCATGATGATGACTTTATGAGCAGGCGTGAGCTTCATGAGGTCAACCGGTGTGTGTTTCTCAGACAGTCTCACGCGTAAACACAAACAGACACATCAGCGTGCGTTATCTTTCTCTCTCATCGCGATTCACAACTGACTTCAAATCTATCTTTGAATCTGAAATTTGCATAAACCTTGCAGTGACAACTGTAACACCTGGAAATCCGGATATTTTTAACTAACGGTGAGTACGAAATTAAATATCTCAATGAGAATGTATTTGTGAGTGTTATATTAGTGACGCTAAAAGTTAAGTCTGTGATTGCTACTAGTTATTTGTGTTTACATTAGCCTAATTAGCGACCAAGCAAGACATTCCGATTGCTCAGGTTTCTGAAGCGTGAAACGTGCGAACACGTGCATGTCTGTCATACGCATGTCATATAATTTTAAATCTTTTATCAAGTCAAAAATAATTATATATATATATATATCTCGAAAAACTCAACTTCAGTGTGTTTTGCACTACATACGATATGTAACATTAAAAGAAATTAAGTAACATGCAGCTCTCAACACCTTTTTAATTTGTGATTGAGTCACAAATACAGTTTTTTAATTGCCTGGTAACCCTAGCAGCCACATCCCCGCGAGATTTGTAGTACAAACTGACGCTCGTAACCTTCCTCTGGAGACGCTTCTCTGCTGTGGCAGCGGCGCTGGGGATAGGATATTCGCTCAGCGGTCACGTGATCGCATGGCTATCCAGAGCCACGCCGTCATTGGCTGGTCGAAGGTCTGACTATGGTGGAGAGGAACATCACTGCAGTGTCACTTAAAATTACCACCGAATATTTACACTACCCTTGGTACTCAAAGGTAGACATGTTTGCCTATACGTGAGTAATGATTCCCGAGAAATGCAAATTGTCACCTATTGGGGTTTCTAGGATAGTCAAATGATGAGATCTTGAGTTGGTGTGGGGTTGTTGATGCAGTGAATGAAATGATCCGCTGCATTCAGAGTGAGTTAAACAGGCCACAGGAGACCACTGACTGAACATCAGGTAGTTTCCTTGAGGTTTAAGGGTCTGACTCATTCGGTTCAGTGCCCAAAGTAGTGCTGGGGATTTTTGTGCTGTGGAATCTTATCTCTGCCACACAATCAATAAATCAATCAAGGAACTGCAGCTTTCTTTCTCACAATTATGACATATTCTCTTGCATTTTACATGTCCAAATTGTGAGAGAAAAAAATCACAGTACCTTATTTATTTAATTATTATTTTTGGTGTGGGGGGGGGGGGGGTCAGAGTTTGTGAAATAAACTTGTAAAAAAAAGTTGGGGGAAAAGTCAGAATTGCAAAGTCGCAAATACCTTTTTATTTCAATGGCAGAAATAATCCTCTATGGTCAGAAGATCTTTGATTGCGGACAAGATGTTTCGTTTATTTACACTGTTTGTTTGTTTGTTTTTGGTGGAACCGTTATTTGTTTAGTAGATCCAACTAATAATATCATTGTTTATAGCTGAAAAATATAAGTTTATGGAAGTTAAATAGAATGAATAATTCTTTTAAAAGATTTGTTTATAAAGACTGATTTCATGCCCATGTATTTTCCAAGAATCCAGAAATTAAAAAATTGAGTTTCTTAATGAGTCAACAGAAATACTGTCATGTGTTCTACAATAGTAAACACTGGATAATAAACCATATGGTGGGTTGTGTTATCAGCGTCTGACACCACTCCTTTGGTAAATGTGTAAATAACATTCAAACAGTGACAGCTGGTTCAGATTTAATGGCGTAATGTAAATAATCTTTAGTAAATGGATTACTTAGTAACCATGGGGAAGGAAATATCTATTTTAATACATTATATAATATATATATATATATATATATATATATATATATATATATATATATATATATATATATATATATATATATATATTATATATTATATATATATAATATTTGATTACATCTTGTGCATTGATTTGCATGGAAGGACACTGAAGGAGGGACAATGATGTCAATGTGAACCTTTCCTGTTTCACAGGAAACTGCGCGCTTTTCCTGTTTGTGTGTGCAGGAGTAATTTCCTGTTCCTCTAAGTGAAGCTGGGAAATGTGTCATGGGAAAAGTTGTAGTACATCAGTCAGAATTTTACATGATGTGCTGCTTAACTTTAATACACATTTGGAATATTTGGTTTCTTGGTTTAGTTTCTTGATGTTTTCACATTACCATTTTTTGAAAGCTTTTAATTTCAGGTCATATGTGATCAAATAAGAACTCATGTATTAGTGAACTGTTGGGGTGAGGTTTACTAAAACTTTAACCAGTCACTGTTAAATGGACTCTACTATTTTTTTAGCATTATATAAAAAAATTGCTCTTTTTTCCTCCATTTAAATAACAGTATTCGGTGTGCACAAGGACAAAACAAGCAAGTCTCTGTAGTTTGTGGCATATTCTGTCCTTTTCTGTTGCTGCCAAATTACATTCACGTCCATAAATTTCTGAGACATTTTTTTATTTTTTTTAAAGAAAAATGTAGCTTCCTGCTTCAGTGCAACTAAAGTTAAGATGTAGATCTAGTGATATATGTATATATGTGTGTGTGTGTGTGTGTGTGTGTGTGTGTGTGTGTGTGTGTGCAGTTTCGACATGCCTGTGCTAAACTAAACTAACCTTTGTGGTCAGAAGCCTGCACTTCACATATATTTTATTATCTTTTACATATGGTTCAAACATCTCACCAAGGCTCCATTATTTGATCAAAATACAGTAAAAAAAACTGTTTGTGACTGTGAGATATAATTACAATTTAAAAGGACTTTTCTATTTGAATATATTTAAAAATGTAATTTATTCCTGTGATGGTAATCTGAATTTTCAGCATCATTACTCCAGTCTTTAGTGCATGATTCTTCAGAAATCATTCTAATATGCTTATGTGCTTAAGAAGCATTTCTTAATATAATCGATGTTGAAAACATTTTTGTGGAAGCCATGATGCTTAAAATGAGCAGCATTTATTTGAAATAGAAATCTTTTTTTTTAACAAAGGTTTTTTTCTGTGACTTTCAGCCGGTTTAATGCATCCTTGATTAAGAAAAGGATCAATTTCTTAAAAAAAATTCACAGACACAGGAATCTTTTCAATGCTAATGCAACAAATGAAGAGCAAAGTATGTGTAATTTGCATACCAGTGACACACAGTCCGCCACATACAGTAAAATTTTTTGAGTATTCAAAGTCATTTATCAAGTAAAATTAGACCATCTAAAGCAGCTTCAAGTTTATTCTGACCTAATTCTGTTCTTGTTTAAACCCTACTAAACATGCACAGCATCCTGTATACACATCTATGTAGTGCTTTTTTATATTTCTCATATGAGAACAGCTCATTGTAGGAAGCATTTGCTTGCACATCTCTTTCCATATTTAGTTTTTGGTTTCCTTGATTAGATGAGATGAACTCTTGAAGGTCAGCTAGCTGCACTTGTGGTTGCTCATACGACGAAGATGGCAAATTAGAGCAGAAAGCTCAAGCAGACTCATGTATGTAAATGCACAGCTGCACAATGTCAGCATTATTACGGCAGCTTGTAAACAGGACAGATGTGCGTTTGTGGGTTACGTGTCTATAGACTGATGTCAGTGCAGCTGTGCTGCTTTTGTTAGCTCATCTGCATTGGTTTGTATCATGTATGAGAGTGAGAGTGGCGTGCATGTTTTAAAGCTCCACCCCCTCCTGCCTTCAGTGGGTTGGTATGCCCTTATATGGGGGGTGAGTCTTGTGGGGTGAGAGATTTCAGCCAATCAGAGCATGAGGAGTGTTGTTGGTGAGGGGAGGGTGGAGGATACTGTAGGGGGTGATGGTGCCGGTTGAGGGTGTGGTTACGGAGGAGGGGAAAGCTCTGTGTTTGAAAATGAATGTGCTACATGCACATTTGTAGGGCGTGAGTAAGCGGCCATCATTTTGGAGTCAGGCGTTAAGGAAACCGCAGAAACGGGCATTTCATCTCCTGATACGGAAAAGCCAAAGACAGAGCAGTGTTTTCCAACCTGTAAAGATGCATTGTAAGTCCATTTTTGTTTTTAAGATGTTAAATGATGGTTTTATAGCAGCTAAAGTTGGTGAGAATGAATCACAGCCCTAAACACTGGGAGTTAGTTTCTAAAGCAACAGATCTGTGTTTGTGATGCGTGAATAATTTTTTGTATTCGATGTGTTTAGATCCGAATGGATGTGAATTGTGGTATGAATTTAGAGGTGTGGCCTCATTCACGCCGGGTGAGACGATTTTTACATATGAGCGATTTGGTTTCAGTGGAAATTTACATGCCTATATTTGTCAAACACAAGCTTCTTGTTTAAATAAATGAGAAAATGGGCACTGGAAACTTTTTAAGTGTCCTCTTCATCCGATTGTTCTTATGAGCAAGATCGCTGCTCTCTGTGCCGGCATACAGATGGTAATTTTTCGGGTGGGGGCTGAGTGTAGCCGACAGTTGCTGCCAGTATCAGCTGTGGAAACCCCTCCTTCTCCTGTCCTCTTGTTGAGTCCTGTATGTTAATGCCGGTTTTGACGGCCTGGTATGTATCGGCAGTAAATTACAGGATGTTTTTGTTGTCTGAGGTGGGGCTGACATGGTTTGCAAAACCCTTGTGTACACTCAAGGACATGGTGCTTATATTCTCCTATCATTCTGCTGGGTAGACACACTTGTAATATAATATTATATTATATATTTAATATATTTGAAAATGTAATTTATTTCTGTGATGGCAAAGCTGAACTGTCATTACTCCAGTCTACAGTATCACATTATCATTCAGAAATCATTCTAAGATGCTGATTATTATTGAAACCAGTTGTGATGTCAAAAGAATAGCATCTGTTTGAAATAAAAATCTTTTGTTACATTATAAATGTCTCTATAAAGGTCACATTTGATCATTTGTATTGTAGCATTCTAGATAAAATAATTATTTAAAAAAATCAAAATCTAAACTTAAACTGTCAGTGTAGGTCTCAGGTTGAGGCCAGTTCTCCTGATGCAAATTCACCAGGAATGTTGACAGAAAGTCCCTCAGCAGTCCCAGAGTGGAAAATACAGGACTACTGGAACCCACAAGCACCAAAGATGTTCCTGGACACCACATGGGGCTTTTTGAGCTATATATATACTATATAGACATTCTGAGATATGACAGACATTAATTCAAGGATGAAATTTCAACCAGTTGAACATCAGCTGATATATTAGTCATTAGGAAAGAAATATTGGGTTTTTGCTGCCAAGGCCATGTCGCACTATAAATGCAGTGTATCACTGTAGAGTGATGACATGGCCACTTATTCACAGCTTTGGACTTATCACATGACAGCAGATGACTGATTAAGATAAGATACAGAAATGAAGAGAGACTAAACTGGAATGTGCAGAATGAAGATGTGTATTTCTACATAATGAAATAACTGATAGTATTCAAGCATTTGAAAATTCAGGTTTTAATGTAAAGGTTGCTTGAGTTTTAAAAATCCAGATAAATGTCAAAGCTAGCTGACAGTGTAGTGTGGGAATCTTATGAATGTTCTAAAATGCTGATCAGTTACATCCTCACCCACCAGCTACAAGACACACAAGGGAACATCAGTCAAACCAGCAATGAGATGCAGTGTCACATGGGTTCAAAAATCTCAAATGAACCCTTTTGAATTTGACCACTATACCTTGAGTTTCCAGACAAGGGAGTCTATGAGGATGTTATCAGGCAAGCTGACGTCAGCCAAGACAAGGATTTGCATCTGCTATTGTTGAGTGCATGCTGAGAGTCAGCTGGGGCTGGAAGAGGTTAGAGAGTGTCTGTAAGGATCTCTTGCCATGGCACCTGCTGAGGGCAGATGAGGACTGCTCTGCTGGGAGGAAAGTTGCCAAGGTGAATTGATTGGAAATGTGGGGAAGGAAGAGGCTAAATCATTCTACTAAACCGAAATGTATTGGAGGTGTAGGTTAAGTGTTTCTACTAAACCGAATTTACATGAAAAGGGGTTTTCAAGCATCAAAACAATAAACAGTAGACACCCACTAAGATGTCATTCAGTGTAACAATAATGTGTTTTTTATAAAAAATATTGTCAGTACTACCACAGTTCTTGTTGCTCATTATTATAAAAAGTCACCATATTCATTATCTCATCCATAAAAAGCACCTAAAACCAAAACCTTTGTGCAAGAGCTCATGAAGCACAAGGCTGATGAATAGCACCAGGTTTGTTTTTCATGCCCTGGGTTTATTTCAGTCTCTCTTTCACTTTGTTCAGTACATCTGAAAGCCTGTTTTTCTTTGCGCTGGCAATATCTGATTGTTCTCATGTGAGCCCTGCTGCCAGAGCTCATTACAGAAGGGCAGCAGCGTCACTGGCATGTGTTTTCATGGCAGCGGTGTGTAAAAACAACATGCTGTTCTAAAGGTGCTGAGTTCAGGCTGTGGTATGGAGAGGGCAGAAGATAATATAATGGTGGGCAGCAATATTTTTCCGGCAATAGTGACGCGTTTCCTTTTTTCGGAAATGATACCATTACTGTTCAGTCCACCCTGAGAGATAAGGAGCCAGGGGCCATGTTTGGGAATTTTGTGGAATAATATGGTCATCTGCCTGAGCAATTGACCTTGTTATGGTTTCCAATAAGACTGTTTATTGAGGGTTGTTATAAAAGGTTGTATAAAATGAAGTGAAGGGAGACTAATCTGATTTTGGACAACTTGTTCCCAAAATTTGATATCATAGTGAATGATCTTCTTTGATTGAAGGGGGAAAAAACTGTTGATTTCATATGGGGAAACCCTACTGAAGAGAAGGGAAGGCCCCATCTGTTGAAATCATTTTCATGCTTTTTTGGCCATGTGACTGTCACATTGTCATTCGTGTGCTTACTTTTAGATTTAGGCTTTTACTCAACATCCTATTCACTGTTGAATTGTATAGTTCAAAATTAGCTGTTGACCATGCTTACTTGAGCATGAATTTTCTATAAATATTTAAAATCAACTCAGAGTAAATATAATGTAAAAAGTATTCATTTAGTTCTAATAATTTATCTTTTTATGTCTTAATTTCATATATGTCTCATTTGCAGTCATTAAATTGTATATATCTGTTAAAGCCCACCCTTCTCTCTAGATAATTACTTTAGGCGCTGAAAAAAACACCTTTTGAGTGCTACTCCTAACACTCTGTGTCTGTTCTCATTAGTGACTGCGTGTGAACCTACAGCCATGTCCACAGCTGTAGTGATGGACCATCCAGGAGCTGATGCGAGCCTCCTCCAGTCCTGTGGAACAGCAGACAGTCTCGCCTCCCTGGAAGATACCAGCGCCGAGTCTACGGCAAAGTCAGTTCCATTTCATTTCTTGTTTTGTGTGCAAATACACTTGCATGCATGCATGCAAACTAGGTCAGGTCTGCAACTAAATTCCCATTGATATTTATACGTACAAGCTTGACAAGCTTGATCAGCCACATTAGTTTTGTGTTTGTAAACAAAATATAAGGCATGTGGGATTGTTGTCATTGTATTAAAAACTGGTTGTGTTACCACTGGATGTTTGCCTGTGCCATGCCAGGTTCATAAAATAAAGATACTTTTAACATAATGACATGCATTATTACATCACTTTTTATGTCCCTTACAGTTGTGTAAAGCAAGTAAAATAAAATAGTATCAAGGAAAAAGAAGTAAGATAAAACAGAAAATAACTATTTTGTTATAATATATAACTTTTTTAATTTATAATTTTTCCTGTGATGGCAAAGCTGAATATTAAGCAGCCATTGCTCCAGTGTCACAATCTAAAATGCTAAGTTGTTGCTCAAGAAACTATTTATTATATATTTATAAACTAATTATTATCAGTGTTGGAAACAGTTGTGTTTCTTAATACAGTATGTTTGTTAAAACTGTAATGTTTTTATATTACAGTATTTATTTGGAATATTTTTGTAACATTAAAAATGTCTTTAATGTCACTTTTGATCAAATGAATGCATTCTTTATGAATAAAGGTATTAATTTCTTTCCAAAAACAAAAATCACTAACCCTAAACTTTTGAACATTAGTGTATGTCAGACTGTATGAAATGCAGTACGTCTTAAGAATTTATTTTAAAAGCACTGATAACATAGACATTAAATTTCACATAGACGAACAACTGTCATGTGACTTCACTGCAAGGTAAATGTAATCAACGCTTATATGCATAAAAGACCACAAGTTTTGCACTATGGTGAAAGACATTAACACTCATTTGACTCATTGCTCACAGAATAATGTAAGTAATGTAAGATGATACTTATGGCTGTCTGAGAGAGAGATGAAACTATTTAAACTCCAGAATGATGCTTGTCTGGAAAAGTCATTATTCGATTTCCTGATTTCCTCACAGTGAGTCATCGGAGGAGGAATCAGCATGTGCCAGAGAAGAGCAATCAAATACCAAAGCCCAACAGACCACGCACACAGAATCAGGTGAGATCACACACTCTCGCTGCTTTACAAACACTCGCAAATCACTTTAAACTCACAAACACTTGGGTGAAAAGGTGTTGTAACTCTCGCTCATACACGCACATAAGACCGTAACCACCATTTTGAACACATGCCATATACATCTTTTTGAGGCCCCAAAACCACCATGTGTGCATTCAGTTCTGCACTACACAGATAAAGAGCAGAGCGATGAAAAGCTGGCCAGAGCACTAACCCACAACTTGCAGCTCAATGTTCCTCAGTGTTTTCATCATGAAAACTCTAATGCAACCTCAACTTTTGGAGAACTTGAGATCAGTAGGGCCTTTGAGTGCTCAGTAGAGCAATTGTTTAAAAGGACGCTTCTGTCCCTATGCAAACTAACTTCCCTTTCCTTTCACTGCAGGATGACAATGTTTTTATAGTAATTTTACAGTCACATATGAGTTAAACAGTTGTAGAGCAATTTGAAAGCAACTCATGTGTGAACTTCCAGAAGTTCCATCGCTCTGCTGTTGTCTGTCATGTTTACATAAGATAACAGAGCTTTGAATGAGGTCATCAAGTCACATGACCTTGGATTACAGGTCAAGCTGCTGTGATGGCTTTGTTTTTCTATTTCAAACGGTTTTGCAGAAGTCAGCATATAGTTATAGGTTTATCAGACTGACGCCGCACAGGACGTTGTACAGTTATAGGGTGGCTTTCTTCCCCTTTCATGCACCGCTGCAAAATCAGTCAAAATAAATTCCTGTAGATATTATTTTCTTTAACTATTTTTGTTTTTTAATGTGAAGTTTGTCATTTCTGCTCCTTTTGCCAAAGCAAAAATTGTTTCCAAGCAAGTACTCCTGCCATAAACCCTTGCAACTGGTGAAATAAACAGATTCAATTTTGTTTTCTAGTGAAAACACTTCACCTTTAAATTTGAACTGTTCGCAAAAAAGTTGTGCTGTTGGCATGAAAATACGGTGTCACTTTCTGAAAGAGTTTGCATACTGATATGTGCTCTGCTTTTGAAGCCTCATCAGAAACTCTGTGCTAGTGAGTGTATACTGGATACTAGTGATGAATGGGGTGAAAGTGTCGATAGTGTGTCACTAAAAACATCTGATTTAAAAAACAGATGCTGCAGCAGAAATTCTTTATCTTCTGTGCAAACGAAAAGACCACACAGACACTTCAGACTTTAGAAACTGTGCACAGAAACACACAACATAGATACTAGAACAGATTTCACTACCAATGAAGTTTTACTGTGTTGCTCTTTGAATATAATAGTTTATACAGTGTTTATTATTCAGCATTGTTATATCTCAAAGTACTACCTGATACCATAACTGTACCATGTTACTCATACAGAACTGTTTTATACGGGTTGTCTGGTTACAGTTGTGTGATTAAAAGATAATCAGACAACACTGTCCAAAATAAATAGTTATTAATGGCAATAAATGGCTGTTCCCTTTGTAGGTGCCACCCCTCGTCCCGACTCACTCTCCCTGCCTGCTAAGGGCACAGAGCTCTGGACTACACACAGGGATGGAGAGGTGAAGCTCAGGATGGGTGAGTCCGTCCCTGAGGCTGAACCCGTGTGAACCAGATGTTTACTTCTACGGTCCAACGCTTTGGCAACTACAACGCACTAGGCTGGAAAGATGGAGAGCAGTGGAAAACCATGACATACAACGAGTACTACAAGTCTTGCCGCACTGCTGCCAAGAGCTTCCTCAAGGTGAGGACTGTTAAATCAGGTTTTTTATACTACATACTATTTTAACAAAATATCATAGCGAGTAAGACTGACATGTAAACCAGCAAAAATCACATCAGTGTTCAATACATCACTCAGAACCAATTGTGACAGACTGGCAACTAGCCTAAAACTCTTTCACACTGATACTGTTGAGCCCTAATTGTAATACAGTTGGAAAACATACTAAAGGTGAGAAGCATTAACAGGCTGAGTTTTGAGTCTAGCACCTTGGTAGCATAACAGATTTGACCCATGGCTTTCTATTGTTTAGCAATTGAGTAACTAGTAATTTTCATTATCTTCTTGCGGTCGCTGTTGAGATTATGGCTGTTTAGCATTACAGTCTTCTCTAAAATGAGTCGCTAATGTCCCTGATAAAAGGAATGTTTTTATGTCAGAGGTACCTGATAACAAACACTTAAAACCTAATAAACACACATAATCTGATGTAACTGTTATTGAGATCACAGACAGACCTCATGCAGTCAGTGTTGTGTCCTTGAATAAAGCATTTGACCTCAGGTTACCTCCGGGAGAAAGTGCCAGCAATAAGTGCACTGTGTGATAAGGTGTGTTGTTACTGTTATTGTTTCACCACAATTTCAAAAGACAAAAATAAGAAATATTTTGAATAAAGAAAAATAATTCCTTTTTTGCCATTTTAATTCCTTTCCATTATGGTAATGAAAATTGTTTATGTTCACATTAAATTAATAAGTATTAGGATGGATGTTCTAAAATGGGCTTCATTTTCTTTATTCAAAATATATAATTTCATATTTTGACTTTTGCTTTTGGTGTGTAATATGACCTGGACATGTTTTTGAATCGTGCACAACCCAGTCAGAGCCAGATTTTAGTCCCTCAGTTGTGCAGCTTGAGGATATTTGGCCACAGTACCTGAGAATAGTTTCTCTCTCCAGCTGGAGGCTTTTGTTTATCGTCTTCAGTTTTTCCATGCCCAGTCTCTATGGATGAAGTTCAACTCCCAACTGGTCACGCTCTCCCTGTGGGGAACAGTTCGTCATGCCTGGCGGCCAATGTGGGCAGATTTCCATGGTTTTGTTTATGGAGAAACTAAAAAGGAGTGTAACTTGTACGACTCAAACCCTATGGGAGTGGTTCAGATTGAGTTGTGTATACCCTATCCCAGCGGTTCCCAATCCCAGTCCTTGCATGTCTCTCTTAGTTAACACCTGATCATCATATAACCAGCTCATTAGAACATGAACTGCGTTCTGATTGATATGATTCCTACACAGTGTTCATTGCTCTCTACTCCCTGAGCAGGAGAAATCCATTCAAGTTTACTTCACTTCAGAACATTCATTCATGGATTTGCGCTGCCCAGCTTCTTTACACACAGACGAGTGTGACATCATATGCCTCTGTAAATACATTTTGAACTCACATCACACACACTTTAATGCCCTTTGAATGGAACATGAGCACACTCGTTTCGAACTGGAATCATGGCGGAATATCCGGTGATGTCCACTTCGCAGGGCACTTACAGTCGAATAGAACAAACATGGTACGTGCTAAGAGATGCATACGAAATATGAAGAGCTGGGGGGGAGCAAGGATTGAGCAAGGATTGGGAAACGCTGCCCTAGGCAGCATAAACACAAAAGAAAGACATCACGAAAGAGATGTTAGATGACACGGCATGCGTCATATTTTGGCTGATGTGACTTTAAAGGGCACCTATAATGCCCCTTTTTACAAGATGTAATATTGGTCTTGGGTGTCCCCAGAATGTGTCTGTGAAGTTTCAACTCAAAATACCCCACAGATCATTTATTATAACAGCTGGAAAATGTTGTTTTTTGGGTGTCTAAAAAAGAGCTGTTTTGGAGTGTATCGCTTTAAATGCGAATTACCTACATATTTCCGCCCCATCTCCAGAAGAGAGCGTTGCGTATACGTCTCTCTGCATTGCATATCTACAGCAATAAACTGCTGGTAGAAGCATCTTAACTGAGAGTGAGAGAACCAGTGTTTAGTCATACATGTGGGAAGCCAAATGCACTGAAAGTGGGACGAAACAGCACGATGTTACAGAGTTCGCACCATGCTGACCTGTCATCGACGAGGATCAACTGACCGATCAGTGCGACCGCGCTACCGAACGAATCTCCCGCAATGAATGCCGCAAACTAATCTCACAAGCGTGACGCTGATCAGTTAAAAAAATACTTAATGTACGTACACAAATACGTTTAAAAGGCTAAGCACTATAATGACACACTGCCAACACACATTTATGTCCAAACACCATGTAAAAGTGGATTTTGCATAATAGGTGCCCTTTAAATTTCAAATATGATGCAGCTTGGCACATTCATCCATATTCATCCATTCATCCATATATATAAACAAGTCTGTTTTACAAAAGAATAATTATTTTAATAATTTATTTTAATACTGGGTCTTTTTACCAAACTGCTTCACAAATTGTTTATCTCCAAGTCTTCTTGCAAAACTTTGTTTGAGAATTGGATGACCTTTTGGAGTTAATGAACTAGCAAACATCTTAAACAGATAAATGGCAGTATTTAACTAAACACTTATTTAACTGCAAAAATGTGGGACTTCTTGGAATACTTAAAAGCGATAACTCAAACAATTTCATCTTTTACATGCAAACAATACATTATGCCTCAAATCGGGCCTGCGATTTGAAATTTTGGTTTGAAATGTTTATGTACACATGCTAACTGTGTGTATATGTTCACAGCTTGGTCTGGAGCGGTACCACGGCGTCGGTATCCTTGGGTTTAACTCAGCTGAGTGGTTTATTGCTGACATCGGGGCTATTTTAGCTGGGTAAGTGTTTATTGTTAGGATGTTTACACTCTGTCCTTTTTGATTGTTCAAATCAAACATAAACATACATGCATTCTACTGTCATAACCCTTGATCGGAAACACGGCCATGTTTGTCCCAAACAAAGCTTTAATCATTTTCATCAAAAAGTGGCTCTGCTGTGCCATAAACTGTCCAGCTGCCTTTATGACTTTAGTGAAGACGGATGGTTGAAGTACAACCTGTACTTGTTAAACATCATCATATTGTCTGAGTTGGTAAACATCAGGCATGTGATCAGCTAGAGACAAAAAAGAAGGAAAATATGACCACGCCCCAAGCCACGCCCCATCACTCATTATTAAAAATATACATTTTAGCACATTAAAACATATATCTTATATTGTAAAAATACATACTGTCCTGTAAAAAAATAAAAAGCAGCATTTAATAATCGTGACAACAATATAATAACATATTATAATAAAGTACTATAATATATTATAGTAAAGTATATAGAATTATTATTATAATTAAAGTACCTGCCAGAAATTTGGAAAGATTACAATTATTAATGATTTTGAAATAACTATCTTCTGCTCATCAAGGCTGAATTTATTTGATCAAAATAAAGTTAAAAAAAAAAGAAATATTGTGAAATATTATTACAAATACAAAATAAGTTTTGAATTGTAATATATTATAACATGTTATGTTATTACTGTGATGCAAAGCAGAATTTTCTTCATCATTACTCCAGTTTTCAGTGTCACATGACCTTTTAGAAATCATTACAGTTTGTTTGCCTCTCAAGAAACATTTCTGATTATTATCAATGTTGAAAACAATTTTGCTGCTTCCTATTTTGTGTGGAAATGATGATGCACTTTATTTTTCAGGGTTGTTTGATAAAAATAAAGTTTAATGAACAGCATTTATTTGCATTTATCAAATATATTAATTAAATTCGTTAATGCCTTTATCAAATAGAAATCATTTTAAATGTCTACACTCACTTTTTGTCACTTTCATGCTTGATTTATTAATTTGTTTCTCTTTTTTAAATCTTATACAAATGTTTGAGTGGTATCATTGTTTCCACAAAAATACTAAGCAGCAAAACTGTTTTTAACACTGATAATAATAAGAAATGTTTCTTGAGCAACAAATCAGCATATTAGAATGATTTCTGAAGATCATGTGACACTGAAACTTCTTTTTGTTAACAACAACAGATTTATAAACGTTTCTAATGATGAATGTTGTGCACCAACAGTGAATCGAAATTAAAAACAGTCCTGTAACAGCAGACATGTAGCACGTCACACTACAGTCTATTATATAATTACAGCACAACCGTTGTGAATTTTATGACAGCACTAGCCATCTCAAATTCTCTCCGTCTTTCATAAATTTATAAGGGTCGAGTGGTTTTGTGCGTTTATTCTGTTATTGTTTTCTCGTTTGGTGCTTTTGAATGCTCTGAACTGTCCTGCAGATGATGCTGCGAGCTCGTGCAGCGCTCTCAGGAGCATTCCGTCTATGATGATCCTTTTTGCAGTTTATTTAGGTAATCGCTTAAGGCCATTTGCGTTATTTCAATCATCATGCAGTAACCAACCTCCCCCATAAAAAAGAAAAAAAAAACATCGGATCAATGCAAATCACATGGGTCGTCCCTCAGAGGTTGGAAAATACAGAAATCCATATTTATATGGAAAAATCACATCCCTAATACATATAGGTGGAGTCAGAATGGTGGGAATGATGTTAAAGTTTGAAGTTGTTTCCTGTTATAGAACTGCTCGCCCTTTTGGTTACAGTTTTAACAGACTTAAGGATGTTTATTGAGGGATTCTGTATGCCGTTGGCAGGGGGTTTGCTGTGGGCATCTACACCACCAACTCATCCGAGGCGTGCCAGTATGTGGCGGAGAACTGCCAGGCCAACATCCTTGTGGTGGAAAACCACAAACAGCTTCAGAAGATCTTGCAGGTAATGAGAGTGAAGGACCTATTTCCAAATGATCCTATCTAGAACCTTTTCTAAATACACTCAGATCAGAACTTTTATCTACACTACTATTCAGAAGTTTTTACACTGTGATATTATTTTTAAGCTACAGTAGTTAAACACATGTATGCCCTAAATCTCATAATTCATAAATGTTAATTGCCCTGTCTTTTGTCAGTATGATTGTATGAAGTATACAGATAAAGAGAAAAAAAATACAGTGCCAGTTCTCAGATCTTGAGAATGATCTTCAGGGTCTCTAGTTTAATCAGACATTCAGTACCTGCTGATTAAACACATCTGCTGTAGGCTTTTCCCTGATGATCTCTTATTCTGTGTCTGTGCACTTTATTTCAGGTCCAGGACAAATTACCGCACCTAAAAGCCATTATCCAATACAAAGATGAGCTGAAAGAGAAAAAGCCCAATCTCTACACGGTACATTTGATTAGTCAAATATTTCAATGCAGCTCTCAGACCTTAATCTTTCTGTTTTAATCCCCCTCCATTACTAATTGAAATCTGACATTTGCTATGTAAATATCCGATGCACACAGTGGGCAGAGTTTATGGAGCTGGGCCGCGATGAGCCTGATGCTCAGCTGGATGATATCATCAGCTCCCAGAAACCCAATCAGTGCTGCACACTGATCTACACATCCGGAACCACGGGCCAGCCGAAGGGAGTCATGCTTAGTCACGACAATGTGAGTTGAATGCAAAACATAGCCCATATTTAACCCACATCTTCCATAACTCAAAAACAAGGGTTTACATGAGTCACCAGTCATTCTCAGCACTAAAATGTTCTCTCTCCTCCTGTAGCTCACATGGACAGCATTTGCAACCGGCCGAGATGTGAGCCTGACAGATGCAGATAAGCTACAGGAAGTGGTCGTGAGTTACCTGCCACTCAGCCATATTGCTGCACAGATGATTGACATCTGGCTTCCCATGATAGCAGGAGGAGTCACGTACTTTGCACAGCCTGATGCACTAAAGGTACCCTTACATAATGCAGATCTGCTGATATTATATTAAAACGCGTGTATGATGTGTCTCCTGTGATCTGTAGAAGCTGAGCATGTGATATCTGTAGTGTCTCAATCTGTGGGTTTCAGTGTAGCGCTACAGTGCTGTTTTATATTAGAGTCATTGATTTAGGATCACAGGGACAGAAACTGATATGACATACCTGATTGTCTCACCTGATATATCCCTGGCTGTGTCAGCTGATGTTGGCATATACACGTGAACATGAACTCTTTGGCAAACCATGCTGAGACTGCTTACATGCGTATTAATAGAAGTCACTGTATGTTC
Organism: Cyprinus carpio; assembly: GCF_018340385.1. NCBI lineage: Eukaryota > Metazoa > Chordata > Actinopteri > Cypriniformes > Cyprinidae > Cyprinus > Cyprinus carpio. The sequence goes on from NC_056604.1 coordinate 296,618, forward strand.
CAGGGCTCTTTGGCTAACACTCTACGAGAGATACGGCCTACTGCGTTCATGGGTGTGCCGCGAGTGTGGGAGAAGATGCAGGAAAAGATGAAGTCGATTGGAGCCAAATCCTCCACCGTGCGCCGGAAGGTGGCATCCTGGGCCAAAGATGTGGGTCTGCAGACCAACCTCAACAAAATGGAGCTGTATGTACACACACACACACACACACACACATACACAGACACAAAACAAGGTAGAAATATTTATTCACAATAGTGACTAACATTAATTAAGGTGATTAAGATTTTTAACTTTTTTTAATTTTTGTATTTATTTTATGTACTTACTGTAGATCCAAAAGTCTGAGACTACACTGAAAATCTGGGATTCAAAATCTGGGTTAAACCTGTTTTAAGAAACTTGAAATGTTTAAAATTAAGGAATAAAATAAATTATTAAAATAAAATTTATATTAAAAATACTTGTGAAGTTAGATTTCATTATTTTAAAAATAAATAAAAACCCAAACTGTGTCTAGGCAAGTTGACTTAAGTGGAAAAAATAAAATGCTACAAAAAAGTAAAATATGGCTCTTAATTTATCTATTTTGAACCTTGTTTTAGAAATTTGAAACATTTAAAAAATGTTAATGATTTAAATCATTAAAAAAAATCCTAGAACAATTAATACTACTTAATAAAAGTAAAATATTAAAATATTTATTATATCAAGCATATTTGTAATGTGAGATTTCATTCCTAAATCATAAAATACTAATAAATTAAAGACTTTTTAAAATTTTCAAGCAAACTTTTATTCTGCTAATATTGATTTAAATCTAAAATTATATTAAATTAGAAAAAAAAAAAGATTTGTTACGAATATTGATACATCATTTAGTGACATTTTATAACATGAAATAATGTTAGTATAAACTGTAGGCGGTTTTAATAAAGAGAAATGATCTTGTGTCCTCAGTAATGGCAGCCTGTCCAGAAAGCCATTAAACTATCGACTGGCGAAGCGTCTGGTGTTCCGGAAGGTTCGGAAGGCGCTGGGACTGGATCGCTGTACGAGGTGCTACACGGGAGCAGCTCCCATAACCAAAGACACGCTGGAGTTTTTCCTCAGTCTGGACATACCTCTGTTTGAGCTCTACGGCATGAGCGAGAGCTCTGGACCGCACACCATCTCACTGTCCGATGCCTTCAGACTCACCAGGTACGGAATCCTTCAGTTGTTTAAAGCTAGTTTAGTCACTTCAGCTTGAACTTCTAGTTTATTTCTCACTTGCATCTCTTTCTCAGCTGTGGAAAGGTGATTCCAGGCTGCAAGACGAAGATCTTCAACCCTGATGCCGATGGCAATGGAGAGATTTGTTTCTGGGGCCGTCATGTGTTCATGGGCTACTTGAATATGCCTGATAAAACCGAAGAGGCTCTGGATGCAGATGGCTGGCTGCACTCAGGTGACCTCGGAAAACACGACCAGGATGACTTCCTGTTTATCACCGGACGCATTAAAGGTAATGACCATCAATCGAAAACAGATTTGTGCCTCCTCTTATTCACTGGAACTGAAAGCACTGAGCAGTTTATAATTTCACTTTAACACAGATTTCAATGTGATTTTGTCAGGTGCATGTAATGAAGTTTATTTTTGTGTTCCAGAACTGATTATCACAGCCGGAGGTGAAAATATTCCCCCAGTGCCTATTGAGGATGCTGTTAAAGAGGTCGTTCCGCTCATCAGCAATGCAATGCTTATCGGAGACAAGAGAAAGTTCCTCTCCATGCTGCTCACCATTAAGGTATCAGTACAGGGCAGACAACCCCAATACAAACTTCTGTGTTAAGGTTGTCCACTAGTGCTATATGACTCTTTTTCACCCAAAATCTCAACAGCTGTGTTTTTTTTCCCTCAGATAACTGAGACAAACCGCCTGTTGCATTGTGCCTGCTTAGGAAACATTTTTAAACATAGTTCATGACTAAAGGAAAAATTTATTCAACATTATTGATTCATTTTTAATGGCCTTCTTGTGTAATCCTAGCCGATGTCATGCTCTCCTGAACGTGAATGCTCTAAATCTAATCAGAACATCTCATCCAAGGGCTCTTACAAAAAGAGAATTGGGTTATGTAAGATAACATTCATTTTAAAGATGCATGAGTACATTTTTAATACACTCTAATAAGATCATATCAGTATAATCAAGCGATAAATGGTTTAAGCGTTATCAAACAGCAGCCGCTGCCAACTAGTGGACAGTGAGTGTAACTACATGTTCTGCGGGTTTTCTCGGAATCACTGCGCCCCCTGGTGGCAACCAACAGTACTAAAAAACTGTATCTGTATCTAATTATTATCTAATAACTGTATCTGTATCTAATTAGTGGCGTTTGTTAAGGCAAGTGAGCACTAGTACTTAATAAATACTTAATGTTGCTCATATAATGTTTCCTTGGGTGTGTAACTTGCCCCGTACCATTGTATTCTGATATGAATAATGACTCAAAAATGGTGTATTTTGTGTATTGGAAATCACAACAACACCTTCACATCATGACGGAGTGCTTTGCACACGCGAGCCCAATTTAGACTTAAACTGCGATTTAACGTTACTTAAAATATTGACGGGGAAATGTTTTAATAAAAGACGTTTTTACTCCAATATACATAACTTACTGTTATAAAATGCTGATGGCGCTTCTTTTTTGCTCTCAGTGTCAGGTAAACAACGAAACGGGCGCTCCCGAAGACGAACTGACCCCTGAGGCGGTGGAGTTGTGTCGTAAACTCGGCAGCAACGCCACGCGAGTCAGCGAGATCGCCGGTGGCCGTGACCGAGTCGTACACACGGCTATTCAAGAAGGCATCAACCGCGTCAATGAGAAAGCCACTTCTAACGCCCAGCGCATCCAGAAATGGACCGTTTTGGAGAAGGATTTCTCTATCCCTGGCGGAGAGCTGGGTAAGTTTCAGAGTAATTCACTTTTTGTGTGTTATTTAAGGCTTTTGTTAGTAAGGATTTTATATTGATTAAGGTCTATTAAGGCTGTTTGTTTAGCTGTTTTAAACTCTCTCACACAGGGCCCACGATGAAGCTCAAGAGGCCAGTGGTCATGAAGATGTACAAAGACCAGATTGAGAACTTTTACAAAGAAGTCTTGACCCCAACCACCCCAGACAACCCTCTGCCTCCTAAATAGGTGTCCAACAAAAGGCCTTGTCACCCACTTCAGAGATAGGAGACAAAGGGACTGACATGGTATAAAAAACCCCACACACACTTACATAGGAACACCACTCAGACCTTGTGTCCATTTTTTAGTTAATATTTGTTTAGGGTTTTGAAATTATCGTTTATTTCATGCTGTTTACATTTTTCTGTATTATAGCAAGAAGGAAAACATGTTTATATAAAACAAAAAAGCCATTTGTGAATTTGACTTTTTTTATTTTTGTGGTGATTTACTATTTATTTTCTTGCATAATTATAATTTTTTGAGCCATGTTCTTGATTTATATGTAAGTGCAGGTGACTTGAATGTCTGTGTTCAAAGATGCCAGTTAATTTATGGTTACATTTATCAACAAAGTTTGAGAAATCTTAATACCTAACAAGCAAACTTACACATCAGGCATGACTGAATACATTGAGAAAAGCATTTTGTGGTTGTGCTCTTTCGTCAACGGCACTGCTGCCACCAAAAACACTGACGGTTTAAAGGAAACTAGGTAGATCATTTAGCAAGACTCCATATAAGCCATAAATGTTTCTGTTTGTTTGTTTTTTGTAACCAAATGTGTAATTTGAATGTTTATTTCGTTTATGCAGTTGTTGGTTAATTTTGTCATTTGAAGTTCTTTGTAAAATGAAATCTGTTATATAGTGTAAATACATATTGCATACATTTGTTTTTCTGATTTGATGCTTTGCTGCGTCAATCCTCAAAGTAGCAAGAGGTTGGATGTCATGCAGTCTTTATGAAAAACCATATAATATGGATTGAGAGAACAGGTTAATATTTATCTTATGAAAAAAGGGATATGAAGGAGCTGGTATGAGGAGGTCAGAATTTGATTAACCAAGCTATGTTGCATTATTTTTTGCTTTGCATGTGCAATAAGGATATTTGGACCAAAAATATAACTGATTTTATTTAAATTGTAGACTGCAGAGTAAAAATGATAACAATGCAATATAAAAAAGCATATGGGTTGATCAAAGAGGTTAAATGATGTAAATTGGGAAGTGCTATTTAATCAGTCAAGTGCTTGAATATATAAAAACAACTGCAAATCACTTAATGCAAACCCAAAGATATGATTTCCTTCTTTAAATAGATTAGTTTTATCTCACTAAAAAGCTTTTCTCAAATACTGGACCTGTTACTTAAGTGTGTATACTCTCTGACTGCATAGCATGACCACAGCGAGGCCTTTTTGTGAATAAGACTTTTAGTTTAATTTGTGCATGTAATGAGACAAGTTGTTTGTTCAATTAGAATTGGTGAGAATGAAGGTAGAGCTAGTAAGTGATTTCCTTTCTTCCATCTGGGATTTCTATTATGGTTTCAACTAAATTACTTCTTTTTCAAAATACACTTACATTAAAAAAAAAAAGAAAAAGATTTGTTTCTTTTTAGACAAAATACTGTGACTGTTTAATGCAAGTCTGATCTAGATTTGGACCAGCTTGAAGGGCAGTCCATTTAGAAATGTGTAAACATGAACATGATGTGAAGTCTCAGACTGTGGAAAGGTGGTACCCTGGTTTTACCTGACTCTGAAAACTCAATTGGGTGAAAATTTGTGGTGTAGTGTGATGTTAATGGTTTCTGAAACGTGCATGTCATTGTTGAAACTGGATTACTGAACATTGTTGATTTGGGCAGATGGAACTCTAGGTTTCTAGTTGTATTTATGTGTGAATTATCCCTCTACTGGACAATAAATGTAATATAACCATGATCAAATCTTGAAGGGTCTTGTTCTTTAACTTGAAATGAATATTAATTGGTCACCAGGATCAAAAATAGCTCATAGCTGACTAGGCATATGTCTTGTGTATAGTGTAATTTCAATGGAATACAGCTAGTAACTACCCTTCCAGATGCTTCCATACTTTGGCTAAATTTGTATGATTATTGTAGGTTTTTTTTTTTTTTTTTTAAAGATAATTCAAAAAATTTGATCAGATGATGAGTTTGTAATAATTGTTAACCTAGGGTGATTTATTACCACAATGTGTATCAGGGCTTCATAAACCTGGGTTAAAAATTTGTTTACAAATTAATAGAAACAGTGAGGATGCATTGAACTGAGAAAAAAGTGGCAGTACAGACACGAGACACAAGATTTAGATTTCAAATAAATGCTTTAAATTCCATAAAAATTAGTGCTGTTAAATGATTAATCGCGATTAATCACATTCAAAATAAATTTCTGTTTACAGAATACGTGTAATGTGAATATTTATTATGTATACATAAATACACACACATGCATGTATATATTTTAAGAAAAATGTTTATGTATTAAATTTATACATAATATGAATTATATAAATATACATATAAACATGCAAATACATGCAAATATTTTCAAAATATATACATGCATGTGTGTGTGTGTGTGTATTTATATATAAATAGTAAATATACACAGTAAGCTTTTGTTTTGGATGCGATTAATCGCTTGACAGCACTACTAAAAATACTTTTAAAATGTATCACAGTTTCTACAAAAAACATTAAGCAGAAGAACGTAATATAAAATGTTTTTTAAGGACCAAATAAGTATATGAGGATGATTTCTGAAGGATCATGTGACGCTGAAGACTAGACTTATGGCTGCTGAAAATTCAGCTTATCCATCACAGGAATAAATTACTTTAAAATAAATAAATAAATAAATAAATTGCAATGATATGTCACAATAGTACTGTTTTACCTGACTTTTCATCAGATAAATAATTGTAAATATTCATATAAATAATCCGCAATAAATGTAACGCTAATACAACGCTTAAACTGAGATTTCTAAAGATGATTGAGCAGTCACGATGGCTCCAACAATGAAACCTAAGTAATAAAAGACGCCATGAACAGTACTCAATTGACTTTATTCATAATATGATTTTGCAATAAAAACATAAAAAGTAACATCTTTTGCCCTTATGACAACTTGCATCAAATGGCCACATGGTGGCATTGTATGCCAAGTTTAACACGTCATACTAAAGGTTACTCTTCTGTTCAGATCACGGAAGGTTTTCTACCACGTTATCAGAACATATGTAAAAACCCAGACCTCCCCAAACCCCACGGAAAAATACAGCAAGTTCTTCCGCGCTCACAAACACAAATAAAACCACCACTGACTGACAAAAGACAGCTCTCTGAGCCTTTTATGCAGTATTAACCGTCGTTTAATGTTTCCTCAGACTCGCCCACTGTCTACTATACATGTGTATCTGTGTAATAGGACTGTCTGAAATATTTGCCCCTCCATTAGTGTTACTTTGCTGCATCCCATGTACAAAACACAGAGGTATCCTGCTGAAAAGAAGAAGAAGAAAAAAAGGAGCTTAAACCAAGTGGTCTTAGCTTGTTTTAACCGTGTGACAAGTGCCTAAAACCACTCTAAGACAAGCAAACCAGCTTTTCAGCACGGTTTAAATCAAATATATTAACAAATACTTGTTCATTTCGCAAATCTGCAGTCCTCCTCTTGTAGTGTATAATAATGAGGCTACAACAAAACAGATGCTAGATGTCAACTTGTAGTAAATTCAACTTGATATACATACACACCCTGCCATGAACTCATAAATTGGCCTGACGTAGCATTTTCAAGTTCTGATGGTCACGTTACAGTCTATGATGATGTATTGTGCTGATACAGAAAAAAAAACAAAAAAAAAACTAAAATTCCTTACAAACTGGCATTTCTTGACACAATAGTTGACAAATTAATATCATATTGCATGTAAATATTGTATAAAACTATTAAAAATACAATTTAGACAATTAAGTACTTGACCGTCATCAACAAAGCCAAAAGTGCAGAGGTACATAAATAAAAAATAACCCCCTCAAATAATATTAAAAAAAAAGAAGCAACAACAGGGTGTTGTCTTTTCCAGAGCTGCCACTCAAGTTCAGCGAACTCCACCCCCTTTTTGCCTTGTGTCCCGCCTCTTTATGACAGGCTGACCTGAACCAGTATCCGGTCAAAGGTTAAAGTTCACACACCAAAAACTGGGAGTCAAAAGTTCACGCACATGACACTCAAGCATTCTCTTGCTGAAAACCGCACAAATATGCTAAATCAGTACAAAGTCTTAAACATTTTTGTTCGTTACGATTCAGACGAATCAGCTGGAGATTCAAAACCCGTGCAAACGACACTCCCAGACTCTCGCAGGGTGAAGTTAAGGGCATGTGGTCTGCAGCTCAGGCCACGGAGCCTCTTAAAGCTATTAGCATAACAATGGACACAGAGGTGAAGTCAGTCAAGTCGAGATATAGTCGCTCTGCGAGAGAGTCAGAGTCAGAAGCACAGTGAATCTACAGACTGCTGTTTCAGGGGCCACATGAGAGGAAAACAGCACATCTCGTCCTTTTCTTTTATCTCTCCCGCTTAGTCTAATGAATGAACCAGATAAGATGACAGAAAACACAGAGATCAACACAGATTTCCAAATACTTTCACAAGCTGCACTAGCAATGCACGACATTTAAGTTCTAAGGCCCATTTGGCGAACACATAAATGAGGATTGATACATATTGGCATACAAATCGGAATCTTCCCGGGATGATATCCAGGGATCCCACATATATAGAAGGATGACTAAAGTCGGAGTGAAAGATAACACTGCGGTAATTCCTAAGAGCACAAATGAGATGGTGTGAAAAAGGCACTAAGACTAGCCCTAGAAGATAAACAGCGATACATTCATGGCTCGTGCGGGGCTTCCTTTTTCCGACCACAATCAAAAAATACCTTGAAAAACATTGGTACAAAAATAAAATATAAAAGGTTGCAACCTTTGATGCATCAGTGCGTAATGCTACCGGGAGACTTTTTTTTTTTTTTCTTTGCGGCTGATTCTAATGTGACCTCTAGCAGTTGCTGGCCCGTTAAGGCGGCGAAGAAGTGTTGTAGTGTTGGTACATACAGCTGCACTTCCTTCTCAAAATACTGTACGTTTCACAATCCTTTTCATGATTTCCCACTGTTTTCATTTCCTGTGGAACAGAACTTCACCTTTTGCAGCCTCTCCTCAGGACAAAAGAAGCGAAAAAGGACAGCCCTCCCCCCTCCCCCGTCGTTGATGGACTTTCCTGTCATGTGGCGGTGGGCTCCCAGGTAGCTCTGTAGTTTACGGACAGTTGACTCATCCAACGAAAAAAGGTCAAAGTCAAAAGTTGTGTTGGTGACATTAAAGGTGGCGGTCTCCTCGATGAGGTTCACGATCTGGGTTGGGCAGGAAACGGGTCAATGGTTTTTGTTCAAAGCCTTTACACAAACACAAGCTATTTCAATTCACACAAAAAACGCCCACCTGCTGTAAAGAACGTTACGCTTCTCTTAACGCCATCAGCACTGCGATGAAGGTCTACCAGCTCTTCAGTGTACGCCTGGAAAAAAAAAAAAAGAGGAGAGGAAGATGTCAGGAACAAGAGACCAGAAGGTCTGGTTTTACTCTTAAGACACATATAAACACATTAAAGCTTAAACTATTAACATCACCCATGTTTACTTAAATTAGTTGTAAAGAACAGTATTACAAACTACTATTAGCAGCATGATGTCATGCATTATGCACTAACTAGTGGACCTTAGGTACAACACTGGTGAACTGCCTCCTGAGACATAGGTGTAAAAAAAATATATATATTTTTTAATAAACAAATAAACCATAGTTGCTATTATATAATAAAAGTAGTTGTTATGGTATTTCAAAACATGCCTTATTAATATAATAATAATACTAATAATAATAATAAATACCAAATAATAATACAAACCATGTTCATGTAGTTGTAGTTGTTTGTTGTGTTTGTATTTAATGTAGTTTATTTCCATATATTTATATTTTTCCAATATCTTTTAACATTCATAATCAATGTAATTTATATAAATAAATTATGTATTTTAAGTGCAATTGATTGTTTGTAAATTATATAAGAAAAAATGCTGTTTTTTTAAATATAAAATGTAATAAAGTTATTATATATTTTTATTGTTTTAATCAAAAAATTTAATTATAACATTTCATTATATTATATTATAATATATTATATAATTATAGTTAACTTGTATAACAATTTACTACAATTGAATTATAATTTTAACTTGTAAAAATGAAAGCAATAAGAACAATATAAATTATTATTATAGCTGTTTTATAAGTATACCCTTATTAATATCTGCAAAATATATAGTTAAATCGAATTAAACTGAATATTAATTTGAAAATGTGCTGTTTATGTATTTTTTTTATGCTTATTAGAGTATCAGACTTTCCTGTAGCTCATTAGAGCATGGCCTAGCATGCCAAGCCTCATGGGTTTGATTCCCAAGGAACAGCAAGAAGTGGTGTAAAATGTAAAGTGGGCATTCAATGTAAAGCTTCAAATTTTGTACATGTAAAGTTAATGTTTTATGTCTCACTTTTATTCGCTTAGCAATATGCCCTAAATGAAAACTCTATTGAAACCATATTCATCTAAAGTTCCATTTCCGTTTAGTAATCCCTTAAGAGTTGCACCAATGTGGCCAGCAGACCAGGAAAGAAGGTTTTTGGAAGTTGGGTCAAAATGATCAAACAGGAGTAACTTATGGGATTGAGAGGTGTAAAAATTAAAAAAAGGTTGATTTAACCCTTCCTACCTTGTCGTATTCCCTTCTTCAGGACCTTTTCTTGTCGTAAACAGGGTTCTGGACTCTTTTTGCCTGACACCATGTATGAAGACAGACCAAAGAAATGGCAGGAAAGGACAGATGAGAGAAGACAGAGGGAAAAAAAACTCATACAATGGACTAATAGCATATGTTTTAAAGAATGCGTAATCGAGACATTGCTGTCCATATGCAGTGTTTTTCCAGTAAGAGTGGACCAAGTGGCCGGGAGCCCGGCTCTAAATCCCAGTGATCTCCTGTCAGCACCCAGTTACACAGCATTCCCAGTCCCATTGGATCAAAAGCTGTGTGTCGCCACCACATTTCAGCACTGGGCGTCAGTGAATCGTCTCATCATCTCCACAGTCAACCATCCAGACATTACAAAGGAGCAAAACAGTGTGGTGCTTGCAAACTGAACGATCAGCATGACTAAATGAACAAACACACCAGTTGGATGACTTGTCAAGGCTTAACAAGGAGCCGCCACAGTCCTGAGTATCAGTTCACCTTGTTGTTGTTGTTGTTGTTTGTTGAAAGTGGTGGTGCTGTGTTTCGGTGGCTGGGTGAGGTGGGTCTCGACTGGGGACGCTGCGGTACGTCACTGGCCCAGTCACTCCGCTGTCTAAAAGCTCAGCCTGTGAAGAGCAAATATCAAAGAGTTCAACTCTGTGAGGAAATTAAAGGATTAACCAAGCAAAAAATGAAAAATTCTGTCATATCCTACCAGTCAAACATTTTTCCACCAGTGAAGATTTTTTAATGTGTTTTTTAAAGAAGTCTCTTCTGCTCTCCAAGCCTGCATTTACTTGATCCAAACATACAATCAAAACAGCAAAAAATGATTTTTTTTACTATTTAAAATAACTGTTTTCTTTTTGTTTTTATTTTAAAATGTAATTTATTCCAGTGTTTTTAAAGATGATTTTTAGCATCATTAATCCAGTCATGATCCTTCAGAAATAATTCTAATATTCTGATCTGCTGCTCAAAAAAACTATTATGTATTATTATTATTATGATATTTGAAACAGCTCGAGTATAATTTTTTCAGGTTTCTTTGATGAATAGAAAATTAGGAAGAACAGCACTGATCTGAAATAGAAATCTTTTGTAACATTATATCTTTATCATCGCTTTTGATCGATGTAAAGCATCCTTGCTAAATATAAGTATTAATTTATATCATTTCTTTCCCCTTCCAAAGTATTAATTTATATCATTTCTTTCCCATACTGACTCCCAAGCTTTTGGAATGGTATAGTGTATAATGTTACAAAAGCTTTTTATTTCATATAAATGCTGATTGTTTGGATCTTTCTATTCAAAGAATCAAATATTGATAATACTAATAAAAAACGTTTTCTTGAACAGCTAAGCAGCATATTAGAATGATTTCTGAAGGTTCATGTGAGACACTGAAGACTGGAGTAATAGCTTCTGAAAATTCAGCTTTGGAAATTACTTTTTAAAATATATTCAAATAGAAAGCAGTTGTTTTAAATAGTAAAAATATTCATTACTATTCCTGCGTTTATTGTATTTTAAGGATTTTACATCTTCACGAAATCAGATAATATTATTTCTCTTTTTTAAACAGCTAGAACTAAGTCAAGATTTTCAATAAATAATTTAAAATTTTAACAGTCTTTAAGGGTTTCAGAAGACATTTAAATATAGTGCATAAATCACATTGCCACTTCCTAATTCAGTCCAGGAACCACGTTTTTTACAATACCTTTTGACAATTGCAATTTGACAAGCACCACACTTCAATTTCAATATTAAATATACATATTTAAAAAAATAATAATTAATAAAAAAAAATTCCAAATAGAAAAGAAAGATTCATTAGGGTTTGGAACAATATGAGAAAAAGTAAATGATCTTTATTTGTCTTTTTTGGATAAGCTATTTATTGAAATTTATGAATACTCAATTAAATCTGAATGAATACATTTCATTTTTAAGAAATAATTATAATAAACACTGACAGAAAATCATTCTACCATTAATCTCACACTCAGCCTCACAAAAAATAAGTCCCTTTCAAAGCAGTTCAGCAACACTTGAGGAGATGACGATAGGAGAGGCTCATGAAGAAGTGTTTACGCTGCGCAACAAACCCTGCGCTCTGCCGCGGCTAACATGATACCGAGACTTAAACCATCTGAAAGACCTGTCTACACAAACACTGTTCCGTCATTTCTCTCTCGCTGCACAGCGGAGCTGCGTTTATCAGACTGTGTGCGGCAGCACTGATGTGCAGCAGAGATGAGGACTGTCTGAAACTCTCTTTTTCCACTAAAACTTTGATGCGCATCGTCTCAGTTTAATACGTGAACAAAAGATTTGATCGCAAAACTATTAGGAAAAAAGGTATTACATTCAAATTTTTAAGTTATAACATGTAAATATATACCCAGATAGCAATAACACTCGGGCTGATTCTGGCTGAAATGCGTCTCTGTCGGTTCAGTCTCGGCATCGGTGAGAAGATAATGGGCCAGAGCCGCGCCGACTCTACAAAACACTTCTGGCTGACAGACGGCTTTTTCCCTATGGGCCGATCTCGGGCCGCTGCTAGAATGAAGCAAATCATCCGCCTGAGAAAACTTTTTTAGCGGTTAAATCCTGAGGATTTTTATGTCATAGAACTGCTTATTTTTTGGATCTTTCTATTCAAGGAATCAAAGTATTGATAATCGAAGAAAACAAAAACGTTTCTTGAACACTATCAGCATATTAGAATGATTTTTCGACGGTTCATAGTGACACTGAAGACTAGGAGTAATAGCTGCTGAAAATTCCAGCTTTTGAATTACATTTTAAAATATATTCAAATAGAAAGCAGTTTTTTAAATAGAGGAACAATATTTCCATTATACTGCTTCTTGCTGTATTTTTGATTTACTTCCAAATCAGATTATTATTTTTCTCTTTTTAACACTAAAGAACTAAGTCAAGCTTTTCAATAAATAATTTAAATTAACAATAAAATGTAAAATTTAAACAAACATTAAATATAGTGCATAAATCACATCGACCACTTCCAATGAGTCACATGAACCACGTTTTTAAAATACTTTTTGACAATTTGCAATTTGACAGCACCAGACTTCAATTTCAATATTAAATATACATATTTTATTTTATTAGAATTATTATAAAGAATAATTCAAAATAGGAAGAAAGATTCATTAGGGTTTGGAACAATATGAGAAAAAGTAAATGATCTTTATTTGTCTTTTTTGGATAAGCTATTTATTGAAATTTTATGAATACTTTTAATTAAATCTGAATGAATACAATTCATTTTTAAAGAATAATTATAATAAACACTGAAAGAAAATCCAATTCTACCATTAATCTCACACTTCCAGCCTCACAAAAATAAGTCTTTCAAAGCAGTTCAGCAACACTTGAGTGAGATGAAGAATAGAGAGAGGCGTATGAAGAAGTGTTTACTCTGAGCAAACAAACCTGCTCTCTGCCGCTGCTAACATGGATTACAGAGACTTAAAACATCTGAAAGACCTGCTTAAACAAACACTGACAGGAAAGAGGGAGAATGACCTGGAGTCTCGACTGGGCAGGTTGTTCTTGAAGTGGCGTCTCTTTCGTCTGAGCTGCTACGTCCATCATCAGACTCCTCCGACTGGAGGTCCTTCACCCTAAAGCTCAACGTTCCATAACGACCAGTCCAACATGAGTTTCCCGGCAACACTTATGGGGGTGTTAATGAACTTTTCAAACCCACTAAAAACAAAGTACAGGCATACCTTTTTTAAAAAATGCCCCACTCATTCCTTCATTTTAAGGAATGTTCCTTGGTTCTGACAACGTCCTTACCCTCTCTATACGGCAACGTCAAAGCATTGCATGGTTAACCTGGATTAAAGTGGATTGGGAAATCTATTTAAGGATCTGACCGCTTCTTATCATGACACGCCCGCAGTAAAAGAAGCAGATCCTACCTTGGCTTGGGTCTGCTGTGGTCAAAGTCTGAATCCGGAGCGGACTCCTGACTGGAGCGGGAATTAGACGGGCTGGAGTGCTGAATGCGTAGGAAGAGCGGACATGTTGTAAAAGTTTAAGTTGGAGATTTTTACAATAAATTTAGGGTATAAATAGAAAATTAATAAATATTTACTATAATAGATATGTTTTGTAAAAAAAAAAAAACAAAAAAAAGATTAACTTGTGGTCAAGCCCTGATTTTTTTGGGGTGTATTATTAATAATATGTGTGGAATGACCAACTAACTTAACTTCTTTGTAAAAAAGGGTCCAACACTATTTTAACTAATCAATAGATATAGTGTTTATATAGACAATAGACATAAATATGGTGGAAAATTGTAAACTTAAAATTTATTTAACACAGTAAAAAAAAGGTTGAAAACCCCTAACTTATTTAACTAAATAAACAATTTACATTGTAATTGAAACCAAAAACAAACCTTCTGTAACATGCATATTCAGTTAAATTTTTTTTTAAAAGTCTTTTAATGTTTTTTTTTTTTTTGAATAAATAAGTAAATAAATAGTGTTATCTTGCTTTAAAATCCCAAACTAATCTTATAAACAAAACTATTATCACTTAATTCGAACCTCAGACTTTGACGAGGCCTCATCATCTGAGTTGGAGTCATCGGATTCTGGAGGCTTCTTGGACTCCTTGACCTCCTGGGCATCTGACTTGCTCTTGGCCCAGCGGCCCTTCTCTTTAGAGGCCTTCTTATCAGCATATCCCGAGGAGGCCATGGAGGAAGACGCGGTTCGGGGGGAGGTGCCGGTGAACCCCCCACTGCTGGAACCTTTTGACCCCTCTGAACCCCCCTTCTTTGGCTTCTTGACACTAGGTTTGGGTGACTCCGCATTGGAAGGTCGTTTGCTGGGTGCTTTTCCATCGGCCGCTCCACCGCCCGCTGACCCCGCCCCCCCTCCTTTAGGAGACATGCCTTCCATTTTGGACTCCTTCAGCGTGAGTTTGGGCTCCTTGAAAGCAGCTTTGGGCACGACTTTGTTCTCGTCTTTCACTTTGATCTCTGTTTTCTTGGAGGATGAAGATGAAGATGAGGAAGGGTCACGGCTAGTTTTGCTGCTGCCGTCCCGTTCAACGTCCACTTTGGATGTGGCTTTGCTCTCAGAGTCTTTTCGTGGCCGCTCTCGATGCTCCTTGCCCATTTTGTGGGATTTGGACACTTTGCTTCCCTCTTTACTAGGCTCCTGCAGAAAAGAAACAGTGCTAACAATTAGAAAATATAATATCTATTCACTGAATTAAACAGGAAATAGTCAGTTATTCAAGAAATGACTGCAGCAAATAACAGATAGTTTTAAATTTTAATAAGTACTGCATTCCTGAACCTACTTTTTTGAATAGAAATTTCATTTTATTTTTTACTATGAAATGATGCAACTGAATGATTTTCAGCTGCATAATTTTTTCATAGTAATAAAATGTAATTCCATTCCAAATTAGGTTCATTGTAGTGCTGTCAAATGATCAATCATGATTAAACACATCCAAAATAAAAGTTTTTGTTTACATAATACGTGTGTGGAATGTGTATATTTTTTATGTGTATATAGAATAGAATATATATAATATATATGATATATTATATCTTAATATATATATATATATATATATATCTATTATATATATATATTATATAGCTAAGTTTACACCATACAGTATATATTTGGAAAATATTTACAAGTATTTACATGTAATACTTTATATATTATATACAAGTATATTTACTTATTATAACCATAACATTTTTCTAAATATAGACCATTTATTTTGTATTCATATATACAATAATAAATAATAACATCACACACACATACATTTATGTTGAATAAAACTTATTTTGCGGATGCAATGTAATTGCAATTAATCAGTTGACAGCCTATTCCTATATTAATTTATGAATTTTAAGCTCTTGTTTAAGAATTTTAAAGAAATTACTAACTTTTATGTCAGCAAGGTGCATTACAAATTGAATTGCAAATTGTAACAAGAAAACATATTTACAATTGAGTACAGAAATAGATTTAAGTTTCAAGTACAAATGTTGTATCTTTTGAACTTTCTACTTAAAATCCTGAACAATATTAAGGCCGTTACAATATTATGTCCGTTTATAAAATTTGACTAATAACTCATGATGTTTTGAGAGTCCCAATCATCATATATTAGAATGCATTGTTGAACAATAATGTGACACTAAGTATAATGGCTGATGAAAACTACATTTTCTTTTATTTAATATAGTATATATAGTCAAATAGAAAACAGTTATTTTTAAATAATATTATTTAACTTGATAGCTACTGTTTTACTGTATTTTTGGACTAAATAAATTTAGCCTTGAGAGTAGCTTTAGAGGCTACTTTCAAAAACATTTTAAAAAAAATGGTACCAACCTCAAACTTTTAGGCACTGTAGTGTAAACTCACAAAAAAGTAATACAAAGTACCAAGGGAATAACCATGTGTGATTTTGTGTGTCTAGGATTCACAACATGTTGTATTGTTATTTTTGCGGATGGATTAATCACAAACTCGTTTGGAAAATATGTCATTTTGAATAACCCTAATATTAATATAATAATAATCATTCCGTTATATACTGTTATCATCTGTCACCATTTACCTCGTGCACACTGTCAAATGCAACCACCCAGCGGATTCCCCTGTTAGGATAAAGCATAGAGTTTGACACCTCAAACAATTAGAGAATGTCATATCCTTCGATCCTTATAACCCATGTGTGACCTTCACCCACAGGTCAGTGCTGCCTGTATTAATTAGGCTGTGCTGAGGGTCAGGGACTGTTACGGATAATGTGGATGCTGGAAGGCGTCCCAGCTCTGGATGATCACAGTAAACCAGCAGCTGGCTTGACTGACTCTCTTTACTGCACTAATGAAAGATGTCCATAAAAGTGGCCCAGACAAAGGACCAGTGCGTCAACATATGGTGAAGCAAAGGTCAATTAATATAGATATGACACCTGTCCTACATAATGGACGCTTAATTCTTACTGAAACAATCTAATCAGCTGCTTCAAAAAGCAGGGATAAACAAAACGAGAGAATAGATGAAGCTGTGATCCCCTAATATCTCTTCCCCAGACTAGTATCAGATATCAATTGTTTATTACAAATTATATTTTCAGAATAACAACATTTGAGTAAAAAATTACTGTTCGAAAGTTTGGGGTTTAGAGGATTGGAGGGCATGTTTTTCATGTTTTGAAGAAAATCTTTCTTATTAGGCTTACCAAGGCCTCATTTTATTTAAATAAAAAAAGAAAAGACAGTAATGTTCTGCAATATCATTAAAATAAAAAAATACTTGAATTTTGTATATATTTTAAAATGTAATTTGTTATTCCTGTGATGGTGGCTAGTTTTCAACATGATGCATTGCTGTGTTTTCAAAGGTTATTTTCCTGTGATGGCAAAGCTTCAGTGCCATTAGTGCTCACTAAACTTGATATATCATTACCAATGTTAAAAACAATTTGCATAATATTTTTGTTGAAATTTATGCACCTTTTAGGATTAATTGATAAATATAAAGTTCAACATTTAACATTTTTCTAACATTATAAATGTGCATGCCCCCTCTCAATGGATCTTTGTTTTTTTGTTTGTTTTTTCCTCTGATTTAAAAAACAAATGCTAAAAACGACTGTTTTTTCCCAGGTTTAATAGAAAAAAAATACTGATTTTCTGTGTGATCTCAGAAATTTGGACCCCCTTTGTAATAAAAAAATAAAGACAACAAAACACTACACAACATGTGGCATATTTCAACAATTATTTTTCTAAACCTTTGATCCGTTTGAAGTCTTTGCTCTTCTTACAGGTCATAAAAAGCAGAAAGTGGGCATGGTTTGGAAGCATGGGGTAAGCCGGGCTGGGTCACCCAGGAACCACCTCTGCCCCCTCTGGGACCACCATGATCTGATATGTACAGAAATGAATGAAAGATAAAACTACGTTCAACCCAAAATGGACAATTTTTCCGACTGAACTGGGCAACAAACAACTCCCATTTCCCCTAGCGCCAGCACTCACCCCCTCCAGCCTTGACTAGCTTGCTGACGGAAGTCCTGAGTGGGGTTATTGAAAGTTGGTTTCTCACAGCAGGTGATTGACAGGTGGGTTTCCCTCCAGGTTAAGGGAAGGGTAAGTAATTAAGCACACCTTCTTTTGGCTCCTCCTGTATTAAATTTGCATTATTGAGTTATTCCATTCAAATCTCATACTACAGAACAGCTGAAGACAAGCATTTAAGTGAGTCAACAGAACACCAACTGCAGTGATTCTAGAACTTCTTTCAAAGGCGGCACAGACAGAGGGTTAAGTTCAAGATTCAAGGAGGCAGAAACATCAACCAAAGATCAGAGTTACAAAATCAAACCCCAGATGCACATTCTCCACCTACCATCCTTTTTTATCTCTGTCTCTCTCAGCATGCTGAAATCTGAGTTACTGAAAACAACATATGGAAAAACAAGCCTGCAGCTGAAGGTTGGGGATGTTTTTCAGACAGATAGGCAGATCGGATACATATCACAAGCCTGTGAGTCAGCGGGTGGAGCTTGAAAGCGAGAGTGTAATTGTTCGCGTTATACTGCTCTGATCATAAGGCAAATCATTCTCATCTCATTCTACTCTGCGTTGCCTGTTTAATGTCAATGGGGGGGGGAGTTCACAAATGACAAGACAGAGGAAGAGCAGCTGATATAGGGCCAGGTGCAGAGGAGGGATGCATGTGAATGTGAAAAATGAAAATGACTAGAAGGCAGCAGCAACTGCAGGAAGAGATACCTCACCTTGTTTTTTGAAGTGAGACCTCTATGGAGAACAGAAAACCCAGCATCGACTCCTCAACCCTTGGCATTTGTGGCTCTCCTTACACACTGCAAATAAAAGAAAAAAGATGAATTTTCACCAAAGAAGCTACATATAACAATAATATTCATAGCTATTTGAATGTAAAGAGACTTATTTGTACTTATATACACACCATCGATAAGATTTTTAATGTTTTAAAAAGTAGTTTGTTATTCTCACCAAAGGCTGCATTTATTTAATCAAAAATACAGTAAAACAGTAATATTGTAAAATATTTTCACAACTTAAAAATAACTATTTCATATTTTGGTATATTTTTAAAATGTAATTTATTTCCTGTGATGGAAAAGAGCTCAATTTGTATGGAAGCTTTTTATGGGTAGCAAAATTCCATTTGGAATATAATATGCAAAAATGACAATGCAATAAATTAAAAATAGCCATGTATATCTGTATTTAAATTTACATTTGTCCATACCATATGTGCAACATTTAGTGAAAATGAAAATTACATTATATAATTTACATTGCCATTTTCTACACATTGGATTTTTAGTGAAGTAAAGTGTTAAAAACATATTTTAAACTTTTATAAGTTGCAAAAATTAAAATAGAAATTATATTACCCAAATTGATTAAGTATATTTAACATGTCAAGCTTTAAAAAACTGCAGCAAAATTATCATTAAATACCATTTTCCCTAAATCACATTTAGACTTAAGAGTAGGACACTTCAGAATGCATTTTTCATGCATTGATACAGCTGATACTTGTAGCAAAAATGCAGTGTGAATTTTAAAATACATTCTGAGACAAATCTGCAGCAAAATGGTTGCAAAAATGGTAAGTGAGACTTGGTTTTAAACCGGACATCAATACAAAAATGGTGATTTATAATGTCTTTTATTTTTCTTAAATGCATTGAAAAACACTTACACAACGTTTCAATTGCATTTTCATTAAACTCTCTGCACTCAGTGTGAACTAATGCAATAATGGATTTAAAAATGCATTCGAGCCTGTCACCGACAACAAGCCGCTTTCTTTATGCTACTGCACGTTCTTAGGGATACTCCACCCCCAAAATGAAAATTTTGTCATTAATCAATTAACCCCATAATGGTTCCAAACCCATTAAAGCCGTTTGACTTGGAACACAATTGAGAATATTTTTGGATGAAAACCAGAAGGCCTGTGACTGTCCCATAGACTGCCAAGTGATTTACACTGTCAAGGTGCAGAAAAGTATGAAAGACATCGTAGGAATAGTCCATCTGCCATCAGTGGTTCGACCGTAACGTTATGAAGATACGAGAATACTTTTTGTAAGCGAAGATTTGAAAGAAGAGGAGACTGTTGACAAAGGAATTGTTGAATAAAGTCGTTATTTTGAAGACATCTTCGCTTGCAAAAGATTTCTAAATTACTTCATAGCGTTGAGTTGAACTCTGGTGGCGATGTCTTTCATACATCTGCACCTTCTTAATGCTCTTGCCCTTGCGGTCATTCCAGTTGACCTCTTCGCCTAACTCCTCTTCAATTAGTATTCAAACAACGGCACTATAGTTAGACGACATGAAAATGAAAATGCTCGCTCTATCGTCCGCAGATTGACGTAAAGTTAATTTCTCACACTTTATTAATATTTATGGCTCTAACAGGATGTGTGACTTATGAGACAGTATTACCTCAAAATGTCTGCGTCGGTATGCTCTTTCCCCTATTGCTCATGTGCCACCCGATTATCCCTCTACGTCTCTGGGTGCCCGACCCCTGCACTACAGCGTCAAATCTGTACTCAGTGCGGCTGGTAAATCACAACGCCACTGCTTTAGAGGCGTATCAAATTTAGGGGCAGAGCACAACTCCTAAAAGCTTACCTGTTTACGTTTTCATGTTTCATACTTTCAAAGTGATTGGTTGGCGCCAGAGTTTTCACTAAACAATTGCACCAATTTGAGGAATGCCCAATCTTTTTTAACATAGTTAACATACTTGTTTATCTGAAAAAAAAATGCAGTCAGTTATTCTCCTTTGAAAAGTAATGTGCATTCGGGCTGGAATGTCTGTGTTTGTTTTGGTTTTGTGAAACCCACCCACTGCCAGTTTACCCAATTGTATTTCAGCACCCGGGTTTGTTTGCCAGATGGCGGAAAACCTGGGACATTTCATTTTACGTTCATGCGATCCAGAATGGCTTCGTTCCTGATGTTGTGTCGATCAATTTGGCAGCCTTCGTGTGCGTCAAATCTGAGGAGGAGGGCGGGTTGAAAAAACCCTCTCAATATTTTGAATTTGGACTGCAATACCTAGTTCAGCCACTAGTTCAACCTAGTGGTTTGTCAATCATCCCCATCACGGCACCTTTAATATAAAAATCCCTGGCATCAATCGCAGTGTCCGGTAGCTATAAAATGTGAGCGCTCTTGTGGCAGGCGATGTGACGTTTAGGTGCCATGGAACACGGCAGCTGTTCTTGGTTAAAGAGGAATAAAATTTAATGTCTGCGGGTGGTAAATAAGAGTAGGAATTTGCTTATGTGCATCACTCAGCATGTAGAGTGAGAGATGTGCGGCAGCACACCTGCGCCTTCGAGGTCACACAATCTATTAGCCTTCAGGAGAAGAACAAGTTTGGTAGCAAATAGGTAAAAGTGTAGAATTGAACTGTCTGCTTATGTGTATCAATCGGAGTGTAAAACAGTGAGATGTTGAGGCAGGTGAAAAGCATTTGGTTAATAGGGAATATTGAGCCCATTGTGCGTCTTGTTGCCGAGCCCCACCTTGATATAATGATTGACAGGTTGGGGGCATGATCAGCTCGGAATGCATTTTCAAATCCACATTGACTTATTTCTACACTGGTAGGGTATATAATGAAAAATGCGATCGAAACATCTTACATGTAAGTGTCAATGCATTTAAGAAAAATAAAAAGACACTTAAAATAACCATTTTTGCAACCATTTTGCTGCACATTTGGCTCAGAATGCATTTTGAAATTCACACTGCATTTTACTACAATTATCAGCGGTATCACAATGAAAATGCAATCTCAAGTGTCCTACCCTTAAGTCTCAATGCATTTAAGAAAAATGGCATTTAAATTATAATTTTGCTATAGTTTTTGCTTGGACATGTTAAACATATCTAATCAATTTGGGTAATACAATTTAATTTTAATTTAGCAACGTATAAAGCTTTAAAAAATGTTTTTTAATTTACATATTACACCTAGTGTAGAAAATGGAAAATGTAAATTATATACAATTTAATTTTCATTTTGTACAAAATTTTTAAAATATTTATCATATGCATGGGAAAATATATATTTAAATAAATTGATAGTTTGCATGTTTAATTGTTGTTTTGCTTTTTTGATTTTTAAATGTTTCTTGATGCATTTATGCTTTAATATTTGTAAATATGTTTGCAGTTTACATATTGCATTGCCATTTTGCTTATTACAATCATTCTAATATGCTGATTTGGTGTTTAAGAAACATTTCTTTTTTTTGTCAAAGTTTAAAACAGTTGTGCTTAATATTTTTGTGGTTTCACATTGGAGCTTTCATTTACAAACACAAAAATGAAGGCTTTGCTCATGAATATTAATTATGTGACATCATGTTTGCTCAGTAGGGGCTAACTGATTGGCTGAAAGGCACATGCTGTTAAGTGTGCACTGATCAGCTGCCAATTCAAGAATCCGACTATGGTGAAAAACACAATCATGAATGTTTCCTTAAAATTACTTGACTGGACACTCTCAGGAAAGGTTACCAAGCAACATCTGCATGACCCAATTAATATTCACAAACTGTAAATTAATTTTGCAAACAAAATCTTGGAATGAGTTTGTTTTGAACCACTTCACTGAAACACAGTGTGAAAGAAGAACTGAATGTATATAAACAACAACAAAAACAAATGAAATAAATTATACATATTCAAAAATATCCCTCCATCCAAATCATCAGCAAAGTAATGTGAATATATAAAATGCTAACTTTGATCACTTAGATCAACGCTGTTAATCCAAGACATGTGGCAAGTGAAATGGGTTGATGTTTTGAAATCTGCTGACAGTAGTTTCATTTCTCCAGTCATCCGAGGCTGTTTATATGTAGCCTTCAGTACTGATTTAGGTATCAACACCCAAAAGTACTAGAAGCTGTGGTGTGGTACAAAGCCAAAACCTTAATACTGAGGCAACCAAGCATACGCACTTTCCTTATGATATGCAACTATGTTGTGTAAAATACTTGTACATGCTGGTTTTTGAAAGATTAAGAATGTGAGTGAATTGCAATGCTCACCATTTGTGAAGTTGTCAAATTTACCTCTCATTGGGACTTTTAAGGCTCTCGTGCAGCGGAAGGCGACTTTATCTACAAAGTACCGGATGTGTCCCGCTGTTCTCAGGGCCACCAGCACAAACACCATCAGTCAGTGGGTGAAGCCCTCTGATGTCACCTTCTTCCTGTGACCCGCATTTAAACAAAGCTTCTACCTGAACCGTGCACTGGCAAACACATGTTAATTAAATGCTTCAATAAGACCAAGTTCAGTTGAAGTTCAGGCAAGGAGAGCAGCGGACACTTTCAGTCATTGTAATTCACCCGATACAGCCTACAAATCTCTTATTTGTGAAAGTAAAAATGTGACTTTTAATAATAAAGCGTATTACATATAGGGCTGAAGCTGATATATCACATGCAATTGTCACACGCTATTTACGTCAGTAAAGCCGGTTCCCCTGATTACCGCTAAATTCCCCATCACCTGCTTTCAAATGGGAAGCTGGTACGTAATAGACAGAGTCGTAGATTTACTGATACAGCTACGAATATCGCTGTCATTATTGCAGATGAATCGCTTCGGCTAATGAATGCATAGTCACATTTAAACATTTCGCGAATATTATGTTTTTACTGTATTTTCATCAAATAAACACAGCTTTGGTGTGAGCATAAGAGACTTTTTTTTTATCTTACCTACCCCAAATGTATATATTCCATTAGGATAAGGATTGAAAAAAAAAAAAAAATATATATATATATATATATATATATATATATATATATAGTATATATATATATATATATATATATATATATATATATATATATATATATATATATATATATATATATATTAATATAAAATTTATAACATATAATGTATAAAATAATTATATATTTATATAAATATTTGTATTATATGTATAGTGCATGTTTTTACTTTTAAAATATGTATTACATATTTCATATTAAGAAATTAGTTTTATGTAATGAATCTTTTAAGAACAGATCAAAATATGTCCTTGTAATATATGATGTAATATGTCCTTGAGGATTATATCACTTTGGTAAATCATCAAGCTGTAGGCTATTTTCGTAAGAAGATCTAATTGAATTAATCCATACAGATGAAAACTGCTATTGATATGTTAAGATTGACTTAAAAAAAAGCACCTAGACACCAAAATCTGGAGTAAGAATACCTTCTACACATGCTCAAGCTTAATCATCTACCATCGGGCTGGTTCTGCCAAATGGCCAGAAAAGCCATCAAGGAATTCCCTGAAAGCAGCCAGGAAAAATGAACACTGTCCACACAGGTGGAGACGGGCCAGACTGGGTTTAGGTGCCCAGAGATGCCTTCAGCTGCTGCTGACTCCGCAGTCCCTTGGAACCAGTGGACACTGAAGCAAACCGTAACAAAGAACAAGACTGAACGAAGTAC